>NC_092716.1:233295159-233597622 GCF_047496885.1 Scyliorhinus torazame
TAGAGAGTTGCCTGACTGCTGCTAAAAAGCAGAAAGAATTTACGAAAGGTTTTGACATGTCATGATCAAACTTTCATTACTTCCCCCACCCTCATCATTCTATGGAGGCTCTGCTCATCTTAACTATTGACAAAATAATGTATAGTGAATGAATAGTTTAACTGAACAGGTTTATGTGGTATATATATATGTCCAAAGATGTAAATTTTTGATCTAGTCAGGCTAGTTGCTGAACAGTTTTAAACCTGTCCTATGCTCAGATTGCAAAAATGCCACGTGTTGCTTCAGTCCACTTGAAGACTATGAGGAATAACTATTTTGGGGACGGCCCAGTGGTTAGTACTGCTGTCTCACTGCACCAAGGACCCGGGTTCAATCTTGGCCCTGGGTCACTGTCCGTGTGGAGTTTGCGCATTCTCCCCTACCTACGTGAGTCTCACTCTAACAACCCAAAGATATGCTGGGTAAGTGGATTGGCCACACTAAATTGCCCCTTAATTGGAAACATTTAAAAAAAGGAATAGCTTTTGTGTGTTTGATTTGCGTTGTCAACATTCCATACTGAGTAGGAATGCATTCTCAATGTTTCTTTTTGAGGTTTATATGCTATTTTAACTTTATTTGCGAACAGTTTTCAAAATAATGTAATGGGAAAAGTGTAGGTACAATATTCTTACATGTCAGAAATTGTCAGATCAAAAATTGTTAGACCTCCAGAGTATACAATGTCTAAATATTCTTTTCCCAGTTGCCTTCCATTTAGCTGCTGCTGTGTATGAGTTTCTGGTTGCCAGTAGACTTCACATCATTGAATGGCCATTCGTTTTGTGAGTTTGCTTGCTCCATGTTGGCAGACTGGCTAAGCGTGGAACCAAACCAAGCACAATTTGTTCTCAATCATTGCGCGCAAACTTTTCACTGCCGCTCTGGAGGTTCAGACACCAGTTAACTTTTTTTTAACCTTACTGGCTAAGGGCTAGTCAGAAACTTGATGTTCTATTTGGGTCAGCTAACTTAACACAGAAACTAAACCATTGAGAGGGGCGGCACGGAGTAATAGTTAGCACTACTGCCTCACGGTGCCAAGGACCCGGTTCGATCCTGGCCCCGGGTCACTGGCCGTGTGGAATTTGCACATTCTCCCTATGTCTGCATGGGTGTCGCACAACCCAAAGATGTGCAGGCTAGGTGGATTGGCCACGCTAAATTGCCCCTTAATTGGGGAAAAAAAGAATTGGGTACTCTAAATTTTTTTTAAAACTAAACCATTGAGGGAACTTCTTACTTTAAATTGTTTCTAGGTGAAAATCATGTACATTTCAGATGCATTTTTAAAAATAATGTACTTTTGCCTTTTAAATGGAAAGATTTATTTTTGAATTAAAATATCTATGGTAGAGAAAATACTTTCTGCACTACTCACATGCTTTGCAGTTTGATGGTGCCCTTTTTCTGTGGAAAAAGACTGGGAATAGACTGAATAAAATATTACATCAAGGCCAAAATATTGTATGTTATGTGAACTATTTTGTGTTTTTGCTCTTTTCATGTCTTTCTCATCCTCTCATTCGTCTTTTCTGCCCTGGCTCAACTCTGCTCCACCATGTCATATAACAAAGCAGTTTAGGTCAGACAAGAATCGGGCATATTCTCTATTCTTCCCAAAAGATCAAACCTTTTCAAGTACCCTATCAAAATCCAGCGACTACCAATTATACCATTCAAACGTAAACTGTATAACTGTCCATACCAGGTAATTTTTCATCACCGCAGAAATCAATCATAATGGCACTGTGTGCTGGCTATTTGGGAGCGTTCAGAAAGCACTTGTACCTCACTAAAAGTACAATTAGCTTAATTACTTTTTAGTGCCTACTATTTAAAGTTATATGACGAAAGGAACTGTGAAGTTATTTGAAATTTACTAATTTCATGCAAGTCAAAGAGGTTGAAGCTAGTGCTGCAGGGTGAATGATGGTGGCTCCTGCTGCCCATGACTCTCTTGCGTTCCTGAATTCCTACTGCAATCCTGGAAATATTGCAGTTTCTAGTACATTTAAAATGGACTAGGGCAAAAGTCAGTGCTCTGTTTCTAATTGTTTTCATTCAGACCCCAACATCTTGCACGAGCTGCTGCCTTTAGTTTACTTCGATTTAATTCATAACTTTTAATGGTACACTACACATCTTCTGCAGGGCGCATGGAGTTCCCTAATGTTTATAGAGTAATTGCATTAACACCAGTGTGCCCACTAAAATGGCAGAGACTGTGTGTGACCAACTATACATTCTGAGGCAGTTAAATGGGAAAGTCTGTTTCATTCGAACTAAAGCTTGTTGGTGCATCCTGTTAAGTTGGTAGCAAGAGGGACCTCCATTTTCAATTAGCATGGATTGGAACAGTGGAAAATAACCAGGTCTGAGGCAATTACTTACAACTGTGGTTGAACCACAGGAACTTTTATGAAATTGGCCCCTGGTTTGCTTTTGGCCAGTAACAATCGGCATACTGTGAACACTGATTGTGTGCAGCTCATGCACCGATGGGACGGTAACATATTGGTTAGCACAGTTGCTTCACAGCTCCAGGGTCCCAGGTTCGATTCCCGGCTTGGGTCACTATCTGTGTGGAGTCCGCACGTTCTCCCCGTGTGTACATGGGTTTCCTCTGGGTGCTCTGGTTTCCTCCCACAGTCCAAAGATGTGCAGGTTAGGTGGATCGACCATTCTAAATTGCCCTTGGGCAAAAAGGTTAGGTGGGGTTACGGGGACAAAAGGGGATAGGCTGGAGGTGTGGGGCTTAAGTAGGGTGCTCTTTCCAAGGGCCGGTGCAGACTCGATGGGCTGAAAGGCCTCCTGCGCTGTAAATTCTATTCCATTCACCTGAGGAAGGAGCAGTGCTCCGAAAGCTAGTATTTGAAACAAACCTGTTGGACTTTAACCTGGTGTTGTAAGATTTCTTACTGTAAATTCTATGATTATTCTATGGGACAATTTCCAACACTCTTGTGCAATCAAAACTATATCGACTGACACTATAGGTGAACAAGCATGAAGATACACAATTCCTGAAGGAACGAAACTCCACATCTGTTGTAATTTGTTTTCAGTTCCGGGAGATTGACTGGTAGTAATTAACAATTATCACATCTTTAAAATAGTACAGAAAGCCACTAATATCTGTAACAGGTTTAGTTTGCATCCATTTAACAAATGCAGCGCCTAACAAATGAATGGCATTCAATATCTGTCAGTGTTGAGGCAGACAATTTGCTGTTTTCCAGACGGTAACTGGAATAGTACAACTCTGGCAGCAACTTTTAGAAATTCATAGTTAAACATGCATTTGTTCCTCACCTACGGTTGCTATACCTAGGAATAACAGTGACAATAGCCTCATTGTTATTTTGATGACAAATTCTGGCCTGTTGTGTCTATGCTTGTTAGTTTCTGGCTGTTTCGTTGATAGTCGAGCAAATCCAAATTGAGGCAAGACTTGATGGTTTGTTCTAATAGCATGAATGAATACTGGGCTTAGGAGACACTAAGCTGTGAACTTTGCTCATTACTGAATGCTGACTTGCTGAATTTAAAAAAACCAAACATGTAGGCAATAAATTGAAGCCTGGATTAAGCAATGTATAGTAAGCGTATTGTGTGTCATCTGTGACTCCAATAAATCACTGTATGCAACTATTTCTTGGTGTAATTGGTTCGGATGTTTTAGCTAAGGCACTGAGTACTTCTGTTTCTCTTTTGTTAAATACCCCTCTAGATTATGTAATGAAATGATTGTTTCAATGGTTTTTGTACACTTAGCCATCTATTAAAAGAAGAGCATTAAAAGCACGA
This sequence comes from Scyliorhinus torazame, assembly GCF_047496885.1. Lineage (NCBI taxonomy): Eukaryota > Metazoa > Chordata > Chondrichthyes > Carcharhiniformes > Scyliorhinidae > Scyliorhinus > Scyliorhinus torazame. The sequence goes on from NC_092716.1 coordinate 233,299,012, forward strand.
TTGCATTTTTGCAATCTAGTAATGGGAATTAGCCTTAAAATCTGTTTGAGGTATGAAAAGTTCTGTAATGGGAAAAAACAAAATGGAATCAAGTTATTTAGTTATGCATGGTGTAATTTCTTAAGTTAATTGTAAATTTCAGAATCAAGAAGAGCCAAGTGTTTGCCGTGGTTCTGTTGGGCATTTATTGCATGAAAAATACAATGATGTTCATTGGGCCCTTGTTCGTTTTACTGATCTAAGGGTTAATTTGCTTTCTACATGTTGTATGGTGCTGATGGGCTGCATGTGGCAGAAATTGAAGGGCACCCTACATGACTGACAAAAGTCCTTGACCTGTCTGCAGACTTTGACAGTGGCACCATCCTCCTCCAAAACCTCTTCACTGTTGCCAGATGTGTGGGAATTTCACCCAGTTCCATTCTTACCTGTCTAGCTGCAGCCAGAGAATTGCTTGCAATGGCTTCTCACTCTGACCCCACAGTTGGCTACCTCCTACTTCACATCTACTTGTTGTCTTTTGCCGATATTATTCTAAAACACTGCATTATTCTAAAACACTGCAGTGGCTTTCGCATGTACACTGACGATAGCCAACTCTTATGCCACCAACTCTCTGGACTCCACTATTTCTAAATCATCAGGCTGCTTGACTGACATCTAGTACTGATGTGCAGAAATTGCTTCCAATTAAATATTGGGAAGACTAAGGCAATGTTTCTAGCCCCTGCTCAAAACTAAGTTTCCCTAGCTCCTGATTCCATCCCTCTTCCTGGTAACAGTCTGAGATTAAACCAGTCAGTTTGCAACCTCAGTGCCACAATTATTCCTGAGATGAGCTTCTGACTTCACATTTGCATTTAATTTAGTTCCCTGTCTCGGCTCATCTGTGGAAACCCTTACTTCTAGGCTTGACTATTTAAATGCACTCCTGGCTGGTCTTCTACATTCTTCCCTCTACCTAAAGCACTCAAACGGGCTGCATTTCCCTGGGTGGTGTCATTTTGAGTGTTGTTGAGCTGCATTCATTAGGCAAGTGGAGAGTATTCCATCACAGTCCTGACTTGTGCCTTGTAACAGACCTTGGGAAGTCAGAGTTGAGTTATTCACCACAGGATTCATAGCCTTTCCTGTGTTCGTGTAGCTGCAGTATTCATATGGTTAGATTAAAAACACATTACTGCGGAAGCTGGAATCTGAAACAAAAACAAAATGCTGCATAATCTCAGCAAGTCTGACAGCATCTGTGGAGAGAGGACGGAGCTAATGTTTTGAGTCTGGATAACTTTGTCAAAGCTGACAGAGTCATCCAGACTCTAAATGTTAGCTCCATTCTCTCTTTTTATATGGTTAGTTTCTGTTCAAAGATACCCCCAATGATGGACTCCTATTTGCCAATATAAACATACAAATTAGGGGCAGGAGTAGGCCACTCGACCCCTTGAGCTTGTTCCACAGTTCAACTTCACCAGGTTGACACCTCAACATTAAGTCCTTCATTGTAGGAATCAACCTAGTGAACCCTTCTTGAACTGTCCCCAATGCAAATGTTTCCTTCTTTAAATAAGGAAAATGGAACTGTAAGCGTTACTAGTAATTGTGGTTCCATGAATGCCCTGTACAGTTGTAGCTGTATTTTTATGCATCTTCTCCCTTTCTGATATTTAATTACAACTTATTACTCCAAGGGAGGATAGTTTCTTTCTTCAAATTTTGTTTCTTTTCAGTGTCCAGGACCAAATGCCTGTTGCATGATCACTGCTAACGCAGCTTACGGACAGGTGTAAAGCTTACCAATATTTTACCAATTTACTGGCGTTCTTTGAAGGAGTCGCATCCTGTGAATAAAGGGGGAACCGTTGGATGTACTGTACTTAGATTTCCAGAAGACATTTGACAAGGTGCCATATCAAAGGTTATTGCATAAAATTGCATAACCCCGCTCCCGCGGCGCATGCCCGCCCCTCAGTCTCGGCGCTGCTGGTGTCGCGCGGACGGAGAAGCGTCTCTTGGTCTTTTCCCTTGCAATAAAATTCCCAACTTTCTCCTCCCCCCACCCCTGTTTTTTTCCCCTTTTAAACAAAGCTCAGTTTCTCACAAAGATCAGGAGAGAAAATGCCCCCAGCCACCGCCACAAAAGCGGCCGAATCGCGATCATCTTCCGCCGCTGGAGCTGAGGCCGCCGTCGCTGCTGCGGCGGCGGTGAGTGTCCAGGCCGGCCAGGGGCAGGCGGCATAGCCGCAGAATGAGGCACTCGGACAGGTTCTCAATGTCATCGACAAGAAAGTGCGGAACATGGAGAAGAAGAAGGTAGGAAGGAGAGGCCTGGCGGCCAGGGTTTCGGCGGCGACCGCGAGGCCGGACCTGGGGGTGGGGAGCAGCTGGCTCGTTGCCAATCGCAAGCCGCTCGACACGGGCATGTGCGGAAGGCCTTGCGGAGCAGGGGCAGCCTCGGGTGTGGGAGCTGCTGTCGGTGAATCTCCCACACAATGTGAGAGGGTGGCGGGGACGATGTTGATCCGAAAGGAGCTGCTGGACTGCATTTGCTAACTTTAAAATGTGTGCTTGTTTGATTTATTCAAACACACGTAGGCTGGCTGCATTATTTAATGTATTTACCGTCCAGTTTCTATTGTGCCCGTTTAGTTTCTAAATACTACAGTAGAATTACTGGACGGATACTTCATGGTGAAATTCGGTGAATCTTAACTCACTGAAGTCTTCACTACAAGCTGCATGACTGGCCCATTTGTTTACCATTGATCAGTCTGCTTTTTGTTACCACCTCTCCCTCAAATGGCATTTATGGAGGGGATATTCAGCGTCACCTGTGACTCAATAGGAGTCATGGGCTCATATGCTTCACTCTTGCAGCCTGTGCGCACACCAGCAGATTGATTACTGAGGAAATGCAGCCCTGCCAGAGGTACCAGTTTGTGGATTAAGCGTTAATCACAGCACCGTCAGGTGGGTGTGAAAGGCTCCTTAGCTTTACTCGAACAGGAGTTGCAGAGTTCTTCTGGTGTCCTGGCCATCATTTATACCTGCATGAGTTGGGCAGCACGGTAGCATAGTGATTAGCACAATTGCTTCACAGCTCCAGGGTCCCAGGTTCGATTCCCGGCTTGGGTCACTGTCTGTGCGGAGTCTGCACGCTCTCCCCGTGTGTGCGTGGGTTTTCTCCGGGTGCTCCGGTTTCCTCCCACAGTCCAAAGATGTGATGGTTAGGTGGATTGACCATGCTAAATTGCCCTTAGTGTCCAAAATTACCCTCCGTGTTGGGTGGGGTACTGGGATATGGGGATAGGATGGGGGTGTGGGCTTGGGTAGGGTGCTCTTTCCAAGAGCCGGTGCAGACTCGATGGGCCGAATGGCCTCCTTCTGCACTGTAAATTCTATGATTCTATGAAAATAAAAGTTCATGATGTAAAGGGTAATCTATTAAGCATGGATTGAAGGTTGGTTAGCAAACAAGAAACAGTTGGCATAAATGGGTCTTTTTGTGGTTGGCAGGATGTGATGAGTGATGTGCCACATTGATCAGTGCTGAGGCCTCAACATTTATAGAATTCATATAAATGACTCGGATGAAGGGGCTAATGTTATGGTTATAACCTTGCTGACGACGCACAGGTAGGAAACTGAATTATGAAGAGGATATGAGGAGGCTACAAAAAGACAAAGGTTAAGTGAGTGGGCAGAAATCTGGCAAATGTCACTGTCCCAGACGACCATAGGTTTCTCTCCCCTTTGAGAGATGACTGGTGGTGATTTAACCTTAAGATCACTACACCTCCGGCGAGGGGCAAGGTTGAGAAGGTGGGGCCATCATGAATAACCTTTGTCGATACAGGAATTGAACCAGCGCTGTTGGCTTTGCCTCGTATCACGAACCAGGAGTAGAATGTGGACACGTGAAATTGTCCATTTTGACGGGAAGAATAAAAAAGCTTATTATCTAAATAGTGAGAGATTGCAGAGCCCTGAGGAGTAGAAGGACCTGGGTGTTCTAGTAAATGAATTGTAAGGCTGGTCTACAGGTACAGCAAGTAATTAGGAAGGCTAGTAGAATGTTATCATTTATTGTGAGAAGAATTGATCACAAAGTTGGGAAAGTTATGTTTTCTCTGCGGGTCATGAATTTCTGAACTCTTCCTCGCCAAACAGATTCTTGATTAACAAGGGGGTGAAAGGTTATCGGAGGTGGGCAGAAATGTGGGGTTGAGGTTACAATCAAAGAACAAAGAAATGTACAGCATAGGAACAGGCCCTTCGGCCCTCCAAGCCCGTGCCGACCATGCTGCCCGACTAAACTACAATCTTCTACACTTCCTGGGTCCGTATCCTTCTATTCCCATCCTATTCATATATTTGTCAAGATGCCCCTTAAATGTCCCTATCGTCCCTGCTTCCACTACCTCCTCCGGTAGCGAGTTCCAGGCACCCACTACCCTCTGCGTAAAAAAACTTGCCTTGTACATCTACTCTAAACCTTGCCCCTCTCACCTTAAACCTATGCCCCCTAGTAATTGACCCCTCTACCCTGGGGAAAAGCCTCTGACTATCCACTCTGTCTATGCCCCTCATAATTTTGTAGACCTCTATCAGGTCTCCCCTCAACCTCCTTCGTTCCAGTGAGAACAAACCGAGTTTATTCAACCGCTCCTCATAGCTAATGCCCTCCATACCAGGCAACATTCTGGTAAATCTCTTCTGCACCCTCTCTAAAGCCTCCACATCCTTCTGGTAGTGTGGCGACCAGAATTGAACACTATACTCCAAGTGTGGCCTAACTAAGGTTCTATACAGCTGCAACATGACTTGCCAATTCTTATACTCAATGCCCCGGCCAATGAAGGCAAGCATGCCGTATGCCTTCTTGACTACCTTCTCCACCTGTGTTGCCCCTTTCAATGACCTGTGGACCTGTACTCCTAGATCTCTTTGACTTTCAATACTCTTGAGGGTTCTACCATTCACTGTATATTCCCTACCTGCATTAGACCTTCCAAAATGCATTACCTCACATTTGTCCGGATTAAACTCCATCTGCCATCTCTCCGCCCAAGTCTCCAGACAATCTAAATCCTGCTGTATCCTCCGACAGTCCTCATCGCTATCCGCAATTCCACCAACCTTTGTGTCGTCTGCAAACTTACTAATCAGACCAGTTACATTTTCCTCCAAATCATTTATATATACTACAAAGAGCAAAGGTCCCAGCACTGATCCCTGTGGAACACCACCGGTCACAACCCTCCAATTAGAAAAGCATCCCTCCATTGCTACTCTCTGCCTTCTATGGCCTAGCCAGTTCTGTATCCGCCTTGCCAGCTCACCCCTGATCCCGTGTGACTTCACCTTTTGTACTAGTCTACCATGAGGGATCTTGTCAAAGGCCTTACTGAAGTCCATATAGACAACATCTACTGCCCTACCTGCATCAATCATCTTAGTGACCTCCTCGAAAAACTCTATCAAGTTAGTGAGACACGACCTCCCCTTCACAAAACCGTGCTGCCTCTCACTAATACGTCCATTTGCTTCCAAATGGGAGTCGATCCTGTCTCGAAGAATTCTCTCCAGTAATTTCCCTACCACTGAAGTAAGGCTCACCGGCCTGTAGTTCCCTGGATTATCCTTGCTACCCTTCTTAAACAGAGGAACAACATTGGCTATTCTCCAGTCCTCCGGGACATCCCCTGAAGACAGCGAGGATCCAAAGATTTCTGTCAAGGCCTCAGCAATTTCCTCTCCAGCCTCCTTCAGTATCCTGGGGTAGATCCCATCAGGCCCTGGGGACTTACCTACCTTAATATTTTTTAAGACACCCAACACCTCGTCTTTTTGGATCACAATATGACCCAGGCTATCTACACCCCCTTTTCCAGACTCAACATCTACCAATTCCTTCTCTTTGGTGAATACTGAGGCAAAGTATTCATTTAGTACCTCGCCCATTTCCTCTGGCTCCACACATAGATTCCCTTGCCTATCCTTCAGTGGGCCAACTCTTTCCCTGGCTACCCTCTTGCTTTTTATGTACGTGTAAAAAGCCTTGGGATTTTCCTTAACCCTATTTGCCAATGACTTTTCGTGACCCCTTCTAACCCTCCTGACTCCTTGCTTAAGTTCCTTCCTACTTTCCTTATATTCCACGCAGGCTTCGTCTGTTCCCAGCCTTTTAGCCCTGACAAATGCCTCCTTTTTCTTTTTGACGAGGCCTGCAATATCACTCGTCATCCAAGGTTCCCGAAAATTGCCGTATTTATCTTTCTTCCTCACAGGAACATGCCGGTCCTGTATTCCTTTCAACTGCCACTTGAAAGCCTCCCACATGTCAGATGTTGATTTGCCCTCAAACATCCGCCCCAATCTATGTTCTTCAGTTCCCGCCTAATATTGTTATAATTAGCCTTCCCCCAATTTAGCACATTCATCCTCGGACCACTCTTATCCTTGTCCACCAGTACTTTAAAATTTACTGAATTGTGGTCACTGTTACCGAAATGCTCCCCTACTGAAACATCTACCACCTGGCCGGGCTCATTCCCCAATACCAGGTCCAGTACCGCCCCTTCCCTAGTTGGACTGTCTACATATTGTTTTAAGAAGCCCTCCTGGATGCTCCTTACAAACTCCGCCCCGTCTAAGCCCCTGGCACTAAGTGAGTCCCAGTCAATATTGGGGAAGTTGAAGTCTCCCATCACCACAACCCTGTTGTTTTTACTCTTTTCCAAAATCTGTCTACCCATCTGCTCCTCTATCTCCCGCTGGCTGTTGGGAGGCCTGTAGTATACCCCCAACATTGTGACTGCACCCTTCTTATTCCTGATCTCTACCCATATAGCCTCACTGCCCTCTGAGGTGTCCTCTCGCAGTACAGCTGTGATATTCTCCCGAACAAGTAGCGCAACTCCACCTCCCCTTTTACATCCCCCTCTATCCCGCCTGAAACATCTAAATCCTGGAACGTTTAGCTGCCAATCCTGCCCTTCCCTCAACCAGGTCTCTGTAATGGCAACAACATCATAGTTCCAAGTACTAATCCAAGCTCTAAGTTCATCTGCCTTACCCGTAATGCTCCTTGCATTAAAACATATGCACTTCAGGCCACCAGACCCGCTGTGTTCAGCAACTTCTCCCTGTCTGCTCTGCCTCAGAGCCACACTGTCCCTATTCCCTAGTTCTCCCTCAATGCTCTCACCTTCTGACCTATTGCTCCCGTGCCCACCCCCCTGCCATACTAGTTTAAACCCTCCCGTGTGACACCAGCAAACCTCGCGGCCAGGATCAGATATAATCTTGTTGAATTGTGGAACAGGCTCAAGGGGTCGAGTGGCCTACTCCTCCTAATTTGTGTGTTTGTATTGGCAAATAGGAATAATCTGCAGTGGATGTTACTAATGCTATGGCTTTTTTTTTTTGTTTTTTTGCTGACCTCAAATAGTCTGGTCAGCTACCCTTCTCCTGCAGGTCAGGAATGTGGGTTGTGCAATTTAAATCTGAAGAAGGTTCCTGCTGCTCCATATGTGCACCCTTATCAGGAAGTGCCGTAAATGATAAGTGGGAAAAATTAGAGAAGGCCAGCAAAGAAAATACTACTTAATAAACCACTGTGGATGTTATTGAAAAAAAATCATGGATACTTGTTGTGCTAATACATTAAAAACAAACAGATGAACTGATGGTGCAAATAGAGATTAATAAGTACGATTTAATAGCCATTACAGAGACTTGGCTGCAGGATGGCATAGATTGGGACCTACATTTTGACGGGTGTGAGACATTTACGAAGGATAGGCAAATGAGAAAAGGTGGAGGGTGAATTAAAGATGGCTGCATACTAGAGAGGGAAACCAGAGCAGAGAAGAGTTTGGGTAGAGATTAGGAAGTGGAAAGGCAAGAAGTCGCTTGTGGGAGTGGTGGACAGGCACCTCAACAGTGATCATAGGACGGGATATCAAAGAAGAAATAATGGGAACTTGCCAGAAAGGTACGCCGATTATCATGGGGGATTCTAATCTACATATAGACTGGAGTAATCAGGTGGTCAAATGTAGTCTAGATGACAAATTCGTAGAATATTTTTGGGATAATTTCTTTCAGCATTTTCTGGAGCCAACCAGGAAGTGGGCTATACTTGTCCTGATATTGTGCAATAAAATAGGATGAATTAGTTATCTCTGTGAAGGTGTCTCTAAGTAGCAGTGATTGGAGAATTCATAGAATTTCTACAATGCAGAAGGAGGAAATCCCACAGACACTGAGAGAATGTACAAACTCCACACAGTCACCCGAGGCCGTTATTGAACCTGGGCCCTGGTGCTGCGAGGCTGCAGTGCTGACCACTGTGCCACCCCACAATAGTAATATAATATGATTGAATTTTTCATTTAGTTTGAGTGAGGAGAGTGGGTCTATGACTAGTATTTTAAACTTGAATAAAGGCAGTTGAGGGAATAAAAGCAAAGCTAGCAAATGTGAACTGGCAATTTAGATTAAGGGACCGATCAATAGTCATGCCAAACATTTAAGGTGATATGTCAGAATGCACAGAATAGATACATTCCAACAAGAGAGAGAAATTCCAAGGGGAGGACCCACACCCACTCTGCAGTTACCTGGAAAAGTTAAAGACAGTATCAGTTTTAAAGAAAAAGCATAAAATTGCACAAAGTTGGATGGCAGATCAGGATTGGACATGATACAAAAACCAACAAATAATGACTAAAAGAGTAATGAGGGGGACGGGAATTAGAGTACGATAAAAGCTAGCTAGAAATACAAAGACAGGCGGTAAGAGTTCCTAGTGTAGCCACCTGGGTTGGCCACTTCCTGACTTAAAATGGAGAACCGCAAAGGCTGAAGGGAAATTCAGCCAACACAGGCAAAGACTAGCAAATACAGAAATCGTGTATTGAAACCTGTAAGAAACCAGACAGCACTGAAGCCAGCAGCCATCTGCATAGCAATGAGCAATTCCAAGGCACAATTGCAGCAGTTAAGGTGAATAAAGCCAAGTCAGACTCCTCGGTGCCAGCAGGAGCCAAGACAAAGGAAGGCCAACGGACATTTAGCGATCAGGGAACAACTCCAGTATTGGAGAAATCGATCCAAGTGATCGGAACGCAGTCCAATCACTGGGAATCAGGTACGGGGTCCGCCCCGAAGGGCGGGAAGCCCCTGGGTACTATAAAGTAAAGCCCCCAAGTTCAAATCTGTCTTCTTGACAGGGTCACTCAGCAATGCGAAGCAACCCCTGAGAGTGAACTGTCCAGCGGCCGCCAACCAAGTAAGTCTCAAGCCAACACTCGCTACGAGATAGGCGCTCCTAGCTACCAGTCCATACCAGCTTTTGAATCCTGCAGACTCAGGACCTGATCGAAAGGCCATTTGTTCCCCTGACCTGGTGGGCCAGTCCGAAGCTAAGTATAGGCTTTTTAGTGATAGGAATAGTCTAGAAAGTAGAGTTTATGCATGAGTAGTGATTTACTGTGTATAATAAATGTGTTTTGATTTGAATCTTACTAATTGGTGTGTTGAGTTATTGATCATTGCTTGAACTTGAACCTCGTGGCGGTATAAAGATACCTGGCGACTCTAGAGCAAAGGTTAAACAAACAGAGCAAATTACGAATTAAGAGCCAACCAAAAGTTAGCAACACTATAAATATTTTTGAAAATATTAAAGAAAGTGTTAGTTCTCTAGGTGGTGGGTGTGGGGAATTAATAATAAAAAACAAGGAGATGGCAGGTGAATTGAACTGGTGTTTTGCATTGATCTGCACTTTAGAGGATCCAAATAACATCCAAGAAATAACTGAAAGGCAGGAAATGGAAGGGAGGGACAAACTCGAGCCAATTACAATCACTGGGGAAGTGGTACGTGGCAAATTATTGGTACTGCAGGTTGACAAATCCCTGTTGGATTTTATCCAGGGTCTTAAAAGAAGTGGCTAGTGAGATAGTTGGTCCGTTGGCTTTAGTTTCCGAAATTGACTAGATTCAGATAAGGTTCCAGTACATTGGAACATAGCTAAAGTAACTCCTTCATTCAAGAAAGGAGGGACAGAAAGCAGGAAATGAAAGGCCACTCGGTCCAACATCTGTTATAGGGAAAACGTTAGAAGCCGTTGTCAAAAATGTTCTAACAGGTCACTTAGATAATTTCAAGGTAATCGGGCACAGTCGACATGGCTTTTGTGAGATGGAAATCATGGGCAGAATTCTCCCATTTTGAGACTCTGCTGTGGTGGGTGCAAGTATATGGAGTGCTTCTTGCTTCGATAGCTGGTGAGAAAACATGCCAAGTCTTCTGGCCTCAGCCTCCTTCATTATGTACCTGGGTGTTTCACACCATATTCAGTGGCGGGGCAGGACTGGATGATGTGTGTCCCGATGCCATATTGGAAATGCGCCCAACTTCATTGACCCACCATTGAAGAAAGAAGGTGGATCTCCCACACGTCACTCCTTCGGAATTCTTCATCAAGGATTCACCTCCAGGGTTTCAATCTCAACCTCTGAGATTATTTTCTCCTGGATCTCCGCGTACACTCGAGCTTCACCTACCAAACACACTTTCAGACCAAGGCATGCTTAGCAGAACATCAGTGCTCAAGTGCTGATGATTTAAGATCTCACTGTATCTGTCGAATAGAGGCTTGTCCTCAAACTCGCAAGTTTTGAGGGTTTTAAACTTTCATTTGCCAGTGCTTCCCTTTGAATCCTGATTTGCAGTGGCACAATTAATAAACCCATACCTCAAATAATCCTTTATGCTGCTTTGTTCCTGTATTCAGCTTCTTCATGAGTTGGCACCGGAGGCTCTGGAGTTCACACCAGCACTGCTGGCAGCTGCAAAATTGAGGAACCTCTCTCTTACTACGAACACGTGACGTCAGTACTCTCTGGCGCTGCTCCAGGCAGGAGGAGGCGTTCTGCCCGCCGGGCTCCGGCCTGCGTACTGCTTGGGGGGGCACTCGTGCGCGAAATGACTGGCATTCTGAAATCCGGTGGCAGCCAGCATTTTTAAAAGCCCGTCGCGCGTTTGGCACTTTCCGCGATCAGGGATGCCAATGCATGACCCCGTGCTCCTCCTGACACCTGCCCGCGACCCAGACTCTAGGTTTGAAAATGACTGATCTAGTATTTCTCCCCCTCCCCCCTTCTCACTCCGTGTCCTGCTCTGTGTGACACCTTCTCTGTAATGGCACCACATTCCTCAATAGGTCACCTGACCAGTTTTGGGCTGTTTCACTTTTTGTTGTGCATGTGCAAGACTCTGTTCCTGGATTAACTGCGCATGTGCCCTTTCCTGGCCGGCGCATGCGCAGAAGTCCCAGCACCCATGGGAACTGTAATTCCCAAACCATGGCTCCGATTTAAACCTGTGGTTTTTTCTTTTTTTTTCCATCACACTATTTAAATATACTTGCCATTGACTGAGACATGATCAGTAATATTTCTTCCTCCCTATTATCATATACAGCTCTTGTCTTATTTTGCCTTACTTGCAGCTACTTCTGCCCCCTGTATAAATGCGCTATATGGAGTTTCCAAGATGCTATGACAATCGGTGAAATTGAAATAGTGTCTTAAAAATTGGTGCTTTGCTAACTTTTTCTGCTCCAAAGTGTTCCTGTAATATAAGTATTACATACATACTACAGAACAATTTGAAGAGGTTCAAAAAAGTTATTTTCTTAGCTACAAATTTTGGAAACAAAAGAGTGAGAACATCATAATTGTTTAAAATAGATTATGCCAATCACACTTTGTCAAGTGTGTTAACTAGAGCAGTTTTCACATTTGCCTTATGGTCAATTCTATATGGAAAAAGTTAGAATTTTCTGAATAATAAAAGATGGACCTGTTATCTTCATTTGGCCAGACTGCAAAAGTATTGTAAGATCTCTAGTGCCCTTTTTATTCGTAATTGAAACCCTCTGTGAACTATATTAATCAAGTTGTATTTTGCATTGGTTTAAGTGTCTGAGCATGAAACAACGAGAAGTAGATACTCGGGCAGTCAATGCAGAGTTTATATATACCTGAAAGCATGACATGTGGGAGGTAAAATGGTATAGGACCCTGTTCAGTAACCATTTTGTAATGTGAGTTGAGTTTTAACCTTTTGTGTGTTTTGTTGCTGCATTATCTATTTGGCTTCTGGAGAATTAAAATTCAATGCATTTGCTACATTCAATATTTTCAACATTTTGATTTGAAATTTCCCTTTTGTTAAAGGGCAAGCTGGATGACTACCAAGAAAGACTTGACAGGGGAGAAGTCCTTAACCAAGACCAATTGGTAAGTGATTTCTGGATTTTAAAAATAAACCCTGCAATTGTTAGAGCTACATTATGCTCTTATTTGGGCTGGATATCCTTTTTATTAGAAAGGTCATTCTTCACCCTCGACATACTTGTGCCATGTGCCAGCCAAATACTGTTAAAATTATGCTTAAAATGATAGATCCTCGGCCTCAGCCATAAAACTGAGGAATGTCAATGTTGTTTCAAGTCAGGACAGTGCGAGTTGGAAGGGAAGCTTGCAGGTGATGTTTTTTCCATGCGTCTGCCACTCTTGTCCTTCTAGGTGGAAAGATCAACAGTTTGGAAGTTTCTTACTACTTTCATAGGTTTTAGGCATAGCCGGCATTTGTTGTCCATTCCTAATTGTCCTTGAGAGTGGTTTGCTCAGCCATTTGAGGGCGGTTAGAGTGAACCACATTGTGTCGTACCAGAATCACATGTAGGCCAGATCAGATAGGGATGGCGCATTGCTTTCTCTAAAGGGCATTAATGAATCAGATGGCTTTTTACAACGATCAATAGTAGTTTCATGGTTGCCATTAATAGCTTTATATTTCAGATGAATTAAATTTAAATTCCACCAACTGCCGTGGTGGGATTTGAATCCATGTCTGGATTACTCGTCCAGTCACATTAGCACTGCTCTCCTGAAGGTGCTGAGGAATGAGCCTTTGTAATGCCGCAGTGCATCTTGTAAATGGTCCACTGTGTTGGTGGAAGAGCATGTTTAAGGTGATGGGATAGGGTGTCGATCAAGATGTGCTACTTTGTCCTGGGTGATGTTGAGTGTCTTGAGTGTTGTTGGAGATGCACTCATCCAGCAAGTGAGAGTATTCCATCACCGTCCAAACTATTGATCTTTTCCACCTAGAAGGACAAGGGTGGCAGATGCATGGGAAAACCATCACCTGCAAGCTTCCCTTCCAACTCTCACATTATCCTGAATTGAAACAACATTGTCATTCCTCAGTCTTGTGCTTTTTGGCTTGTATTTTCTTGGGGGGAAAAGAAGCATTTGTGAAATTGGATGAAGTTGATCTGTTTTCCAGTAATTTCTTTGAGTTAAGTCTGGATGACTTACTGTTGTTTGCTTTAATATATGCACACATTGGTTAAAGCAAATAAATCCTGTTGGCTATGTTTTAAATTGCTTTCTAATAATGCACTGTTAACCTATTGAGTGAAAATAGATAAGCAGCCTGCTAATCCGTCTTAACATTTCCCCACTATTTCCCAAAGGAGGAAGAAGTGTGTGAAGATATAAAACATAGAACATAGAAAATACAGCACAGAACAGGCCCTTCGGCCCACGATGTTGTGCCGAACCTTTGTCCTAGATTAATCATAGATTATCATTGAATTTACAGTGCAGAAGGAGGCCATTCGGCCCTTTGAGTCTGCACCGGCTCCTGGAAAGAGCACCCTACCCAAACTCAACACCTCCACCCAACACCAAGGGCAATTTTGGACATTAAGGGCAATTTATCATTGGCCAATGCACCTAACCTGCACATCTTTGGACTGCGAGGAAACCGGAGCACCCGGCGGAAACCCACGCATACACGGGGAGGACGTGCAGACTCCGCACAGACAGTGACCCAAGCCGGAATCGAACCTGGGACCCTGGAGCTGTGAAGCAATTGTGCTATCCACAATGCTACCGTGCTGCCCTTAAGAACAAATAAATCTATACTATATCATTTTACCGTAATCCATGTACCTATCCAATAGCTGCTTGAAGGTCCCTAATGTTTCCGACTCAACTACTTCCACAGGCAGTGCATTCCATGCCCCCACTACTCTCTGGGTAAAGAACCTACCTCTGATATCCCTCCTATATCTTCCACCTTTCACCTAAAATTTATGTCCCCTTGTAATGGTTTGTTCCACCCGGGGAAAAAGTCTCTGACTGTCTACTCTATCTATTCCCCTGATCATCTTATAAACCTCTATCAAGTTGCCCCTCATCCTTCTCCGTTCTAATGAGAAAAGGCCTAGCACCCTCATCCTTTCCTCTTAAGACCTACTCTCCATTCCAGGCAACATCCTGGTAAATCTTCTTTGCACCTTTTCCAAAGCTTCCACATCCTTCCTTCCTAAAATGAGGCGACCAGAACTGTACACAGTACTCCAAATGTGGCCTTACCAAAGTTTTGTACAGCTGCATCATCACCTCACGGCTCTTAAATTCAATCCCTCTGTTAACGAACGCGAGCACACCATAGGCCTTCTTCACAGCTCTATCCACTTGAGTGGCAACTTTCAAAGATGTATGAACATAGACCCCAAGATCTCTCTGCTCCTCCACATTGCCAAGAACTCTACCGTTAACCCTGTATTCCGCATTCATATTTGTCCTTCCAAAATGGACAACCTCACACTTTTCAGGGTTAAACTCCATCTGCCACTTCTCAGCCCAGCTCTGCATCCTACCTATGTCTCTTTGCAGCCGACAACAGCCCTCCTCACTATTCACAACTCCACCAATCTTCGTATCGTCTGCAAATTTACTGACCCACCCTTCAACTCCCTCATCCAAGTCATTAATGAAAATCACAAACAGCAGAGGACCCAGAACTAATCCCTGCGGTACGCCACTGGTAACTGGGATCCAGGCTGAATATTTGCCATCCACCACCACTCTCTGACTTCTATCGGTTAGCCAGTTCGTTATCCAACTGGCCAAATTTCCCACTATCCCATGCCTCCTTACTTTCTGCATAAGCCTACCATGGGGAACCTTATCAAATGCCTTACTAAAATCCATGTACACTACATCCAGTGCTTTACCTTCATCCACATGCTTGGTCACCTCCTCACAGAATTCAAAAAGACTTGTAAGGCAAGACCTACCCCTCACAAATCCGTGCTGACTATCCCTAATCAAGCAGTGTCTTTCCAGATGCTCAGAAATCCTATCCTTCAGTACCCTTTCCATTACTTTGCCTACCACCGAAGTAAGACTAACTGGCCTGTAATTCCCAGGGTTATCCCTAGTCCCTTTTTTGAACAGGGGCACGACATTCGCCACTCTCCAATCCCCTGGTACCACCCCTGTTGACAGTGAGGACGAAAAGATCATTGCCAACGGCTCTGCAATTTCATCTCTTGCTTCCCATAGAATCCTTGGATATATCCCGTCAGGCCTGGGGGACTTGTCTATCCTCAAGTTTTTCAAAATGCCCAACACATCTTCCTTCCTAACAAGTATTTCCTCGAGCTTACCAATCTGTTTCACACTGTCCTCTCCAACAATATCGCCCCTCTCATTTGTAAATACAGAAGAAAAGTACTCGTTCAAGATCCCTCCTATCTCTTCAGACTCAATACACAATCTCCCGCTACTGTCCTTGATCGGACCTACCCTCGCTCTAGTCATTCTCATAGTCAAACACAATTAATTTTTTTGCCTTGGTCAGCATTATGCTCTTTGCATCACAAATATAAATGTTGTAGTCCTGTTCAAGGCTATTTTGCCTCTGGTTAAAAGTTAAAGTTTGACTTGAGACTTTTAAAACCGCTTTTCTTGAAGTCTTGATATTTTGCATATTGATAAATCTGTAAACTGCATAAAGATAGTTTTTATTGGGTATAAATAGTGTATCCATTATCTTCTATTCACATCTTGGCAGTAGGTGATTCCACAGGTTTTGTGGAAGATTTAACAAGTTTGAAAAGCCAATCATAACAGTCTTTACAGACTTGACATTGCAAAGTTCTCTTGAATTTCCATTTACTTCACCCAATTATAATTACAAAGGCCTAATAGTGAATAAAAGTGGGGTGTTTATACATTTTTACATTTATTGGGTAAGCTCAATATATTTGTCCTACTTGGGGGTGCTTGAATTTTTTGCAGCAGTGATTGTTACACATCAACTTCACTTGTTGAAAGCATTCTGTATTTAACTTCAGGAATTTCAGTACTAATAAGAAACAAATAGCTTTTTACAATGGTTTCTGTCTGGCTGACCAGGGAAGACATCCTGTGGTAAGATCAATTCAGTTGATAGACTTTTTTTTACTCATCTTTAATATTTTTTGTAGGATGCTGTTGGAAAGTTACAGGAAGTTGCAAATAACCTGGAGTTCGCTCGTGAATTGCAGCGGAGCTTCATTGCATTAGGCCAGGATGTAAGTATGCAAGAGATGGTGGGCGGCAGGCGTTAACTGGATAGAAACTGCTGTTATATAATATAGTATTAGAACAAAGAACAAAGAACAAAGAAATGTACAGCACAGGAACAGGCCCTTCGGCCCTCCAAGCCCGTGCCGACCATACTGCCCGACTAAACTACAATCTTCTACACTTCCTGGGTCCGTATCCTTCTATTCCCATCCTATTCATATATTTGTCAAGATGCCCCTTAAATGTCCCTATCGTCCCTGCCTCCACTACCTCCTCCGGTAGTGAGTTCCAGGCACCCACTACCCTCTGCGTAAAAAACTTGCCTCGTACATCTACTCTAAACTTTGCCCCTCTCACCTTAAACCTATGCCCCCTAGTAATTGACCCCTCTACCCTGGGGAAAAGCCTCTGACTATCCACTCTGTCTATGCCCCTCATAATTTTGTATACCTCTATCAGGTCGCCCCTCAACCTCCTTCGTTCCAGTGAGAACAAACCGAGTTTATTCAATCGCTCCTCATAGCTTATGCCCTCCATACCAGGCAACATTCTGGTAAATCTCTTCTGCACCCTCTCTAAAGCCTCCCCATCCTTCTGGTAGTGTGGCGACCAGAATTGAACACTATACTCCAAGTGTGGCCTAACTAAGGTTCTATACAGCTGCAACATGACTTGCCAATTCTTATACTCAATGCCCCGGCCAATGAAGGCAAGCATGCCGTATGCCTTCTTGACTACCTTCTCCACCTGTGTAGCCCCTTTCAGTGATCTGTGGACCTGTACTCCTAGATCTCTTTGACTTTCAATACTCTTGAGGGTTCTACCATTCACTGTATATTCCCTACCTGCATTAGCCCTTCCAAAATGCATTACCTCACATTTGTCCAGGTTAAACTCCATCTGCCATCTCTCCGCCCAAGTCTCCAGACAATCTAAATCCTGCTGTATCCTCAGACAGTCCTCATCGCTATCCGCAATTCCACCAACCTTTGTGTCGTCTGCAAACTTACTAATCAGACCAGTTACATTTTCCTCCAAATCATTTATATATACTACAAAGAGCAAAGGTCCCAGCACTGATCCCTGTGGAACACCACTGGTCACAGCCCTCCAATTAGAAAAGCATCCCTCCATTGCTACCCTCTGCCTTCTATGGCCTAGCCAGTTCTGTATCCACCTTGCCAGTTCACCCCTGATCCCGTGTGACTTCACCTTTTGTACTAGTCTACCATGAGGGACCTTGTCAAAGGCCTTACTGAAGTCCATATAGACAACATCTACTGCCCTACCTGCATCAATCATCTTAGTGACCTCCTCGAAAAACTCTATCAAGTTAGTGAGACACGACCTCCCCTTCACAAAACCGTGCTGCCTCTCACTAATACGTCCATTTGCTTCCAAATGGGAGTCGATCCTGTCTCGAAGAATTCTCTCCAGTAATTTCCCTACCACTGAAGTAAGGCTCACCGGCCTGTAGTTCCCGGGATTATCCCTGCCACCCTTCTTAAACAGAGGAACAACATTGGCTATTCTCCAGTCCTCCGGGACATCCCCTGAAGACAGCGAGGATCCAAAGATTTCTGTCAAGGCCTCAGCAATTTCCTCTCCAGCCTCCTTCAGTATTCTGGGGTAGATCCCATCCGGCCCTGGGGACCTATCTACCTTAATATTTTTTAAGACACCCAACACCTCGTCTTTTTGGATCACAATGTGACCCAGGCTATCTACACCCCCTTCTCCAGACTCAACATCTACCAATTCCTTCTCTTTGGTGAATACTGATGCAAAGTATTCATTTAGTACCTCGCCCATTTCCTCTGGCTCCACACATAGATTCCCTTGCCTATCCTTCAGTGGGCCAACCCTTTCCCTGGCTACCCTCTTGCTTTTTATGTAAGTGTAAAAAGCCTTGGGATTTTCCTTAACCCTATTTGCCAATGACTTTTCATGACCCCTTCTAGCCCTCCTGACTCCCTGCTTAAGTTCCTTCCTACTTTCCTTATATGCCACACAGGCTTCGTCTGTTCCCAGCCTTTTAGCCCTGACAAATGCCTCCTTTTTCTTTTTGACGAGGCCTACAATATCATTCGTCATCCAAGGTTCCCGAAAATTGCCGTATTTGTCTTTCTTCCTCACAGGAACATGCCTGTCCTGTATTCCTATCAACTGACACTTGAAAGCCTCCCACATGTCAGATGTTGATTTGCCCTCAAACATCCGCCCCCAATCTATGCTCTTCAGTTCCCGCCTAATATTGTTATAATTAGCCTTCCCCCAATTTAGCACATTCATCCTCTGACCACTCTTATCCTTGTCCACCAGTACTTTAAAACTTACTGAATTGTGGTCACTGTTACCGAAATGCTCCCCTACTGAAACATCTACCACCTGGCCGGGCTCATTCCCCAATACCAGGTCCAGTACCGCCTCTTCCCTAGTTGGACTGTTTACATATTGTTTTAAGAAGCCCTCCTGGATGCTCCTTACAAACTCTGCCCTGTCTAAGCCCCTGGCACTAAGTGAGTCCCAGTCAATATTGGGGAAGTTGAAGTCTCCCATCACCACAACCCTGTTGTTTTTACTCTTTTCCAAAATCTGTCTACCTATCTGCTCCTCTATCTCCCGCTGGCTGTTGGGAGGCCTGTAGTATACCCCCAACATTGTGACTGCACCCTTCTTATTCCTGATCTCTACCCATATAGCCTCACTGCCCTCTGAGGTGTCCTCTCGCTGTATAGCTGTGATACTCTCCTGAACAAGTAGCGCAACGCCGCCTCCCCTTTTACATCCCCCTCTATCCCGCCTGAAACATCTAAAACCTGGAACGTTTAGCTGCCAATCCTGCCCTTCCCTCAACCAGGTCTCTGTAATGGCAACAACATCATAGTTCCAAGTAGTAATCCAAGCTCTAAGTTCATCTGCCTTACCCGTAATGCTCCTTGCATTAAAACATATGCACTTCAGGCCACCAGACCCGCTGTGTTCAGCAACTTCTCCCCGTCTGCTCTGCCTCAGAGCCACACTGTCCATATTCCCTAGTTCTCCCTCAACGCTCTCACCTTCTGACCTATTGCTCCCGTGCCCACCCCCCTGCCATACTAGTTTAAACCCTCCCGTGTGACACTAGCAAATCTCGCGGCCATAGTATTACTAAGTACTTACTATTACTAAGACCAGCATTTGTTGCCCATCCGTGTAGCTTGCTGGGCCATTTTAGAGGGCTGTTAAGAATCAATTACATTGCTATGGGCCTGGAGTCACATGTAAGCCAGAAGGGATAATTAAAAAACCGAATCAATAAATTGCATTTAACTCCCACCTGCTGCCGTGGTAAGATTTGAACTAGTGGCCCAGAATATTAACCTAGGTCTCTGGATTAATAGTTCAGTGACATTACCTCCGTGCCATTCTCCCACGTTTTGTTTTGCTCCAGATTAAGGAGGGATGGGGACCTCTTTGGCCCAATTTGGTCCTTGTTAATTTTCCTGCTAAAGAGTAATATGTTAAGTTTTTAAAATTACTATCATGTTGACTTGACTTTATTATGTATTGCTTGACATGTTGACTTGACTTTATTATGTATTATACCCCTCAAGTAAGGAGACCAAAACTGTTAGGGCGGCACAGTGGCACAGTGGTTAGCATTGTTGCCTCACAGCTCCAGGGACCTGGGTTCAATTCCAGCCTTGGGTGACTGTGTGCAGTTTGCACTTTCTCCCCGTGTCTTCGTGGGTTACGTCCGGGCACTCCGGTTTCCTACCACAGTCCAAAGAAGTGCAGGTTACGTGGATTGGCCATGCCAAATTGCCCCTTAGTGTCCAAAAGGTGAGGTGGGGTTATTGGGTTGTGGGGATAGGCTGAACTCATGAGCTTAAGTAGGGTGCTCTTTCCAAGGGCTGGTGCAGACTTGATGGGCTGAATAGCCACCTTCTGCACTGTAAATTCTGTGTACACAGTACTACAATAAAAGCAAAATACTGGAAATCCGAAATGAAAACATAAAATGTTGGAAAAACCCAGCAGGTCTAGCAGAATCAGAGGAGAGAGAAACAGAGTTGATGTTTTGCCAATGCCCTGTACGGTTGTAGCATGGCTTCCCTACTTTTATATTCCATTCCCCTTGCAGTGAAAACCAAAATTCTATTTTCTCTCTCTCTCTCTCTCTCTCTCTCTCTCTCTCTCTCTCTCTCTCTCTCTCTCAATAAATAAATAATCTGCTTTTTCTATTCTTCCTGACACATTCAACAGCCTTATATTTCCCACATTATACTCCAACCAAATGTTTGCTTGCCCCTCCTATCTATATCCATTTGTACACTTTGTATCATCCTTACAACTTGCTTTCCTACCCACCTTGATAGCATCAGTAAATTTGGCTACAATATAGTCTGTTCCTTCATCCAAGTCATTAATATAGATTGTACATAGTTGAGGTCCCAGTCCCCTGTGACACTTCACTAGTTAGTTTGCAAACCCAAAATGACCTATTTAAAAACCACGACTCGGTTTCCTATTCTTAAGACAAGCCTCTATCTATGTTTTTTAATTTATTTTTTATAAATTTAGAGTACCCAATTATTTTTGTTTCCAATTAAGGGGCAATTTAGTATGGCCAGTCCACCTAACCTGCACATCTTTTTGGTTTGTGGGGATGAAACCCATGCAGACATGGGAAGAATATGCAAACTCCACATGGACAGTGACCCAGGGTCGGGATTCGAACCCGGGTCCTCAGCGCCGCAGTCCCAGTGCTAACCACTGTGCCAAAGTGCTGCCCCTCTATCTATGTTAATATATCACTCCCAACCTCATGAGCTCTTATCTTGTGCAGCTTTAATGCCTTTTGTTATATCTTCAAAGAACTCATAAATATGTCGAACATAATTTTCCTTTCGCAGACTCTTGACGCTGCCTGATTCTATTATGCTTTTCTAAATGTCCTGCTACTATCTCAATGGATTCTAGCATTTTCTCAATTATGGATGTTTGACTAATTGACCTACAGTTCCCTGCTTTCCGTTGCCCTCCATTCTTATATAGTGGTGTTAGATTTGTGGCTTTCCACCTGGGACCGTTCCAGAATCTAGGGAATTTTGGAAGATTGCAACCAATGCATTATTTAATTTCCCAGTTTCACCCGAGACCAACACTAATTAAATTTTTTCAATAATCTTTATTGTCACAACATTGCAATGTTACTTTGAAATGCCCCTAGTCGCCACATTCCGGCGCATGTTCAAGCTTATTCCTTTTTATACACTGGTAGAAGTTTTTACTGCCTGTTTTTATATTTCTTGTTTTCTCTCATTCTCCAGTTTCTTTTTTAAAGTCACCCGTTGCTGGTTTCTAAAATTTTCCCAACCTGCTGAGCTACCACCGTGCAGCATTATACATCGTCTTGTTCAATTTGATCCCATCTTCCACTCCTTTAGCCACAGATGGCACACGTCTGTCTCGTAGCATCTTCCCTTCTCAATGAAATATATTTTTGATGAGTTATGAAATATTTCCTTAAATGTCTGCCACTGCTTCTCTATGTCTTAACCTTTTAACCTACTTACCCAGTCCACTTCAGTCAACTTTGTCGTCATAACCTTGATTCCTTAATTTAGGTTTACGGCACTCGTTTCAGACTCTACTTAGAATTTGCTATCATGTTATCATCACTCTAACCTGGTGGATCATTTACTATGAGATTATAGATTAGTCCTGTTCATTATACTTTACCAGGTCTAAAATAGCCAGTTCCCAGTTTGGATCCAGAGCATATTTTTCTAAGAAACATTCTAAATGCACTTATGAATTCATCCTCTAGGCTACCGTAGCCATTTTGATTCATCCAATCTATGAGAATTAAAATCATTCGCAGTTAATGCACTATCTTTATTCCAAGCCCCATTATTTCTTGATGTATACTGTGTATAGTGTACCCACTGTCAGGGGCCCAATAAATTACTCCCATCAGTGGCTCCTTTGCTGTTTCTTACTTCCACCCAAGCTGATACTACATTTTGTTCTTATGAACCAACATCGTTTCTCACTCCTTTGTTAACAGCTACCCTACCTTCTTGTCGTTCCAAATTGTCAAATATCCATGAAAATTAAGGTCCCAGCTGTAGTCACTTTGCAGCCATATCCCTGTAATGGCTATCATATACTTCTATTTGTTATAGTGATTCATTCACCTTTAAATGCTGCGTGCATTTAAATAAAAAGCCCTTAATTGTGTCTTTTATCATTTTTGTGAACTCTGACGTGCTGCTGCACTCTTACTTTTGTGCACGATGTCCTATCCCATCGAACACAAATTATTGTGTTGAGGGGGTATAAGCAGCTAGGGCTATATTTAAAAAAAAACAACAGAACCACTAAGGTTATAATCTCTGGATGAAAGAATAATGGAGGGAGAAAGGAGTATGAGAGTAAACTAGCGAGAAATACCAAAACAGTTAAAACTTACCCCAGTATATATAAAAAAGTGGCTAAAATGAGCCTTTCGAGGGCGAGACTGAGAAATTCACATGGGGAATTGATAATGGGGAATTATGAAATGACAGGTTTTGAACAAAAATTTTGTATCTGTCTTCACAGCAGAAAACAACAAACAAATCTTTAAAATAGTAGGAAATCAAGAGGCAAAATGGGGAAGGGAGGTAGGAATTTAAAAGAAAAAGAAATGGGAATATTAGTGGGACTTGAGGCTGACCTGACCACCTGGGTCTTCAAAGTAGTGGCTGCAGTGATAGTGGATGCATTGGTTGCAAACTACCAAAATTCCCTAACTTCTCAAAAGCTTCCAGAGGATGGGCAAAACAGAAATATAACACCACTTTCAAGAATGGAGCGAGACAAAGCAGGTAACCAAAAGCCAGTTAGTTAAACATTTGTCATTGGGAAATGAACAACTAATTTAAGGTTATCAGTCTGGTTCGCAATGTAGCTCACTTACATTTGTTAAAAGCTACATATATTGGTATGCAGGGACCTGTCCCTTGCAGACAAAATAAATATGCCCAGGCATTGTGCCTTTTTTTGAATTAAAAGCGTGGAGGACAATCGTTCCCTCAGTGGTTTTGCCTCGACTAATCAGACTGGCTAATCAACTTGCTAATCAATCAGCGCCAATTTCTCATGCAGTAGAAATTGTTTCTCCCTTTGAAATTTGACGTTCTTGTATCTGTTCTTGAGTGCAAGACGATAACCTTCAGCAACATGCCTCTCTTTTTTCTCCCCTAATTTCCCAGTTCTGTATTAACAAGCAACCGTATTGATTTTTCCAATGAAAATTTCCTAATATCTGATCAAGATGTTTCTCTAGTTTACCTTGCTAAGACTTGTGGTTTGGATTTAAAATGTGGGATCACAGTAGCTTGTATACTTCACGCATGCCTGGCTTTTGGTTCCCTCACTAACACCAAAGGGGGTACTAACTCATTCTTGGTCTGCACCATCCATTTCCTTTCCCAGGGTGAGACTTGCTTACCCCCTGTTTCTGGATTCTTGTACTTTAATACTGTTAATGCTGTACTTGCCAATTGTATTAGTGAAGCAGTTTCAATCTCACAAATGTTGGTGGTGTACCATCTTGCTGGGCTTTTTAAAAAAAAAAGTTGAGAACCGAGAAGAAGCATAAAATCAAGGACATTGACAGTTTTCATGAAGAGGCTGGACAAAATCATGGATTGCTCATTTGGAAATGGTTGTGACCTGACATTAAATCATTATGAACCAGTAATGTTTATAAATTGTACAATCGTTGGTAAAACTACTACTATGGTTAATAAGTTGTTTCCTTAAATTCACGAAGACCTGTGGGAGGACCACTATATAGAAAGTTTGTTTTTAAGTTGCCCTGTTTGTCTTTCCACTTTAATGCGTAGATATAATAGGGTATGTGTGCACCTGATATTTTGGATTTCCGTTTTAGTGCTTGGGCGGCACGGTAGCACAGTGGTTAGCATTGTTGCTTCACAGCTCCAGGGTCCCAGGTTCAATTCCCGGCTTGGGTCACTGTCTGTGTGGAGTCTGCACGTTCTCCCTGTGTCTGTATAGATTTCCTCCGGGTGCTCTGGTTTCCTCCCACAAGTCCCGAAAGAGGTGCTGTTAGGTAATTTGGACATTCTGAATTCTCCCTCGGTGTACCCGTACAGGCGCCGGAATTTGGTGACTAGGGGCTTTTCACAGTAACTTCATTTGCAGTGTTAATGTAAGGCTACTTGTGACAATAAAGATTATTATTATTGCCAATGTAGCGTGTGAACTGATGCCACCATTTTGATTGCTATCCCTTCTACAAGCATTCAATCCCTCTACTGCTGACAGACATTAGCAGCCGTGTGTACCATCTGCAAGATGCACTGCAGGATCCTACCAAGATTATTCCAAACCCATGGCCACTACCATCTAGTAGGGGAAGAGCAGCAGGTACCTGGAGGCTCCCCTCTAAGTCACTCACCACCCCGACTTGGAAATATATCACCATTTCTTCACTCACTGGGTCAAAATCCTGGAATCTCCTCCCTAATAGCATTTGTGAGTGCACCTTCACCTCCGGAATTGCAGCGGTTCGAGAGAGCAGTTCACCACCACCACCACCTCGAGGGCAACTAGCGATGGGCTATAAATGCTGGCCTAGCCAGTGATGCCCATATTCCTGTAAGTGAATTTTAAAAGCTTTAGAGTGGCTCCTTGACCCTCCTCATCGGCTCTCTCCTGTTCTATGCCCCTCCTGCGTCCTTATTCTCTCCCCGCTCCCGGCCCATCTAGCTCCTCAATTCTCCAGCTCCCGGCTCTCCCATTCACCATCTCACCCCTGCTCGCTGTCTCCTGACCTCCCATCCCCGATTCCCAAGTGTTCACTTAAAGGAAGGGATTTTGGAGAGGGTAGCAGAAAACCATGGGGAGCATCGGGGAGAACATAGAACATACAGTGCAGAATCAGGCTATTCGGCCTATCGAGTCTGCACCGACCCACTTAAGCCCTCACTTCCACCCTATCCGCGTAACCCAATAACCCCTCCTAACCTTTAGGGTCACTAAGGGCAATTTAGCATGGCCAATCCACCTAACCTGCGTGACTTTGGACTGTGGGAGGAAACCGGAGCACCCGGAGGAAACCCACGCATACATGGGGAGAACGTGCAGACGCCACACAGACAGTGACCCAGCGGGGAATTGAACCTGGGACCCTGGTGCTGTGAAGCCACAGTGCTATCCACTTGTGCTACCGTGCTGCCCTAAGTTGGAGGATTGGTGAGTAAGAGCTAAGTAGACCGCTTTAGTGTATTTATTATCATTTATTTAACTTTTATTTCATTTATACATATAGGAATTTATGAATAAACAGTACTTCAACTTGGAGTATAATGTTTTCAGTTTTTTGATAATGGGCCAACAGAAATTAACTACAACCATTGTATTGGTTGTAATGGGGAAACCTGATTTGCTTGGTGTTGTTTCATTTGAAGTTGAATTTTTCAAGAATGCAACCAATTTAGCGAGGAATGTTCATGTTGCTAAAATAACTTGTGTTGTCTTAGCCTAGTATATATTTTCATTAGGCTTGTTGCACTAGATATTGAAGGTTTAATTCGCTCAATTTGTAAAAATTTCGCATTTTGTTTTTAGATCCAGAAATCGCTGAAAAAAGCAGCTCGCCGGGAACAACTGATGCGAGAGGAAGCAGAACAGAAGCGGTTAAAAACTGTCCTTGAGCTACAGTATGTTTTGGACAAATTGGGTGATGATGATACACGCACTGACTTGAAGCAAGGTTGGAATGGGTCTCCTGTTCTTACTGAAGAAGAATTGGGAATGTTGGATGAATTCTACAAGCTTGTACAACCTGAACGCGACATGAACCTCAGGTATTATGTTATTATAATGACCGGTTTTTGCTTATCATAGAATCTCTACAGTGCAGAAGCAGGCCATTCAGCCCATTGAGTCTGCACCTACCCTCCGAAAGAGCACCCTACCGAGGTGCCATACTATCCCCGTTACCTCACCAACCTTTTGGACACAAAGGGATAATCTAGCATGGCTCATCCATCTAATATGCTCATCTTTGGACTGAGAGGAAAGCCAAGCAGACACAGTGCAAGCTCCAGAATCAAACCCGGGTCCCTGTCGCTGTGAGGCAGCAGTGCTATACCTTTTCCACCATACTGCCATATGAAGCCAGCTGTTGCCTTTAGTAACGTTTATTCATTTGTTTTGATGTATCTGTCCAGATCCCCTGAAATTCTTGGTAATTCACCCATCTTAATTTCTATTTCAACCAAGTAGCATCCAAGGCTCAGGTTTGTGTGGTGGTGGTATGAAGGCCCTGACAAAGAATTTTAGTGATTGACTACGACAACCCCAATATTGTGGGCAGAGCTGAAACAGAGATTTGAAGATTGTTATGGGAGAGGAGGGCACAGAGCTTGGTGGCAGTGATCCCTGCAAGGACTTCAGAAAAAGAAATAAACTTAACGGATATGAGGAGGAATTGAGTTTAAATTTTATTTTTTAAGAAGTGATGACTGACTTGGGTGTAAAGACGGAAGAATTGGTGACATCTAATCTTATTCTGATGCTTTAGCAGAGGTCAGAAAATAGAGGTTATAGATTTGAAGCAATCAGTTGACGGATTAGAGGGGAATGAAGGAGAATGTTTTTCCCAGAAGGTGGTGGAGGTCTGAAACCACTGCCTGAAAGGATGATAGAGACAGAAAACCTAATTTCAATTAAAATGTAATTGAATGTGGAAGTGAGGTGCTGTAAGTTACGAAACTATTGTCCCAGTGCTGGAATGGGTGTTTAGGCTAGATACCTTATAGCTGACACAACGCAAGAGGCTGAGCTGTGACTTCTATGAGAAGGAAGCTATGGAATAATGTGATGAGGAAGTAGGGCTGGGAGAATTTGTCAAGCGGTGATTGAAAGTGCATAAATAAGCCTTTAATTCTGTCATTGTCTTAAAAATCAAATGTGTTCAATGCAAAGTCAATTTATCCTTTGTGATCTTATTGTGATCTGTTACCTGGTCGCTGCACTGACAGTAAAGCAAGTGCCACAGTTAGCTTTGGGTTGCAAAGCATAAAGAGCATTTTTAGTGTGTTGATTTTGCCCCATAATTGAAATATCTATCTTTCCATTGCCATCACTTGATAATCAAGATAAAATTAAGAGCTGAACATGCAGGGAGTTGCAAGTGTGTTCATACAACATACGTTTGTTTGTTTGTTTATGAGATGCCTGTGGTTTCCTTGGGAGCATAGAAGAAAGGATGGGACTAATGATTGCAGTACTTTTGTTTTAAAAATGTTCTTTTGTTATTCCCTAATTTCTTTTCTGCAACCACCAAGGTAACTTGCTGTTTGAAGAAATGTAGCTTATGTCTGATCAGGGCTAGCTTCTTTTAATGTGCTTGGGGACAACTGGAATTGGGCAGCAACCAAAGGCAAGTTTGTGCAGTGGCAAAGTGATGGCAGACTGAGACAAGTGAAGACTGGACTCGATGGAGGGACATACCTCTACCATGCTTTGTTAATTCAACATTATAACAATTACACAGCCCTTCCTTGAGGATTTTTCCTGTTTGTTCGATGCTCTAACTACATCTTACAGAGGAGGCTTCAGGCCAATCCAGATCCAAAATCCTGCTAAGAAAACTCCGCTCCCATATGGAAAGCTGTGACAAGCTCCACCACAACAGCGGAAACGATCAACATTCTAACTACAACAGTCAAAAAGAAAAAGTCAGCTTGCCCAATTTCTAAATATTAACAGATCCTTTAAAAACACTTCTAGATCCATATCTGCATCGTCGCCAAAAACTAATCGGCTCTTTCTTGAGCCATATGTTATCTGTATGCCGAATTTCATTGAAATCCAACCATTCTTTTTTGCGATACAAAGTTCGTACATAAGCAGACTGAAAAATAACAGTGAAAAGTACCATAATAATAATCGCTTATCGTCACAAGTAGGCTTCGATGAAGTTACTGTGACAAGCCCCTAGTCGCCACATTCCTGCGCCTGTTCGGGAGGCGGGTACGGGAATTGAACCCGCGCTGCTGGCATCGTTCTGCATTACAAGCCAGCTGTTTAGCCCGCTGTGCTAAACCATAGTGCAGAACCAAAGGCTGTACTCTTCAGGTTTTAATTTAAAGCTAGGCATCATCACTTGATGTCTTCTGTGTTCCAAAGGGGTGGTGTCACGTTTATACCTGCTTGTCTTCCTGTTTTTCTTCTAAAATGTTTGTGCACCCGTGAGTATTTTAACCATGTTTTTGTAATGGCTATTAGATAGAAACCATTTATTTCTCTTTGTGCCACTAGTTCCTCTACAGTGCTTCCCAAACCTTTTCCACGGTAACCCATTTTGAGGCATAATTGTGCAATCTACTCTACATGAGGTGATACAAACGCAGATAGGTTACCGATTTGCAGAACACCTCCACCTCCATCGAGGTCGCAAGTGTGACCCCCCCCCACCACCCCCTTGGAACTTCCAGCCGCCTGACATTTTAATTAACAACCTTGCTGCCATGCTGACCTCTGTCTTCAGCCTCCTGCAGTGTTCCAGTGAAACTCAATCTCATTGCCTGATCTTTTGATTTGGGCTCTTTACAGTTTTTCAGAATCTACATAGTTTGACAATTTTCAGACTGTAATCTCTGCCCTGTTCCACTTTGACAGGTTTTGGTTTAAGTCTTGTTTTTTTGCAGACCGCAGCTGTTAATCATTCTGCCATTCATACCACCTCCGGCATATCTTTTTGTCCCATTGACCCTGCACCACCAGCTCTTTTTGTCATTTAATTTCTCCTGCCTTCACCCTATCACAGATCTTCCAATTTTGTTATTTTTGCTTGGCCCAGTTCAGATGAGCGGTCATTGTTCCAAAATGTTAATTCGGTTTCTTTGTCCCCAGATATTGCCGGACTGGCTGTGATTTTCCTACATTTTATTTATTTAATTTGATTTCAAGCATCCACAGTGTTTTGCTTTTGTTTGAAATTTTGTAATCTGCTTGATGGTTTGTATCCAAGTCATGTGTTCCGTAGAGCTGACCAGCAGTGTGTTTCTTTGTTAGCTATTGGAATTATAGTGCTCATGAAAACTATTGCCAGTATTCTTGCTAATATGTATATGACTGGGACGTAGTTCTCGCTATCCAGTTTTACCACTAAACCCATATTTTGGGGTATCTGACAATCGTTAACCTATGAATGAGTTATTTGATATGTGTGACTTGAGTGACACTTTTATCTCTGAGCTAGATGGTTGTGTGCTTTAAGTCGCACTCCAGAGACTTGAGCACATAATCTAGGCTAATATGCTCCATTGAATTAATGAGGGGGTGCTGCATTGACGTCTTTCAGATGGAGTGTTAAACTGAGGGCTAGTTCTAGTGGATGTAAAAGAACCATGGCACTACTGGAAGAGCGGGAAGACAATCTGTCCTCACTAACAATAGCACTCCACCAGTGTCTATAAAACAAAGCCTATCTATCTTGTTTTTAACACATTCTCTGTGGATCTTCCTGCATGGAATTTGGCTAATCCTTGTTTATTAGCCAAGAAATTCATTCGAATGTCTGAGCTGTGGAAAGTGCCCTGTAAACATAAGTGCTTATTTTTCCCCCTCTCTTGCTCCATGCGGATCCCTTTTTCCATCTCATGTGCCCTCCTGCAATTCACCCTTCCTCTCTCCTCCCCACTCTTTCTCTTTCTCCTGTGCACGTGGAAGAATCGATCCAATGATTGACTTGTTGACCTGAAGCTCACACTCATCTCTTAAGCAGGTCCTATTTTCCTATCATGCAAGTGTGGCTTAATATTAAAAAGAGTTTTCAATAGTACTTTGGGTAATTATGCTGTGGATACAGACATTTTTTTAAGTGTTCAGTCTGTTCACGCCTGTGCCTAAATTATTTTGTGGTTTATAGGTTGTGTGAACAATTTGAACAAGCATCAGTACACTTATGGGACCTACTAGAAGGCAAAGACAAAAAAGTTGGGGCCACAACATGTGAGTATCTAATAATAATAATCGCTTATTGTCACAAGTAGGTTTCAATGAAGTTACTGTGAAAAGCCCCTAAATCGGAATTTGTGTTTTGGTAGAGTTGCAAAGTATCGCTGTGACAAAAGATGAAATGCTTTTGTTTAGATTCTTTATTTCCAGATATCAGGAATAAGGTCAGTTGAAATGGATTATTTTTGAAAGGCTAGCTAATTTTCACATCTCAAAATAAAGACAAGATAATGCATGGTATGAGGAGGTCTTAAACTGTGCGATTTGATTTCTGCAGTTATATCATTATCCAAGTACAAGTAATTAAAAGTATTTGACAGAAGCAGATGATCCTTTTGGATTTGAATATCATACATGAATGGAAAAAATGAGGTTTGTTTAGGGATATTTGGCTTGATTGCCAGCCATGCAGATCGGTTGCATTTGAGAAGGACATGGCTTTCTTTGTAAACTCTTGGTCGGTTCTATGGCTCAGTCAATCTGAAACCAGGTTGTAAAGCTATTTGGAGGTTTTTCGTAATGTTTTGCTACATTGGCAATTGTGCTTCAAGGATTAATTTTATATTAAGGGACAGGGTAGGAAGTTTTTTTTTTGTTTCAAGAGGCTAGTGAAGTTTGTTATAGTATTCTATACTGAATATTGTTTTTTCATTGTTAGCTATGTTAAATTTTTGGCATTGTAACCTGAGCTTTAGTATCGAGGGCTTTTGGTACGACCATCACCAAAGTAACCCCTCTAACCAGCAGAAGTACTACTCACCAGCAGAAGAAAACAGATGTCCCATTGGGTTGAACACGGCAGCACCCGGCAAGCACTACCACACCTTCATGACTGTCTCCTTCTCTGTTTCAAGATAGGATCCATTTCACAAGACATGTAATACAAAAGTCATCATAATTGATGACAGGAGATTGTCCCAACTGCAAGGATATCCTCGCTCTTTAGGATTACTGGGAATGTCTTCACTAGGATCATGTTTAAAAGGCTCCAATGACTGCAGACAGAGTATGCAGAAGCTCAGTGCGACTTTAGTGCTACCACATGTACAGTGGACATGATCTTCTCCATACACCAGCTGCAAGAGCATTGTAGGGACTCTTTTGTAGATCTTTATAGCATTCAACACAGTCAGTGGTGCAGTACTGTGCAAGAATTGGGGGAGAAATAGCTGCTCACCAAAGCTCTTCGATTTCATCCACTCCATCTAAGACCTGCACTGTGCTGTACAGTTTGATTGCATCACTTCCAATAGTTTTAAGATGAACAATGGAGTGAAACAGGGCTGTGTCCTAGCCTCCACTTTAGTATCTTCTCCATGCTCCTGGCCGTTGACTTCCCTGTACGTATGGAAAAAGTTTATTTGAATGCTAAATGAGATGGCAAACTCTACACTAGTCTATCCAGGCTGAAAGAAAAGGCCAAATGCAAAAGACCTTGATCACAGAACTCCTTTATGCTGACAATGCTGCGCTAGTAATTCACACAGAAACACAGCTTTTGATGCTCCCACGACTAAACTTGCTCTCCTTGACTATAAGCATCAAGAAAATAGTGGTCATGAGGCAGTGTCACATCTCCACCCCTGAACAACACCCTGCTGGTAATGGTTAGAAAATTCAATTACCTTGGTCCACAGTGACAGACAATAAGAACATAACATCTGTGTCATTTGATGTAGAAAGCTAGACATGCACCGGATAGGCTTTTGCCACCTTGCCCGACTCCTGAAACATGCATGGAATAATATCAGGCCGATTCTTCAGACCAAGATATTGTTTTTTTGGGGCCAGTTGCATGATGATCAGTGGCTACGATTGTTTGACAACACCGAAAACAACAACCCACACTTGATAACCACTTTCACGGCACGTGAGGTAGCACATGCTTTTCAAGAATTGGTGGCAAACTGCATCATGCAAAGTTACCCCATCCAAAGGAGTTGCTGTGTGTCCATCTTTCGGATGTGGGAGGATGCCAATAACGATGGTCATTGAACATATCCACTCATCTTTCAAAATTGAGATCACATGTCAGTCAGCTTGTGTTTGGTAGCACACCCTGATTTATACGGGATGGGAATGGTTGGTGATGGACCCAAGAAAATATCTAATGTAAATTCCAACCGTTTGGTGGAATTTTAACCTTTTATGCAGCTTGTCTTGAAATCAAATTTTATTTTTGTGTCTCAGGAGAAAAGCATTTGATATTGTTTCTGACCTATTCCTTTATCATTACCTGTGTCGCAAATATCTAATTCATGTATTTTAAGAGTATAGTGTTTGGTTTTGGGAATTGAAGTCTTAACAGTACAAAATTGCTAAATACAATTAAAACGGCTTGGCGGTTACTACATTTCAAAGATTGGAGTCATGTTGACTGGAGTGCTTAACAGCTCCAAGGGTAAGATTATAAAATAGCAGGTGGACTTGCGTCGCTGGAGAAATGACGCCTGCAATCTGCAGTAATGGCAGTCCAGCGAGATGTTGTTTTGGGAGGTGCGTGTGTGCGTGTGTACACGACGACGACTGGACGCAGACTGGGGGAATGCTTTGTGCAATACACCGCTCGATCTGCAGGTATGGCCCCCAACCTTGCTGCCTCACAGCACGAGGGACCCTGATTCAATTCTGACCTTTGGTGACTGTGTGGAGTTTGCATGTTCTCCCCATGTCTGTGAGTTTCCCCTGGGTGCTGTAGTTTCCTCCCACAGTCCAAAGATGGGCAGGTTAGGTGGATTGGTCATGCTAAATTTCCCCATAGTGTTCCAAGGTGTGCGGGTTAGGTGGGGTTATGGGGATAGGGCGGGGGAGTGGGCCTAGGTAGGGTGCTGTTTTGGAGGGTCAGTGTAGACTCGATGAGCTGCATGGCCTCCTGCACCCGGGATTCTAATTCTGTGATTCTGTGAATGTAAACTAGGAAGAAACATTTTTAAAACCGTCTGTAAAAACTTCTATTGATATGTGAATAGAAAAAGAAGTGAAGAAAAATGTGGATCCATTTCAGACACAGACAGGAAAATTTATAATAGGGATGTGGCAGAGAAGCTAAGTAATTGCTTTGTGTCCATCTTCATGCAAAGATACAGGAAATCTCCAGAAATTAAAGAGAACTGAGGAACTGAAAAAAATGAGTATTTGTAAAAAGGAAGTAGCCCTAGAGAAATTAAATACACAAAGTGAATAAATCTTTGGGATCCAATGATCTATATTCCAGAGTGTGGAAAGAGCTACACTTGGGAGCCGAATGTAAGGGAGCAGCGGGGCAGAGACTCCAGACACTTGGCGGCGACAGAAATCAAAACCCTGACATCATTTTGAAAAGTGAGGTCAGCACAAGGGAGAGAGCTGACCAACTAAATACATACTTTGGTTCTGTCTTCACAACGGAGGACACAAATAATGTACCTGCAATGTAGGGGAATACAAGGTTTAGTGAGAGGGAGGAACTGAAGAAAATCAGTGTTAGTAGAGAAATGGGGTTGGAGAAATTTGAGATTGAAGGTCGAGTACTCCCCAGCGCCTGATGATCTACATACCAGAGTACTTAAGGAAGTGGCCCCAGAAATAGTGGATGCATTGGTCATCTTCCAATATTCTATAGTCTTATGGAGCAGTTCTTACAGATTGGAGGGTAGCTAATGCATAATTCCGAGGTGCAGAGGGATCTAGTGCGTGAGTCACAAAAGGTTAATATGCAGGTATAGCAAGGAATTGAGAAGGCGAAAGGAAATGCTGTCCTTTATTACGTGAAAAATCAAGCACAAGTTAGTATCAAAAACGGAGAAATAGAAAAGTTTGAAGTCCGTATGACTCTTTGGAATCCACAGTATTTTGCTTTAATAATAGTAAGGATGTTGTGCTTCAATTATACAGCGCATTGGTGAGACCACGTCTTGAATACTGTGTACTTAAGGAAGGATGTAAACTCATTTGAGGTGGTTCAGAGGAGGTTTACAGAATTGACACCTGGAATGTGCAGGTTGTTTTATGAGGAAAGGTTAGACAGACTGAGCTTGTTTCCACTTGAAACGAGGGGTGGTTTGATTGAAGTAGATAAGATCCTGAGCAGTGGACATGGAAAGAATGTTTCCCTTTTGTGGGTGCATCCAAAACTAGGAGTCACCTTAGGACAGAGATGAGGAGAATTTTGTTCTGAGGGTCGTGCAACTTTGGAACTCTTGCCTCAGAAGGCAGTGAGATTATTGAATATTTTTAAGGCGGAGGTGGATAGATTATTGTTAGGCAAGGGAATCAAAGGATATTGGAGTAGATGGCAATGTGAAATTTAAAGACTTATTGAATGGCGGAGCAGGCTCAACGGGCCGAATGGCCTACTTGTTTTTAAATTTGTATGTTTGTGAAATGGATATTCTTTGCAAAGCTCTGGACTTTGTTGATAATTTGAGTTCTTCATTCATGTATTTTAAAGGTATACCTTTCTGTGAACAGGGGATTAAAGTGGTAAATGGAAAAACATAGGTTTGAGAAATTAAGAAACACCCCATCGATAATTTCCAGTCAAAGAATAATCCACATTTATTTACATAGAGAGGTCCGAGGCGGAAGTGAGAACACCCAGCAACTGGCTTTTATTCTGAGCTTCAGGGTAGAGGCGAAAGGTCTATATTATTCAAATAAGTGTTTGAATTATTAATGAGTTCCCAATTCAAAAATGCTGAAAGCATCTTTTTAAATGAGGGTGTTTCTTTGCGTAACCAGCAAGTCTGTAGATAGTGTCATTTGCTCCATTGAGATATAAATTATTCATATGGATCCCAGAATCAAAGTTTGGTTTTGAAGCTAAAAGTTAATTATTTAAATATCTATCGGACATCCCAACTAACCTCTGCTACCAGAAGAGATAAAAATGGTAGACTGGATTTTGCGATCAGCAGAGAACTGATTGTTCTCGCTGCTGACCTTGAAAGCTGCCTTTGTGGCCCCATTTTTTGTCTTTCCAGTGTCAGTTTAAATGTTGCGGCAATAGTATGCAATCAAGCAAGGTAAGCAATCTTATTGGAAGCATTCTCACTGACAGCAAACTAGGAAGTATAAACCACTGAATTACTTCACTTGATTTTTACTTTGTGCAGGCAGCAACTAGGGCACCTTTTTAATTTTGTGGAATTTGTTAAGGAGGTATTTAACATTCAGCAAAATATATTACTGTTGCCATTGAGGCTGCTGAGCAGTAATTACGGAATTAGACCGTGAAAGAAAAATTACACCTCATTTAATAAGGTATAATGTTTGCAAGGGTTTTAACAACGGGTCTAAGATCTTGTCACTTGAATGATTTCTAATTAACTGCATTCTTGGGGGGACCTTCATAGCGTGCCCTCTGGTAAGCATAGATTTCCACATGTCTCCAGAAGTTGCTTTCAGTTTGAGGAGTAGTGATGTGGACGGTGGCTGTTCCACCAGCATTATTACTCAAAATCTGGGTTGACATATCCAAATGTCAGTCATTCACTCCCTATATAAATTATACTATCAATGGTAAAACTACTACTCTGTTTAATAAGTTTCCTCCAATTCACCAAGAGCTATGGGAGGACCACTATATAGTAAGTTTGTTTATAAGTTGCCCTGTTTTAAGTCTTTTCATTTTAATGTGTAGATATAGTAGATACAATAGGGGTCAATGTGTGCACCTGATATTGGGATTTCCTTTTTAGTGCTTGGGTAGCACAGTGGTTAGCATTGTTGCTCCACAGCTCCAGAGTCCCAGGTTCGATTCCCGGCTTGGGTCACTGTGTGGAGTCCGCACGTTCTCCCTGTGTCTGCGTGGGTTTCCTACGATTTCCTCCCACAAGTCCCGAAAAACATGCTGTTAGGTAATTTGGACATTCTGAATTCTCCCTGTGTACCCGAACAGACGCTGGAATGTGGCAACTAGGGGCTTTTCACAGTAACTTCATTGCAGTGTTAATGTAAGCCTACTTGTGACAAAGATTATTATTATTATTATGTTTCTTGTTTGGATTTCATTTGCTTCAGTTGATTTCTTTGCTACACGCTCTGGTTAATTGCAAGGATGCATATAGAATCATGGTAGCACAGTGGTTAACACTGTTCACCTCTCAGCTTGGGTCACTGTCTGTGCGGAGTCTGCACGTTCTCCCCGTATCTGCGTGGGTTTCCTCCGGGTGCTCCTGTTTCCTCCCACAAGTCCCAAAAGACATGCTTGTTAGGTGAATTGGGCATTCTGAATTCTCCCTCAGTGTACCCGAACAGGCGCTGGAGTGTGGCGACCAGGGGATTTTCACAGTAACTTCATTGCAGTGTTCAAGTAAGCCTACTTGTGACACTAATAAAGATTATTAGATTGTTAATTGCTTTTGTATTGGGGGTTGAAGATTTTACCTGTGGAAAATGCTGCTCATTGTTTAGATGTTTACTGTTCAAATTATGGCAACAAAATGTGATCATGAAGCCGAATAGTTAATCGTGAAAAATACAATTTATTGACAAATACACAAAAAAAGTGCCCAGATTTTATTGTTCGTTAGACCTAATGCCACTGCATGTACTTTTGAATTTGTTGAGGTGAAGAATCATAGCCCACGACTCATAATGCAATTGAGGTTTAAAAGAGAACAACTAAATTGGGAAATAGCGATGGATGAGAAGCTGCCCATTGTCTATCAGAACAGTAGGCACTTTGGGATGCATGGGCTCCAGCGCTGTTTGATGTATGACCTTTTTAAAATTCTTACGTGGGATGAGTGTCGCTGGCAAGGCCAGCATGTGTTGCTTATCCCTAATTACTCTTGGGAAAAAAAATCAATAAAATTAAATTATTAAAGGTGGTAGTCCATTTGGTGTAGTCAACACCCACCAGGGCTGTTGGGAAGGGAGTTCAGAATTTTGATCAAGGGGACAGTGAGTACTTTCGGACATAGAAAAAAATGAACTAGTGTCAGACATTTGAATGGTACCTTTCGCTTTAGTGCAGAGTATGTTGGGTGTATCAGCAGCATTTTTGCACTTTAAAAGGAAAAGTGTATGGTCCATAATAATGATTCAATAAAGATGAGAAAATTGTGAAATATGAACAAAATGCTGGAAATACTCCGGTCTGGTAGCATCTGTGAACAAAAAAGCACAGTTAATGTTTTTCATCAAATATGACGTCAGTTTTTGAAGAGTCATTTTTGACTTTGTTGTGGTTGAGACATGATGTTTTATATATATATCAGTTAGGCTATTTTATATATTTTTTTTCTGGGCTGTTAAAAATGGAGAAAAGCTGAGCTAACAAATGGTTCAGCCAAGTCACCTGATGCCTTGCAGCAGTTTCAAGTTAACAATTGCCATAGGTGTGAGGAGTCTGGTCCAGCTAACTCTAATATTGGAAAACCGTCATTGTAATCTCCAAAAATGATGCTAATTGGCAAAGCATTACCAGTCCTCTCACACTTTCAACAAAGAGCAGAAGTTTGTTAACCCAACATGTTTCCAAATCCACAATGAATCCTGAATCCGATAAAATCTAAGATTCCAACCGTGGGAATATACATCCTATATGAAAAATTGAGGAGATATGTCACATGACCTCCCCAAGCTGCACTGTGATCTAGTTTGTTGGAACTGAATTCTGCTAGTTCCTGTTTGACTTCCAAAGTGAACAGAACTCCAGGTCTATTATCATGCCAGTGGCAACAGAAATACCTTGTACCCAAATCAAACCTGCCAACTGCTGGAACCTCTGAACTTGTGCTTCCTGACTGACTCATTCTGTGTACCAGCCTCACCCTGGAAAGATGGGGGCATTCTACAATCAGCCAACCTACCCGTGGAAGGAAAGTTAACCCATGGTTCCAGACTCTGGACACATGTAGAACCAGTACTTGTATTTTATTGTGGTTGTGCCCTGAACCCTCTTCCTTTTTCTTTATCCCCTGTTTGATGCGTGTGTGTGTAAAAGTGGTGGATGTTGTGAAACCCTTTGTGTGTTGTGTGTCTTCTCGCCGCAGATGCCGCCACGTCTGATGCACCTGTCCAGTTTGTTCTGTTTATATCGCCGGTTTCTAGCATCTGCCGTGTTTAGCTTTCATTTAGGAACAAATGTGCATTTGGAGGCTGGGGGTTTTGAGTCTCCGAAACTGATTCCACAAATTGTTCAGTGTGGAATAAGAAATGTGAACTACTTGGAAGACAACTATAGAAGTGGACCTTGGAGCTTGATTCAAAGTGAGCGGTGATGGACGCCCAGTATGCTAATTAAGCTGAGCCATTCGAGGTACCTGTTGGCTAGACATTTGAAATAGGAAGGAAGCATCTTTAAATTTTGGGGGAAAAATTAATTTTCATTGCCTCATTGAGCTTGGAGATAATCATGATGCAATGGTTCAACTATTGCACCAGGCAAATTTGAAGATTTTGAGTTAGGAGAATATATACCTGGTCACAACCATGGGATGTCCAGAAGCACTTACATTTTCAAAACTTAAAATTAATTGTATGCAATCACTTGGTAGAGGTTAGAAAACACAATTGTGATGAATGACTGACTTTTTTTGGAATGAAGTTTCCCATGGTTCAATGCTAACACCACTGTTAGCTTTTGATATGCATTAATGATTTGGGATGAAGGGCATCATTGTAAAATTTGCAGATGACACAAAACTTTATAATGCAGCAAACAATGAGGAACTCAGCAATAATCTTTAGGGGGGCATTGTCAGACTGGAGGAATGGGCAGGCACTTGGCTGATTAAATCAACACAGGAATAAATGTGAGGAAGAAAGAGAAAGTACAGCTAAATCCACAGTTAGAGGCGTTATGGGCCAGGGCTTAGAAATTCAAAGTGTAATTATGAAGTTCACCTGACCTAAAACGTTTTATGTTGAATTTGGCTAAGATGAGCACAAAGGCCTTCACTGCAGCTGTGCTCATTAGACTTCCTAGACACTTTAATCAAAACAAGGTTTACTCTAAAAATGTAGTTAACACACACACACACACACACATATACAGCAAGTATTTTTCAGTAACAAACATAAAGACATGATGTTTGTGGAGATGCTGCCGTTGGACTGGGGTGAGCACAGTTAGAAGTCTTACAACACCAGGTTAAAGGCCAACAGGTTTGTTTCGATATCACTAGCTTTCGGAGCGCCGCTCCTTCCTCGGGGACCTGAGGAAGGAGCAGCGCTCCGAAAGCTAACATAAAGACGCCACACAGCTACAGTAATCTATGTATATAACACTTAATGAATTCCCCCTTACCTGTTCCAATTCAATAACAAAACCGATTAAACCAAACCCCTTTTCAAGAGTGTGGCCCAGCACACTGTATTCTCACTTAAAGAGACTGGTCCTTTTCCTGGAATTCTGATCCGGGTCCAGCCAGCAGATTCAAACTCCTTCCGGAAAGCAACTGTATCTGTAGCCACACACAATGTGGTTTTTACTGGAACAGCTTTTCAAATGGAAACACTGAAAACCAGAGAAAAACACTTCTTTCTCCTTTGTTATCCAAAGCAGTCAAACTGAAACTGAAACCTCACAACCACAGCCCAAGTGCTACAAGTCACATGATAAGAGACTAAACCTGTCTTAAAGGGACCTCACATGACCGGGTGCAAGATGAAATGTTTCAATGGTAGCAGAACAAGTTAACAAAGCATATACTGTAAATTGTGGCTTGTAAGATGACCCCATTATTCCAGCCCCTGCAGTCTGGTTTTGCACATACTTGGCATAAAAGTCGATTCCCCTTCCCCATCCCTTTTCAGCCACTACATGTTAAATTCTCATTAGCAGTCAACCTCAATTTCCCACAAATGAATGTTTTCCTTTTGGTACCTTTATAACTGGACACAAGGGATCTAACAGGCAAGTTGGGCTGTATTGTGAGATGCATTGGAGTTTAAGTCATGCTTACACTGTATCGGATGCCAATAGCATTTCAAAATGGTGACTACGCACAACCATGCACGCAGTTGACCTTTTTTTTGGTGTACAAGCCCATTCCTGGTTTTGGAGAGATTTTATGAGCCTTCAAAGGTCAACTTATGTGGCAGCACATATGATGGTACCTGGATTGGTCCGATTCTGGGCACCACATTTTAGGAAGGATGTGAAGGCTTTGGAGTGGGGACAGAAGAGATTTACGAGTGGTTCTAGTGGATAAAGGATTGCAATTATGTGGATAGAGTGGAGTAACTGGTGTTATTGTTTGAAACGCACACGACTTTAAATATTTGATAAATATGTTTAAAATAATGAAGGGCTGAGATAGAGTAAATAAAAAGAAACTGCCAATGACTATATCCCTGAACACCAGAGAGTTAGATTTAGGTTAATTGACAGAGGAACCAGAAGTGGGCTGATGGAATATTTACTCGAATAGTTAAGATTTGGAATGCAGCGTCTGATGTTGATGAAACAGATTCAGTAACAACTTTCAACGGCAATCAGATGAATAACTGAATGAGAAAAAGTTTGCTGGGGTTCAGAGCGAATGATGATAACTGGATTGCACAGAGTCGACACAAACTCAATGGGCTGAATGACTGCCTGTTGCTGTACTTTATACCTAACTCAATGTGACGTAATTAATGGCCACCAAGAAACTGCAAACACTAAATGAGATGAATGATCCTTTAATTTGTTGTGTTGATTGAAAGCGATGCATTGCCCAGAAAATTTTTGCCCTGTTTAAATAATGTGTTTTTTGTCCATCGTAACTAGCAGTTAATTATCGTTAAAAAAATTTTTTGGAGTACCCAATTCTATTTTTTCCAATTAAGGGGCAATTTAGCATAGCCAATCAACTTGCTTTGCACGTCTTTGGGTTGTGGGGGTGAGACCCACGCAGACACGGGGAGAATGTGCAAACTCCACGCAGTCAGTGACTCAGGGCCGGGACCAAACACTGGTCCTTGGCGTTGTGAGGCAGCAGTGCTAATCACTGCACAACCATGCTGCCCTTAGTGTGGTGATGTGCATCAATGTTAATACATGTAGGCTAGCTAGACACTAGAGGGAGCATTAGTGACATCACACACACGCACTCAACCAATAGATCAAGTAGATAGGACACGACCAATAAGCATTCACGATACACGAGGAGGTGACACGGCCACAGTGGGGGCATTACACCAACCTATATATAAAGGACACCACACATGATCTGCCTCTTTCCAGTGGAGACAGTCAGTGAGTAGAGACACTGGGTTGATTCAATATTACACCCACCACGTGGATTGCAGCAACTGGTTAGTCAGTCTGAGTAGCTATAGTAGGATTAGCAGTAGTGTCGAACCCGAGTAATAGAAGTGTAAATAGTTTAATAAACGTGTTGAAGTTATCTCCACGTCTGAACCTTCCTTTGTCAAGTGCACCTCAAGGAAGCCGCTTATGTTACACCTACAACATAACAAATCATGGTACCAGGACTGAACTGTTTCAATCCATATCGCCATACCTCAGCGTACAGTGACAACCAGCAACGATACCTAGGCAAGATGTTCGAGATCCGGGTTCCGCAGCAGCTCCAGTGCCACGGCGATCTCCGCGAAAACTGGCGGGCATTCCGACAAAGTTTTGAAATCTTCCTGGTAGCAGCCGAACTAGAAGACCTGGCCGATGCTGAAAAAACAGCTTCTCCTCACCATCGCAGGTGCCAGAGCAGAAGAAATCTTTTAAAAATTCAAGTTCTCCAAGGGGCAAAACAGGAACGACTTCCAGGCAGTCCTGGACAAATTCGGCAAATACTGTGAGGAGAAAACACACCTTTACTTGGCGGTTGGAAAGAGAAGCGCTGTACTCACCACGAGGCCGAGATCCCAGAGCAGAGAACAGTTTTGATCGGCAGCCATCTTTCTAAAGGGTCTGCACTTGCTTAGTTGTGCGAGAAGCGCGCAGAACGGGAAGGTCCGTTTGCGCATGCGCAATCAAGAAAACGGCCATCAGTAAAGGAACAGCGATCCTCGCATGCGCAATCGCTTCCTACGTGCTACGTCACGTGCGTCATGACGTCAGAGGCCCCGGACCACGCCCATTTAAAGGGGAAATGTCCCAAATCAAATAAATCTTTTAAAGCCGTAAAACAACCTTCCTT
This sequence comes from Scyliorhinus torazame, assembly GCF_047496885.1. Classification (NCBI taxonomy): domain Eukaryota; kingdom Metazoa; phylum Chordata; class Chondrichthyes; order Carcharhiniformes; family Scyliorhinidae; genus Scyliorhinus; species Scyliorhinus torazame. The sequence continues at coordinate 233,341,563 of NC_092716.1, forward strand.
CACCTGGAATGACAGCACAATGCCTCAAATTGAACCAGGGAATGAAATTAACCTCCGAAGAACCCTGCAACAAGCAGTTATCTACGCCCAAACCGATGATTCCGACCTTGAATACTTCGATACCGACCTTTACGTTTTCGCTGGACCTTGCAAGCCCAATGCCAGCTCCGACGCAAACAGTGATGATATGGTCCTAGAAGACAACGACTCAGACGAACCTTTCACCTTGGGAGGCTACCCCAGTACCAAATCCGAACCTCAACTAGACGTGTTGCACATTGAAGACCCCCAAATTGAATCCGATGCTGACGCGGATTCGTTCTTCGGACTTCAGGATCTTCAGCCCAGCAGATATGACATCCCAACTCGTGAGTGCAGGACGATGCTGCATCCTGAAACCAAGAGACAGAGAGCGGTACAAGCCCAGAGTGAGTGGCCTGCTGTCACACACTACGTGGTCCACGCACCGCTCCGGGTTCCCGACTCCCAAGAAAGAAGACACGCAAGACTCCACACAGCAGTCCTTGCACGAACAAGTGACTCCAGTGTCACAAGCCTCCACAGCGAGCTTGTGGACAGACTTCACGATAGAAGCAACGCAAGACTCCGACGCACAGTCCTTTCAGGAACAAGTCCATGAGGGTCTAGCAACCTCCTCTGACCAACTAGCGGCAGGCGATGCACTTCTGCCATGCTCAAGTAAACAGCAAGACGACTATGACGGTCTACCATGCTCCAGTGCACAGCAGGACGACCATGACGGTCTATCATGCTACAGTGAAGAACAAAGCGACGATGACAGTCCAAGCCCAAATGAAGGACAACAGCAAGACAATGACAGTCCACCCACATTGTTTGCGCCACCAGATGAAGACTCTTGACAATTTACCCAATCCAAGTGAACAACAAGTAGCTACTGAGGATCTACCCACGGCATGAGACGAGTGACGACAGCATCCCACTTCCCGTGCAGTGTGACAGACCTCAGGTGTGTACAGAGGCACTCGACGAACACTGAGACCACTGGTGACGCCGGTGACGCCATGATACTTCCACCCTCATTTGCTTGACCCTCTCCACAAGTCGATGCATTCCTGCATGTTCCTACTCCAGACGTGCAGCTTCAAGAAACCTCAGCTGACTCCAGTGAACCTGCTAAGACTCCGGACGGGGAGCATCAACAAACCAACACTGACTCCGTTAAAACAGACCAGAGTCCAGATGGGGAGCAACCAAACACCAACTCTGATTCACGTAAGCCGGACTTTACTCCAGACCGGGAGTGCCGCAACCTCAGTGATGCCACACTCAGGGTGACAGCAGATGCTACAACGACAGGAGATGGATCACTTAACAATTACACTGGGTCAGTAATAACAAGCAGCGGCTACAGTCCAAGAGGAATACACCAATATTCACCACCGCTATTTCCACACATTTTTACCACACCAGCAGTGCAGCCAATGACAGCTCATGCTGGACAAACCCAGTATTCAGGCATGCAGCATATTCTCAAACAGGCCAGCACTATGGATTGCCCACTAATGGAATCAAGACCGAAGGAGGACTACCGCAAGCACAATCTGCACCACAGACTGGATGCCATAGTTACAGCCCAGGATTTGCTGCACCCCAGCCTGGCCAGACAGCATATTCCTATCAGGTGCAAGGTTCTCGTTTCACACCATCACCAGGTATTTATGCCAGCAGCAATCCTGTTTCCAATTAGACAAGCTTCAACGGTTCTCAGCAGGATCACCCTTCCAGCACAGCACGTGGCCAGAACCAGTATGTACAGTCTTATCCAACTTCAACATATGGCACATCCATGACCTCAAATGATACTGTTGATGGTACCTCTTCAACGTCAACACCTTATCAGCCGCAAGATGCCATCCGACAGCATCATCACAAACATCGGAAAAAGAAAGGGACTCCAAATCAGACAGCGAAGTGATTTGACCACTTCTTGGTTCTTGTGGCACAGGGACGTTGATGCCGTTCATAACCAAGAGAGACATTTGACCATGATGATTAATGGTTTATGGACTCATACAAATGATTTGGACTTGTTGTTTAATCACTGTTCCCATGACTTGTATATACCTTACCTTATCTCCCTGTTCTTTGTTCAATTTTCTTAAAGTGTACAGAAAATATGAACATAGAAAATAGGGGGGATGTGGTGATGTGCATCAATGTAAATACATGTAGGCTAGCTAGACACTAGAGGGAGCACCAAAGACATCACACACACTCAACCAATAGATAAGGTAGATAGGACACGACCAATGGACATTCACGATACACACGGAGGTGACACGACCACAGGGGGGCATTACACCAACCCATACATAAAGGACACCACACATGATCTGCCTCTTTCCAGTGGAGACAGTCAGTGAGTACAGACACAGGGTTGATTTAATATTACACCCACCACGTGGATTGCAGCAACTGGTTAGTCTGGGTAGCTATACTAGGATTGGCAGTAGTGTCGAACGCGAGTAATAGAAGTGTAGATAGTTTAATAAACGTGTTGAAGTTATCTCCACGTCTGAACCTTCCTTTGTCAAGTGCACCTCAAGGAAGCCGCTTATGTTACACCTACAACATAACAAATCACTTAGTAGTTCGATATCTAATTTGAAAGGCCACACTTCTGGTGGTGCAGAACAGTAGGTATTACAATTGGAAATGTTTTCCATCTAGATTGTTTCTAAATCTTTGAGTGGAACTTGAACCCATAATATTCTGATTCAGAAGCACGTTTGCTCTCAACTGAGTTCAGTTGACATTTGAAATTATTTGCTGAGAGCATATGACCTGAAGGAGTTGGATGAACTCAAGAGTTTGCAAAAGCCAGGGCGGGGGTTGGGTTAAAACCAAGGAGAGAGAGTTTGAGTTCACGCCAAGAATCAGCGAGAGCAGTGGGAGATGAAGTGAATGGAGAGGGGGAGAGCACTAGCTCTCCCAACAGCCGTGAGAACTAGGAGATAAAAGCACAGAGAGAGAGTGGGGGGGCTTTCTCCGGAGATAGTGGAAATTGAAAGCATAGAGAGAGGGGGGGGGGGGGGAAAGAGTGCTGGCTCTCCCAACAGCCGTGAGAACTAGGAGATAAAAGTACAGAGGGGAGGGAGGGTGAGGGGGGAGCTTTTTCCGGAGATAGTGGAGGATGAAAGCATGGGGGGAGAGAGAGAGCGAGAACGCTATCTGCAAGAGTCAGCGAGAACTAGGGGATAAACTATGGGAGCTCTCTCCGAGAGTCGACGAGAGTAGTGGGGGACAATCCCGAACCAGTTTCTGCACTTTAAAATAAAAATCAACATGCAACTTCACAGGGAAGGAGGTAGATGATTGGCTAGTGAGTATTCATTGACTTTGCTTGTTTACCTTTCAAGTTGGTCATCTATTTGTAATGGTACGGTTTTATCAGTATAAGTAAAGTTTATAAATAGTAAGCTTATCCTGAGTAGTACGACTTGTTAAATATGAATAAGAAAAACATAATTCATTTTTTTATCCGGGGGCAGGAGAGCCTGAATGCAAATAAAAAATTAAAACACTCAACGGCTCTTTTCAGAGCCACCACATCAGCAAAAGAGCAAAAAGACGTTGGAAAATGTTGGCTCTTCAGCTCCTCACTAGATCATATTTATAACCCATCAACACTTAAGAACAGGTATTTCATTCAGCCGTCCTCCAGCTTTCAATGAATTGACTGTCTGCAGCTCTCTTCCCACCTGCTTTATCCTTTTATATTTTGCACATCTTTACTGATTCCCCCTGAGCCCTTAACCTAGTTCCAAAATGTTTCTTTTTTTGCAGCGCCACCATATCAGCAAAAGATTAACATTAATCATGGGGGAAAGTTCCAACGATTCACACCAAGCCACATCCACACACATTGGTCTTGGACAAACAGGACAGGAACAAATATTTCTCATTCAGCCTTATTTCCCTGATGACTCTGCAAGAAGTGTCATCATCTGCAGAAACTTGCAGAATTTGAATGGTGGCAGGAGTACTACGGTGCATCTGCAAGGCTGAGGATTGTGTGGATAGCATGTTTAGAGAGGCCGTGCCGCAGCTAAGAAGTACATGGGCAGAGAGGGAAGGGGTGAGTGCTAGAGCATCTAAGAGAAATGGGCAGAGAGGGAAGGGACAACTACTAGAGTGTCTAAGAGAACCAATGCAGGAATTCCCCGAGGCTATCTCGCTCTCTAACCACTTTTCCGTTTTGGATACTGTTGAGCAAGACGGTTCCTCGGAGGATTGTAGCGAGAGCCAGGTTTGTAGCACCACAGGTGGCTCAGCTAAACAGGAGGGGAGGAGGAAGAGTGGAAGTGCTATAATGGCAGAGGATTCCATAGCTATGTGGAGCAGACAGGCATTTCTATGGCTGTGGATTCCAGGGTAATATGTTTCCTCCCTGGTGTCAGGGTCAAGGATGTCACCGAGTGGCTGCAACACATTTTTTGGCAGGAAGGTGAGCAGCCAAAGGATGTGGTCCACATTGGGACCAATGACATGGGCAAGAAGGACAAGGTCCTGAAAGCTGATTTTGGGAAGTTAGGAAGGGAATTGGAAAGCAGGGCCTCATGAGCAGAAATTTCAGGATTGCTCCCAGTGTTAGTGAGCATAAGAATAGACAAATTAAGCCATTGAATAAGTGGCTGATGAATTGGAGTAAGAAGGATTCTGAGGCATTGAGACCAGTTCTGGGGAAGTTTGAACGGTTTAGACCTTGACTGGGGCTAATGTCCTCGTGGGGAGGGTTGCTAATGCTGTTGAGGGTTTAAACTGGGTTGGCGGGGGATGGGAACCTGAGGGGAAGTTCAAGGAGAGAAGAAAAACTGACAATGGGAAGCATTAACTGATATATCAGAGTAGCATCAAGATAAATAGAATTCTTGGAGAGTTTTATAGAACAAAAGTAGGTGATAGTAAGTCATTAGATGGGGTCAGTAAGGGGAAAGTTTAAAAAGCTTAAATCGGGTTTAATGCGCATAAATGTGAATGCACGAGTGTGGTTAATTTGTGAACAACAGGCACAGGTTGCCAAATGGATCTAAGATATTGATATAACGGAGACCTAGCTTAAACAATGACAGGATTGGGTGTTAAATATTCCTGGGAGCAAGGTATTTAGACAGGAAAGAAAGAACTACAGGTCAGTAAGCCTAACATCTTCCTTTGAAAATGTTAGAAGCCGTTTTCTAAAAAAGAATTTAGAATACCCAATTAATTTTTTTTCCCAATTAAGGGGCAATTTAGCATGGCCAATCCACCTACCCTGCACATCTTTTTGGGTTGGGAGCGAAACCCACGCAATCATGGGGAGAATGTGCAAACTCCACATGGACAGTGACCCAGAATCGGGATCGAACCTGGGACCTCGACGCCGTGAGGCTGCAGTGCTAACCCACTTCGCCACCGTGCTGCCCTTTAAAAGTCGTTATTAAACATGTAGTAGCAAATTCAAGGTAATCCGGCAAAGTCAAAACGGTTTGGTAAAAGGGAAATCCTGTTTAACCAATTTGTTGAGAGTTCTTTGAAGGAATCTCATGTTGTGGATAAAGGGGAACCGGTGGATGTACTATACCTAGATTTCCAGAAGGTATTTCATAAGGTGCCATAGCAAAGGTTATTACAGAAACTAAAAGCTTGTGTTGTAGGAGTTAACATAATGGCATTTATAGAAGATTGTTTTCTGTTGGCTGGCTAGAGTTGGCATAAAAGGGTATTTTTCTAGATGGCAGGCTGTGGGGAGTGCTGTGCCTGGAATCAGTGCTGGTGCCTCAACATATTTACAATTGATATAAGTAACTATAGTATCATTGCTAAATTTGCTGACAAGTCGGAAACTAAATCGTGAAGAGGATGTAAGGAGGCTACAAAAGGACACCGGTTAAGTGAGTGGGAAAAAATCTGGCAAATGGAGCATAATGTGGACGATTGTGAAACTGTCCATTTTGGCAGGAAGAATAAACAAGATGTTTATTATCTAAATAGTGAGAGAATGCAGAGCTCAGTGTAAATGGATCTGGGTGTCCTGGTGCATGAATTACAAAAGAGTGGTACACAGGTACAGCAAGTAATTAGCAAAGCTAATAGAATGTTGTTTATTGTGAAGAGAATATATTACAAAAATAGGGAGGATGTGCTTCAGTTATACAGTGCATTGGTGAGACCACATCTGGAGTATTGTGTACAGTAACGGTCTCCTTATTTAAGGAAAGACGTAAATGCATTAAGAGGCAGTTCAAAGTAGGTTTACCAGACTAATACCAGGAATGGATGGTTCGTCTTATGAAGCAAGGTTGGAGAGGTTAGGTTCATATCCACTAGAGTGCAGAACAGTAAGGGGCGACATGATCTACATTACATCTCCTGAGGATATTGACAGGGTGGATTTGGAGAGGGTGTTTCCTTTTGTCGGAAAATTTAGAACTCTGGCACAGTAAGAAGTCTTACAACACCACGTTAAAGTCCAACAGGTGATGGAGGAATTGTGCTCCGAAAGCTAGTGATTCGAAACAAACCTGTTGGACTTTTTAAAAAAAATGTTTTATTTAAAACAAATTTGTAACATTTCCAGAGAGAAAACAGGCCCTATGCAAAGAGCCTTAACATAGTGAAAACAAACAGTGGGAAAGAATAAACATGTTAATAAAGCACTTCCCCTGTCAACTCTGTTTGCCGTGACCCACGTGTTCAACTAAACTAACGTGGCTCTAAACCGCCGCCCCCCTCCCCTCGCATGCTGTTGCTGTCGGTTTCCTGCGCTGTTCCCTGAGATTCTGTAAGCGACCTTCTCCCCCGAGGGATCCCTAGACCCCCCCCCCCCCTTGCCCAATTAAGTCTTCTCTGCTCTCCTTCCCGGCTGCCCCCTCACCCCCCCCCCCCCCCCCCCCCCCCCCCGAGGCCTGACCTGCCAGGCCAGCCCTGAGCCTGTTGGACTTTAACCTGGTGTTGTGTGACTTCTTACTGTGCCCACCCCAGTCCATCGCCGGCATCTCCACATCATAAAAATAAGGGGTCGCTCGACAGATGAGGACCAATTTTTTTTCTCGGATGATCATGAGCCTCTGCAACACTCGTCCTAAAAAAGCAGTGGAAAGTCTTTGGACATTTTTAATGCAGAGCGAGACAGATTCTTGATTGACAAAGAGGTGAAAAGTTTTCGGGGGTCGGCAGGAACGGACGGTTGAGTTTACAATCTGATCAGCCATGATCTTATTGAATGGCGGAGCAGGTTCAAGTGGCCTTCTCCTAATCCATATGTTTGTCAGAAGGGAAGGGTGGGGAGGTGGCAGTATAGATTAAAGCTATAGTACTGGAGAGAGGATATTCCAAAAGGGTCAAGGACTGAATCTCTCTTGCTAGAGGTAAGGAATGGAAAAGGTGCAGGAGCATTCGTTGGTGTATCATAAAGACCGTCAACTAGTGGAAGGGATATAAAGAAACAAATTTGCAAAGAAATTAGAGGTGCAAGAATTATAGTCATAACTGCGGGTTCAATTATCCAAATAGACTGGGATAGGAATAATAATCAATAATAATCTTTATTAGTGTCACAAGTAGGCTTACATTAACACTGCAATGAAGTCACTGTGAAAATCCCCTAGTGGCCAGACTACGGCACCTGTTTGGGTACACAGGGTGAATTCAGAATGTCCAATTCACCTAACAAGCATGTCTTTTGGGACTTGTGGTAAGAAACCAGAACACCCAGAGGAAACCCACGCAGACACGGGGAGAACGTGCAGACTCCATACAGACAGTGACCCAAGCCGGGAATCTATCCTGGGTGCTGTGAAGCAACAGTGCTAACCACTGTGCTACTGTGAGTACAAACAGAAAAGGGTTTGAGCTCCTGGAGTGTGTTCAAGATCGTTTTCTGCAGCAATATATTCCCCGTCCAATGAGCGGGAAGGCACTGTTGAACCTTGTTCTGGGGAATGAGTTGGCCCAAGTGGATCAGATTACAGTGGCATTTAGGAGACAGTGACTATTCTATCATAAAGATTAGGTTGACCTTGGAAAAGGAGAAAGGAAGGTGGTGGCACAATGGTAGTGTCACTGGACTAGTAATGCAGAGACTTAGGGCAAGATCTGGGGGCCACCATGACAGTTGGTGATATTTGAATTCAATAAAAATCTAATGACCATTGTTGATTGTGGTAAGTACCCATCTTGTTCACTCATGTCCTGAAGGAAATCTGCCTTCCTTACCTGGTCTGGACTCCAGATCCACTGAAATGTGGTTGACCTTAAATGCCCTCTGAAATGGCGTCAGTTAGGGATGAGCAACAAATGATGGCCCAGCCAGGACACCCATATTTCGTAAATTCATAAAACAAATACCAGAGCCAGGATAATTAACTGGGGAACGTTAACTGCGATCAGATGAGAATATACCCTAGTGAGTTGGGAAAGACTGGCTAAGCAATGGGCTACCATCAAAGAAACAGTATTGCAGGCCATGTCAAGGTACATTTCCTTAAAGGGGAAAGTTAGGACAAATAGATCTGGAACATTCTTTATAACTGGAGATAAGTGAAGAAGTATGCCATATGACACGTCAGGTAGAAAATACAATGGAGAATCAGGCTAAATGTAGAAGGATCAGCGGGGAACTGAAAAGGCTAGTTAGAAAAGAAAGGAGGGAGCATGAAAAGAGTCTAACCGTTAACATTAAAGGGAATCCCAAGGTCTTCTGTAAGCATGTAAATAATAAAATGGTAGTAAAAGAAAGAGCAAGGCCGATTAGGGATAGAAAAGGGAGATTTGTATGTGGAGGCAGGAGAAGTAGCGGAGGTATGAAACAAGTGCCTTGCATCTGTCTTTACAAAGGAAGATAATCTTTATTAGTGTCACAAGTAGGCTTGTATGAACACTGCAATGAAGTTACTGTGAAAATCCCAATGTCGCCCATTCTGGCCCCTGTTTGGGTACAGTGAGGGAGAAATTTGGAATGTCCAATTCACCTAACAAGCACGTCTTTCGGGACTTGGAGGAAACCGGAGCACCCAGAGGAAACCCACGCAGACACTGGGAGAACGCGCACACTCCGCACAGACAGTGACCCAAGCCAGGAAACGAACCCGGCACCCTGACGCTGTCCGCACAACAGACTTGGAACAAAATTCTATCTCATGGAGTAAAAGGGAAAGTAGAGAAATTGGCTCTGAGTGACTGGAAACAATAGTGATAATTATTTTCAGATTCTGTCCATGGGGCCACTCGGTCCATCAAGTCTGCACCAACTCCCCGAAAGAGCACTCTACCTAGGCCCACTGCCCTGCCCAAGCCCTGCAACCCTGTACCTAACCAACCCCTCTTTTGGACACTAAGGGGCAATTTAGCATGGCCAGTCCTACTAGATGAGCCTCTGTAGTGGAGTTCCCCAGTGTTGGGACCCTTGTCTTCCTGATATATATATATATGACCTAGACTGTGGTCTGCAGAGCATGATTTCAAAATTTGCAGGAACGAAGGGACCTGGATGTATATGTGCATAGGTCATTGAAGGTGGCAGGGCATGTTGAGAGAGCAGTTAATAAAACATACAATATCCAAGGTTGTATTCATTGGGGCATTGAGTACATGAGTAAGGAGGTATGTTGAACTTGGCTATGACCTCATTTGGAGTACTGCATCCAGTTCTGGGTGTCATACTTGAAGGAAGTGAAGGCATTGGAAGAAGTACAGAGGAGATTCACAAGAATGATTCCAGTGATAAACAGCTGTAGCTAAAAGGATAGATTGTAAAGGTTGGATTTTTTTTCTTTGGCTAAAAGAAGACTGAGAGGAGACTTGATAGAGATATTCATGATTCCGAGAGGTATGGGCAGGGTAAATAGTAAGAAACTGTTTCCTCTGAAGGGAGCATCCGGAACTAGAAGGCAGAGATTCAAAATAATGGACAAAAGGAGCAGAAGTGATGTGAGGAAATAATTTTCACCCAGAGGGTGATTGGAGTTTGGAACAAACATCCTGAGAGGGTGAGGAGACAGATTTGATCGAGGTATTCAAAAGGGAAGTAGATTGCTTTCCGAAGCGAGAGAATGAAAGGTTACAGGGATAAGGCAGGGGAATGGTGTGGAGTCGAATGCTCCTGCAGCGAGTCAGTGCCCCCCAATGGCCTCCTGTACTGTAAAGGTTCTGTGACTATATGTTAAAAACATTAAAAAAAAAGAAAAGGGTGGCACGGTGGCAAAGTGTTTAGCATTGCTGCTCACAGCTCCAGGGACTGGGGTTCAATTCTGGCCTCAGGTGATGGTCTGTGTGGAGTTTGCACTTTCTCCCCCTGTCTGCATGGGTTTCCTCTGGGTGCTCCGATTTCCTCCCACAGTCCAAAGATGTGCAGGTTAGGTGGATTGGTCGTGCTAAATTGCCCCTTCATGTCCAAAAGATTAGGTAGTGTTGCTGGGTTATGGGGATATGGTGGAGGTGTGGGCTTAAGTAGGTGCATTTTCCAAGGGCCGCTGCAGGCTCGATGGGCCCAATGGCCTCCTAGGCCATTCGACCCATCTATGATTCTAATAAATAATGAATGAAGGGAGTCGTGAAAGCACAGAGCCAAAGTGTAATCAGCACAGAATAATTTGTGGAACCAGGATGGCCAAGAACATTGGTTTGATAGGAAGCAATCATTTAGATTGTAGCAAAATAAGTGCACAGTAAGCAATTCTTGTAGAATGAAATTTGAGGGAATGCTGACTGGATGAAAATTGATTTTAAATCTAGTCAGCCTATTAATTTTTAAATATCTAAACAAAACCGTGTTCTAAGACTGTGCAATAATTATTGTGGTAACCATTATGCTCGTCATTATAAATGTTTTCTGTGACTGAGGTAACTCGCCAGATTCTTACCTTCCTCTCCACCTGGAAAATAACATCACTTTTTTTGTGTGTACATTAAGATGTCTCATCCAACCATGTGAAACTTGGTCATTGTTCATCTTTGGAGGATTTTTTTGCTCAGTGCTAATTACGTACTCGGAACTCAGTTCACTTTTCTACATCGAGTCAATTGTGTCTTGCTGTGTAGCTCGAGGATAAATCGTTCTGCAGTTTGGCGGATTTCAACTTCTGGCGCTTTGGCCCCCTCATGAGTTTGATTTTTAAAGGACAAGAGTTTGTTATTTGAACTGAGGTTAGTTATAAAGTTTTGCTGCAAATGCAAATTTCTGCAGTATGAAATTGGATAAAGTTCACTTTGCCTGAGAATTGCATATAAAATTCCAGATATGAACAGGGTTGGATAATTTCTCATGGGTCGATGAAGAGCCCTAGCCTAAGGTGTGCAAGATAAATAACATCAAGAATGAGCAGCATAAAGTATTTGTTTCAGAATAGTCAAATGCTGAAGTAATTTCTCATTTCCAGACAAGAGCCTGAAGGCAATCGTCAACAAACTCCTACAGAGTGGTTACTTTGACAGCATTCATAATCACCAGAATGGTGTGTGTGAAGAAGAAGAACCGTCCCCTGTACCTGTTGAAGAACAGCCTCCAGAGCCAGGTATACGTCTTGTGTGATCTTTTTCCGTTAAATAGGGTACTTGCATTTTAATGTCTGGATTTTAATGGTGTTTTTGTGCTTTGCAGAAGCTTTTATTGATGCTGGCTACAAAATCTGTTCCATCCTAAGTCACAAACCCAGTGTCTCGGTTGATTGACATTTTTCCTCACTTCCCCCAACCCTTTTCCCTATAAGCTTGTAAATGCTTAATAATCGTTAACCTTTTACACTTAAATCAGATATTTCCATATGCATTTATAGATTCAGAGATTAATCTTGGAAGTCACCAATGTTCCATAGTTTGTACACACCTGACCCATGAAAACACCTGGACATCTTCCTACATGGTATGCTTCGAACTGAGTGCTGAATTTGGTGCATTTTGAGTGCTATAGGAAGAGTTTGGTGACCGAGGGAGTATAAGGCTTCATTTTTATCCAAAGTTTAGTCTTTCTTTTATTTAGTTAATTAACTTAAAAGTTGCTGTTTGGTTTAGAAGAAGGTGAATTTTCAATCAGCTTTAAACAGGCTTCTACTTGTAGGCACTTGAAGCTGGAGCTTGTTAATTAGTTAATTGGATTAGGCCAGTTTTCAGAGGCTAGATTCACAGTATAAAAGTGATCCCCTACAGTGCAGACTTTGTTTGCACTGAGTGCTGAATTTGGTGCATTTGAGTGCTATAGTGAGAGTTTGGTGACTGAGGGAGTGCTGAATTTGGTGCATTTTGAGTGCTATAGTAAGAGTTTGGTGACCGAGTGAGTTAGGTGAGGAGGGAGTAAGGTGCTCCTTTCATTTTGTTTCCGACATTTCCACAAAGAGTGAGAAGAGAGCCAGGAGTTTACAGAAAGTGTAGCTGACTGGGAGCAGAGTCGGAGGGCGGAGATCTAGTTAGTCCACAGGGCAGCTATATTCTGTCAGGTCAGAGGGGATGGAGGCTAGGCCAGTTGCATGCTCCTCCTGTAGGATGTGGGTGGTGAGGGATACCACCGGTGTCCCCGCTGACTATACCTGTGGGAAGTGCACCCAACTCTAGCTCCTCAAAGACCGTGTTAGGGAACTGGAGCTGAAGATGGATGAACTTCGGATCATCCGGGAGGCAGAGGGGGTGATTGAGAAGAGTTACAGGGAGGTAACCACACCCAAGGAGCAGCACGGTAGCCTTGTGGATAGCACAATTGCTTCACAGCTCCAGGGTCCCAGGTTCGATTCTGGCTTGGGTCACTGTCTGTGCGGAGTCTGCACATCCTCCCCGTGTGTGCGTGGGTTTCCTCCGGGTGCTCCGGTTTCTTCCCACAGTCCAAAGATGTGCGGGTTAGGTGGATTGGCCATGATAAATTGCCCGTAGTGTCCAAAATTGCCCTGAGTGTTGGGTGGGGTTACTGGGTTATGGGGATAGGGTGGCGGTGTTGACCTTGGGTAGGGTGCTCTTTCCAAGAGCCGGTGCAGACTCGATGGGCTGAATGGCCTCCTTCTGCTCTGTAAATTCTATGATTTAAAAAAAAAAAAGGTACAGGACAAGAATAGCTGGGTTACCGTCAGGGGGGGGGAAAAAAACAAACAGGCAGACAGTGCAGGGATCCCTCGTGGCCATTCCCCTTCAAAACAAGTATACCGTTTTGGATGCTGTTGGGGAGGATGACCTACCGGGGGAAGGCCCTAGCAGCCAGGTCTCTGGCACTGAGTATGGCTCTGGGGCTCAGAAGGGAAGGGGGGAGAATAGAAAAGCAATAGTTGTAGGAGAGTCAATGGTTAGGGGAATAGATAGGAGATTCTGTGGTCGCGAGCGAGACTCCCGGAAGGTATGTTGCCTCCCGGGTGCCAGGGTCAGGGATGTCTCGGATCGTGTCTTCAGGATCCTTAAGGGGGAGGGCGAGCAGCCAGAAGTCGTGGTGCACATTGGTACCAACGACATGGGTAGGAAAAGGGGTGTGGAGGTAATAAACAAGTTTAGGGAGTTAGGCTGGAAGTTAAAAGCCAGGACAGACAGAGTTGTCATCTCTGGTTTGTTGCCGGTGCCACGTGATAGCGAGGCTAGGAATAGGGAGAGAGTGCAGTTGAACACGTGGCTGCAGGAATGGTGTAGGAGGGAGGGCTTCAGGTATTTGGATAATTGGAGCGCATTCTGGGGAAGGTGGGACCTGTACAAGCAGGGCGGGTTGCATCTGAACCAGAGGGGCACCAATATCCTGGGAGGGAGGTTTTCTAGTACTCTTCGGGAGGGTTTAAACTAATTTGGCAGGGGAATGGGAACCGGATTTGTAGTCCAGCAACTAAGGTAGCTGATATTCAGGACGCCAAAGCGTGTAATGAGGCAGTGAGGAAGGGAACACTGACAAAGGAGAGTACTTGCAGGCACGGAGATGGGTTGAAGTGTGTATACTTCAACGCAAGAAGCATCAGGAATAAGGTGGGTGAACTTAAGGCATGGATCAGTACTTGGGACTACGATGTGGTGGCCATCACGGAAACCTGGATAGAAGAGGGGCAGAAATGGTTGTTGGAGGTCCCTGGTTATAGATGTTTCAATAAGATTCGGGAGGGGGGTAAAAGAGGTGGGGGGGTGGCATTGTTAATTAGAGATAGTATAACAGCTGCAGAAAGGCAGTTCGAGGAGTATCGCCCTAATGCGGTAGTATGGGTTGAAGTCAGAAATAGGAAAGGAGCAGTCACCTTGTTAGGAGTTTTCTATAGGCCCCCCAATAGTAGCAGAGATGTGGAGGAACAGATTGGGAAACAGATTTTGGAAAGGTGCAGAAGTCACAAGGTAGTAGTCATGGGTGACTTTAACTTCCCAAATATTGAGTGGAAACTCTTTAGATCAAATAGTTTGGATGGGGTGGTGTTTGTGCAGTGTGTCCAGGAAGCTTTTCTAACACCGTATGTAGATTGTCCGACCAGAGGAGGGGCAATATTGGATTTAGTACTTGGTAATGAACCAGGGCAAGTGATAGATTTGTTAGTGGGGGAGCATTTTGGAGATAGTGACCACAATTCTGTGACTTTCACTTTAGTAATGGAGAAGGATAGATGCGTGCAAAAGGGCAAGGTTTACAATTGGGGGAAGGGTAAATACAATGTTGTCAGACAAGAATTGAAGTGCATAAGTTGGGAACATAGGCTGTCAGGGAAGGACACAAGTGAAATGTGGAACTTGTTCAAGGAACAGGTACTACGTGTCCTTGATATGTATGTCCCTGTCAGGCAGGGAAGAGATGGTCGAGTGAGGGAACCATGGTTGACAAGAGCGGTTGAATGTCTTGTTAAGAGGAAAAAGGAGACTTGTGTAAGGCTGAGGAAACAAGGTTCAGACAGGGCATTGGAGGGATACAAGATAGCCAGAAGGGAACTGAAGAAAGGGATTAGGAGAGCTAAGAGAGGGCATGAACAATCTTTGGCGGGTAGGATCAAGGAAAACCCCAAGGCCTTTTACACATGTGAGAAATATGAGAATGACTAGAGCGAGGGTAGGTCCGATCAAGGACAGTAGCGGGAGATTGTGTATTGAGTCTGAAGAGATAGGAGAGGTCTTGAACGAGTACTTTTCTTCTGTATTTACAAATGAGAGGGGCCATATTGTTGGAGAGGACAGTGTGAAACAGACTGGTAAGCTCGAGGAAATACTTGTTAGGAAGGAAGATGTGTTGGGCATTTTGAAAAACTTGAGGATAGACAAGTCCCCCGGGCCTGACGGGATATATCCAAGGATTCTATGGGAAGCAATAGATGAAATTGCAGAGCTGTTGGCAATGATCTTTTCGTCCTCACTGTCAACAGGGGTGGTACCAGGGGATTGGAGAGTGGCGAATGTCGTGCCCCTGTTCAAAAAAGGGACTAGGGATAACCCTGGGAATTACAGGCCAGTTAGTCTTACTTCGGTGGTAGGCAAAGTAATGGAAAGGGTACTGAAGGATAGGATTTCTGAGCATCTGGAAAGACACTGCTTGATTAGGGATAGTCAGCATGGATTTGTGAGGGGTAGGTCTTGCCTTACAAATCTTATTGAATTCTTTAAGGAGGTGACCAAGCATGTGGATGAAGGTAAAGCACTGGATGTAGTGTGCATGGATTTTAGTAAGGCATTTGATAAGGTTCCCCATGGTAGGCTTCTGCAGAAAGTATGGAGGCATGGGATAGTGGGAAATTTAGCCAGTTGGATAACCAACTGGCTAACCGATAGAAGTCAGAGAGTGGTGGTGGATGGCAAATATTCAGCCTGGATCCCAGTTACCAGTGGCGTACCGCAGGGATCAGTTCTGGGTCCTCTGCTGTTTGTAATTTTCATTAATGACTTGGATGAGGGAGTTGAAGGGTGGGTCAGTAAATTTGCAGACGATACGAAGATTGGTGGAGTTGTGGATAGTAAGAAGGGCTGTTGTCGGCTGCAAAGAGACATAGATAGGATGCAGAGCTGGGCTGAGAAGTGGCAGATGGAGTTTAACCCTGAAAAGTGTGAGGTTGTCCATTTTGGAAGAACAAATATGAATGCGGAATACAGGGTTAACGGTAGAGTTCTTGGCAATGTGGAGGAGCAGAGAGATCTTGGGGTCTATGTTCATACATCTTTGAAAGTTGCCACTCAAGTGGATAGAGCTGTGAAGAAGGCCTATGGTGTGCTCGCGTTCATTAACAGAGGGATTGAATTTAAGAGCCGTGAGGTGATGATGCAGCTGTACAAAACTTTGGTAAGGCCACATTTGGAGTACTGTGTACAGTTCTGGTCACCTCATTTTAGGAAGGATGTGGAAGCTTTGGAAAAGGTGCAAAGGAGATTTACCAGGATGTTGCCTGGAATGGAGAGTTGGTCTTACGAGGAAAGGTTGAGGGTGCTAGGCCTTTTCTCATTAGAACGGAGAAGGATGAGGGGCGACTTGATAGAGGTTTATAAGATGATCAGGGGAATAGATAGAGTAGACAGTCAGAGACTTTTTCCCCGGGTGGAACAAACCATTACAAGGGGACATAAATTTAAGGTGGAAGATATAGGAGGGATATCAGAGGTAGGTTCTTTACCCAGAGAGTAGTGGGGGCATGGAATGCACTGCCTGTGGAAGTAGTTGAGTCGGAAACATTAGGAACCTTCAAACAGCTATTGGATAGGTACATGGATTACAGTAAAATGATATAGTGTAGATTTATTTGTTCTTAAGGGCAGCACGGTCGCATTGTGGATAGCACAATTGCTTCACAGCTCCAGGGTCCCAGGTTCGATTCCGGCTTGGGTCACTGTCGGTGCGGAGTCTGCACGTCCTCCCCGTGTCTGCGTGGGTTTCCTCCGGGTGCTCCGGTTTCCTCCCACAGTCCAAAGATGTGCAGGGTAGGTGGATTGGCCATGATAAATTGCCCTTGGTGTCCAAAATTGCCCTTGGTGTTGGGTGGAGGTGTTGAGTTTGGGTGGGGTGCTCTTTCCAAGAGCCGGTGCAGACTCGGGGGGCCGAATGGCCTCCTTCTGCACTGTAAATTCAATGATAATCTATGATTAATCTAGGTCAAAGGTTCGGCACAACATCGTGGGCCGAAGGGCCTGTTCTGTGCTGTATTTTCTATGTTATGTTCTATGAACAGATAGTTACATGCTCAGCTGGACTGCACTTTACCTGAAAAAGTAGTATAATGTAAGCAAACATGATTGTTCCTGTCTTCCTTTGTTTTCATTATTTATGAACAAAAATGTGACTGCCAACTGTCCGTATAATTGTATTGGCGAGTGAGGGTGACTTATATTTAAATCAGAATCACAATGCCCCAGCTCAGAAGAGTCTGCACCCGGCGCATGAAAGGCCCTGACCTGCCCACCTAATCCCATTTGCCAGCACTCGGCCAATAGCCTTGAATGTTGTGGTGTGCCAGGTACTTTTTGAAGGATGTGAGGCATCTTGCCTTTACCACCCTCCCAGGCAGTGAAGTCCAGACTGTCGCCACACGCTGGGTTAAAAAGTTTCCCCTCAAATCCCCCCTAAACCTCCCAGCCCTCACTTTGAACTTGTGTTCTCTCGTAACTGATCCGTCAACTATGGGGAACAGCTATTCCCTATCCACGCCCCTGCTAATCTTGTACACCTCAATCTGGTCACCCCTCAGTCTTCTCTGCTCCAGAGAAAACAACCCAAGCCTATCAAACCCCTCTTTATAACTTAATGTTCCATCCCAACATTCTGGTGAACTTTCTCTGCACCCTCTCCCATGCAATTACATCTTCCTATAATGTGGCAACCAGAATTGCACAGTACTCTAGCTGAGGCCACACTAAAGTTCTATACAGCTCCATCATGGCTTCCCTGCTTTTGTAATCTATGTCCCGGCGAGTGTCCCATATGCCTTTTTCACCACCCTATTAACATGCCCTCCTGCCTTCAGAGACATCTATCGACAAACACGCCATGGTCCCTTTGTTCTTCGAAACTTTCCAATCCCCCCCCCAACACAGTCAGCTATGTTGTTTATATAAATGACAAAAAATAAGGATCCCAGGACGTATCCCTGTGGTATGCCACTGGTCACTGGCTTTCAGACACTAAAGCAGCCATCTCTCATCACCCTCTATCTCCTACCACTAAGCCAATTATGAATCCATCGTATTAAATCACCCTGTATCCCATGTGCAGATCTTAATAAGTCTCCCATCTGGGACCTTGTCAAAGGATTGCTGAAATCCAGGTAAACTACATCAATTGCACTACCCCCATCTACACACTTGGTTACATGCTCAAAAAATTCAATCAAATTTGTTAGGCATGACCATCCTCTGACAGAGCCATGCTGACTATCCCTGAACAAACCTTACCTCTCCAAACGGAGGTAGATTCTCTCTTTCAGAATCTTCTCCTGTAGTTTCCCAACCAATGATGTGAGACTCACTGGTCTGTAGTTCCCTGGCTTGTCTCTATATCCTTTCTTAAATAGTGGGATGACATTGGTGTTCTCGAGTCGTTGTGCACCTCCCAAGTGGCCAGAGAGGAATTAAAAATTTGGGTCAGTGCCCCGGCAATCTCCTCCCTCGCCTCCCACAGCAGCCTGGGGCACAAATCACCCGGACCTGGGGCACAAATCATTTGTCCACTTTTAAGCCTGCCAGTACCTCCAATACCTTGTCACTCTCTATGACAATTTGCTCAAGAACCTCACAATCTTTCTCCCCGAGTTCCATAACTACCTCATCATTCTCTTGGGTGAAGACAGATGTGAAATATTTATTCAACACCCTACCAATGTCCTCTGGCTCCACCCACAGATTTCCCCTTTGGTCCTTAATGGGCCCTCCTGTTTCCCTGGTTATCCTCTTCCCATTGATATGCTTATAGAATATCTTGGGATTTTCCCTATTTTTACCAACCAGAGTTTTCTCATATCCCCTCTTTGCTCTTCCAACTGATCTCTTAAGCTCCATCCTGCACTTTCTGAACTCCACTAATGCCTATGCAGACTTATTCCCATTATACTTGTTCAAAGCCTTTCTTTTCCTTCTCATGTATCCTGAACGTCTCCAGTTATCCATGGTTCTCTGGTTTTGTTGCGCCTTCCTATTATTTTCCTAAATATCTGTATTAACTCTGATTGTAATGAAAGAGTGTGTAGCTTATGAGATGGTATATCTTGTGCATTAGTCCAGTCCCCCCGATTTGCCTGTGATACATATTGCCGGTCCCAACGCATGCCGCACATGCCCAGTTCCCAATGCGCAACATTTTGGATAAGGGATTTTCAACCTGTACTGCATTTGCCAAATTTGTTCCCACTTACTTAACCCATCCATATCTCTGCAGACTGTTTGTATCCCTCTTGCAATTTGCCATTCCACCTTATATTTGTGTCATCTGTAAATTTTGCTATAGTACATTCACTTATTCCTCCAATATCAATATATTGATATATATTGTAAATAATTGCGATCTCAGCACTAATCCCTGTGGAACCCACTGGTTACAGGTCACCACCCTGAAAAAGAACCTATTAATGTCCACTTGCTGTTTCCTGCCCTTTAGCCAATTTTCTATCCATGCCAGTACACTACCTCCAACACCATGGGTTCTTATCTTCTGACTTAGCCTTTTGTGAGGTAGCTTGTTGAGCGCCTTCTGGAAGTCCAAATACAACCCATCGACTGGTTCCCTTCTGTCCACTCTAGTTTACATTTCCTCGAAAACCTCTAATAATTTAGTGAGACATGATTTCCCTTTCATAGAACCATGCTGACTCTGCTTGATTAGATTCTGATTTTCCTAGTATGCTGCTTAACAATTAACTTCTTAACAATTGGTTCTAACGTTTTTCCAGCAACAGATGTTAGGGTAATTGGACCTTTGGTTATCTGCTTTTTGCCTCGCTCCCTTTTTGAATTGAATTGAATTGGAGTGTTATATTGGCAGTGTTTCAATCCTATGCATCTCCACAATCCCAAGGATTTTTGGAAGATTACAACAAATGCATCCACCATCTTCTTTTAGGATCTTAGGATGCAAGCCATCAGGGCCTGGGGACTTATTTGCCTTTGGCCCCATTAGTTTGTTTCATACTAATACTCTTGTGATGGTGATGGTATTTAATTGCTCCCCGTGTTCTTTAATATTAAAGTATTTTCCACCATCAAGGCTGCAAACCATATCTGTTTTAACCCCTCTGCCAGTTCCTTGTTGCCCAGGGCTGCATGGTGGCACAGTGGTCAGCACTGCAGCCTCACAGCACTCTGGGACCCGGGTTCAATTCCAGCCTTCGGTGACTGTCCGTGTGGAGTTTGTACGTTCTCTCCGTATTTGCATGGATTTTCTCTTGGTGCTCTGGTTTCCTCACAGTTCAAAAAATGTGCGGATTAGGTGGATTGTCCATGCTAAATTGCCCCTTAGTGTTCAAAGATTAGGTAGGTTACGGGTTTGCGGGGGAGTGGGCCTAGGTAGGATGCTCTTTCAGAGGGTTGGTGCAGACTCAATGGGCTGAATGGCTGCCACCTGCACTGTTGGAATTCTGATTCTATAACTCATTTTCTAAGCGGCTTGCCCCAGCCTGGATAACTTCTAATTCTAGAACTGACTTCCTCTGTGAGGTTACATGGGAGATTCTTTCCTGCCAACCTAAGCTACATTTATCTCCCAGCCTCCAACTTCTCATAAAATCGGTTTATTCAATCTTCAGTATGAGCTCCCAACCACATTATGTGGTGAACCATGGGGCAGCATTTCCTCTGCTTCAGCTGCAGAACTAGCTGTCTCTATTTCCTGCTCTCTCTGATTCTAGCAGATTCCCGTGGGCCGGTGAGGTTCAGTGACACCTAAGGAAACCCTGTTTTCTTACAACAGTGGTTTACTATAGACTTTTCCTTTCTCAGTGCCCCCTCCATGGCGATATCAATCACATGGGCCTCGCATCCAGGTAAAAATGTTACTTAGCTGCCTTCTAGATCCTAGTGACTCGAGGATAAACATGACTAGGATCCCTTCAAGCTGGTGTACTTCCATATTCAACACTCTTGTCTTGCCAGGCTATGCCTCGTATTTTCTGAGACAGCGGAGGTGGAAGTAGTTCAGCCACTTTTTTGCTTGCATATGTTTGTTTTTTTTAAATTCATTTTTTCCAATTAAGGGGCAATTTAGCGTGGCCAATCCACCTAGCTTGCACATTTTTGGGTTGTGGACGTGAAATCCATGCAAACACGGAGAATGTGCAAACTCCACACGGACAGTGACCCAGAGCCGGGATCGAACCTGGGACCTCGGTGCCGTGAGGCCGCAGTGCTCACCCACTGCGCCACCATGCTGCCCTCTTGCTTGCATATGTTGACCATGCCTCATTACTGTAAAGGAAGGTGCTGAGAACACAAGCTCGGTACACATAGAGCTTTGTATTTCGTTGGCTGGGTCATGGGATTTGAGAATGGAAGGCTGCTGCATCCCCAAAGCCACATTCCGTGGCTATCTTGTTATCGGCACGACCAATAGGCCGTCCAGTGTGCTAAGCAAGGATATCTGCAAGCACGACTTCAGGTTGACCAGGTTCAGAGCTACTGTGTGGGAACTTACTGGTGACTGGAGTGTCTGGAGACCAGCTGTCAGGAGGGATATGGAAAAAGCTCAGGGCAAAAAGATGACCACCCTATGGTGGAAAAGATAGTCTGACACAAGGAAAAAACATCACTTGACCGTCGGCCAATACTTTTTATCTGTGACAGCTGCGGAAGGGACTGTCGCTCACAAATTGACCTATAACACACAACAGCCAATGCCCAACACAGTCTTGACTTGCACCCTGGGAGCAGGCCATCGTCTCTTCAACGTATGCCAATTCTAAGTTCCTCGGGGTAGTGCACCAGGCCCTAGTCTCTTCAGCTGTTTCATCAATAACATTATCACCATCATGAGGTCAGAAGTGGGGATGTTTGCAAAATGTTCTGCGTCACTCTCACCTGACACCCAGAGCCTGCCCAACATCTACAAGGCACAAATCAGGAATGTGATTGAATACTCTGCTGTAATGGTTAGGGTTTTGAGGTATAAAGCACTTCTAATTTTGAAACTAATTCTAACGGTCCTAATTTCTAACACTAGGGTCTTCAGTTGTGCTTGACCTACAATGTACAAATAACTACTATCAAGTAGAATTTATTAAGCAAGATTTTACATATAATTAACCAGAAGTGCCGAAGACACCATAAAACGTTTCTCATCTCTCAAGATCCCAGAAAATCTTGGTGTTGTCAGCACAGACGATGCCTCTTTATTTTTGAAGTGATAGTGAACAGTTTCCAGAAGAGTCATATCCCAGAAGCGTGGTATCACTGTGCAAACGAGGATTACGATTTCTCAACTTGTAAATCCCAGTTTCCCACTCCTCCTTCCTTTTTTACTCCTGCTATTGGCCATACGGTACAAATCATCTTGTCTCACCCCCATCAACCCCTGCTTTGAGTCATAAACTCCAAAAGTTTATATTCTATCATAACGAAGGCAGCTACAGAGAAGCCATAAATAAAGTCACATTCTCTTGTCAACACATCTGAACCCAATTCCATATTACAGCTATTACAATCCACAATTAAGATAATTTCCTCTCATATCAGAGAATAAAGGTTTCCTCCCTGGTACAGATCAGTTAAAACAATGCATGGTTTGTTTAAACATAGTGTCATAAGTTCATGATGTAGCCATTCCTTTCAAAACAGAAAAACTCTTGAATTCAGACTTTGGAGTCAGAAATTCATTAAGCATAGCTTCTCACCAACTGTTTTCCTGTTCTCCAATTACCTTGACTGTTAGTTGCCTAACATAAATTCTATCTGACCAGTTTAAAAGTGGCTAACTTCAAAGTTCATGGACATTAGTCCACCTTATACAAGACCCCTACAAACATTTTACTATTATCAAAATCTTACACCATTTGCCTGGAACAGTGCGTCTCCAACAACACTCAAAAAGCTCAACACCATCCAGCCGTCCAGGACAAAGCCACCCGCTTGATTGGCAAAGCAGCCACCACGTTAACCATTCACTGCCTCCACCACTGCACGCTTGCAGCAGTGCTTACCATCTACAAGGCACCTTCAGCAGCCCCTTCTAAAGACCTCTACCACCTAGAAAGAACGCCACCATTTGCAAGTTCCCCTCCAAAACGCACACCATTCTGATTCGGAAGTATGTTATCAGGCAAAATTTAGAGTAGGTACATGGCTCCTCCTCCTTTGCCACTATTTTAGCTTGCAGTCCCAAAATACAAGAATTTTATGAGCTCCATATTTGTAACAAGTGCAATACTAAGCTAAACTGACTCATCTTGTGCAGCTCTTCGATTTGGTTCAGGTGGTTGATTTTGGTGCTGAAAGTTGGTTTTCCTCTTTCCAGTCGTGTTTGCTACTGCAGTAAGCACTGCACCAAGTTATTTTTGCCCAAAATACGCAGCACTCCCTGGTGCATGCAGCACTTGAATGAAAATGGAAAATGCTTAGCACTTTTCAAAATTAAAAATTTTTTTTTAGAGTACCCAATTCATTTTTGGCAATTTAGTGTGACCAATCCACCTAGCCTGCACATCTTTGGGTTGTGGGGGCGAAACCCACGCAAACACTGGGAGAATGTGCAAACTCCACACAGACTGTGACTCAGAGCCGGGATCGAACCTGGGACCTCGGTGCCGTGAGGCAGCAGGGCTAACCCTCTGCGCCACCGTGCTGCCCTAGCACATTTCAAAATTAAATGTTGATGGTTTAAGTGGTGTAGTGGAGACTTAACACAGCTTTGGTTAGAGTTATGTCGCTGTAAACAGATTTTCAGATAAATGTTTGTCATGAGTAACTTTGAACTGTGGCTCAGCTGGTCGCGCATTTGCCTCTGAGTCAGAAGGTTGGCAGTTCAAATCCCACCCCAGAGATTTGAGCATGTAATCTAAACTGATGTTGCAGGGCACTAGAGAGGGAAGGTTATGGCGGTGGAACTTGTTTATCAGGTGAGACATTAAACTGTGGCCCTGTCTGCCCTCTAAAGTGGACGTGCAATAGCACATGGCACTATTTTGACGAAGAGTAGGGCCATTCTCCATGGTGTCCCAGAACATATACATCCCTCAGCCAACATCACTGAAACATAATTTCTGTTTGCTGGACCTTTTGTGCAAATTGCAAGCTGCGTTTCCCACAGTACAACAGCGATTAGACTTTAGAAGTACTTCAAAAAATAGTGAAGTGCTTTAGAATGTCACAAGGTGTGGAAGGTGCTATATAAATGCAACATATTTTTATTTTTAAAAAGTAGCTGTTTTGATTTAAATGTTTTAACCATACTTTTGCAGAACCTGAAGCGGTTGAGGAATATGTGGAACCAGCTGATGTAGAAGCAAGAGAGGTGAGTGACATTCAATTTCAATTTACCAGATTTTACAACACTGAGGGATAAGCTAACTGCTAAAAACATAACATAAGCAATAGGTGCAGGCTTAGGCCATTTGACCTCTACATTCAATAAGACCATGGCTGAGCTGACTGTGGCCTTATCTCCACTTTGCACCTTCCTCTTCCCCCGCCATACTCTTGGACACCCTTGTGGTTCAACAATCTATCTAACTCAGCTTTGAATATATTAATTGACTCAGTCTTCACTGCTCTCTGTGGTATTGACTTCCAACAGTTAACAACCCACTGAGAGAATACATTTCTCATCTCAGCCTTATACCAGAGACCCCTTTTGAAACTGCACCTAACTTCTAGATTCGCCCATCCTCCGCATTTACCCTTTTAAGTCCTCTTGCAATCGAAGCAAATGGTAGTGGCGTAGCTCTGTAAATTAAGGATGACAGTACAAGTGAGAGGTGGGGTTGGTTCTCAAGATCAAAATATAGAATCCGTTTTGATCAAGGTAAGAAATAGCAATGGTAAAAAGTCACTTTTGAGAGTGGTGTATAGGTCCTCTAACAGTAACTACACTATCAGATGGAGTATGCAGGAAAAAATAATTGGGACTTGTAAGAAAGGTATTGTAATAATCATGAGTGATTTTAATCAACATATAAATTGGATTAATAAGATTAGCAAAGATAATCTGGAAGGTGAGCTCATGCTGTTTTCAGGACATTTCATAGAGCAGCACATTCTAGAGCCAACCAGAGAGCAGGCTCTGGTAGACCTGGTAATGTGGAATGAGACACAACTATGCCTGAGTGAGACAAAGATAGTGAGTATTGGGAATTTGATTCAAAGTGGGAATTCAACTGGTAAATCTAAGTTTAAATTTGGATTAAGAGTCAGACCTTGGCCTAGAAGTAGTAGTAACTAACCTACAAGTAAGTTAAATTGTTTTGTTGAACAGGGGCCTGTTTGGTCCACCTGATGATTCCAAATAAATCTGTTAGACTTCAACCTGATGTTGTGAAACTTCTTACTGTCTGGTTCTGGCAGGTGTCTGTCAGTCATCTGAAAGTCCTTGGTTAAATTGGTGTTAATTACTGTAGCAGGAGGCTAAGTCAGCTGGTGAGCCATCAGAGTCTGAGTTTTTAAAAAATGACATGGTCAGTAAAGGAGGAGACTGAGACAGAGTGAGTACTTGCGAATTTCATTCACAGTGGGGTTTTGGTGCATAGGGGGCAAGAGGTGCTTTAGGTAATGTTTATTGCAAGAGGTAGAGCTTAATGAGTGGTATAATCGGTAACTGATGAATAACTAGAGAGATCCGAGAGCTTAAAGCTAGCAGGAGCTCAGTCTAAGAGCTGACCATGTTCTGTGAAGCATTAAACGGCCATTATTAGGAAACCGGTAAGGGATGCGTTGGTGCACATCTTGTTAATTGATCTTAGGTGATTTATTGGTAATTTTATGGTCTTATTATGGTAGCAGGGGGTAGCATCGTGAGGGGTTTAGTGTCTGTGCAGCTAAGAGCGTGAGAAGGACCTACCTAATGTCAGGGTTTGGGCCATCTACTATGGGCCTGACAAGAACTTTGCAAGGGAGTGGGGAGGATCCAGCTGTTATGCTCTGTGTTGGTATCAACCACAGAGGTAGGACTTTGAAAGAGGTTTTTAAAAATTCCTTCATAGGATGCGGGTGTCTCTGGAAAGGCCAGGATTTGTTGCCCATCGGTAATTGCCCGTTAACTGAGGGGCTTGCTAGGCCATTTCAGAGAACAGTTAAGAGTCAACCACATTGCTGTGATTCTGGAGTCGAATGTAGACCAGACCAAGTAGCAAATCAATGGGTAGACTCAAGACCGGAGAGCAGAATTGTAATATGGGAAATGAAGATCACAAATTGACAGGGAGGAAAAACCTAAGAATACACTAATA
The DNA here is from genome assembly GCF_047496885.1 of Scyliorhinus torazame. Classification (NCBI taxonomy): domain Eukaryota; kingdom Metazoa; phylum Chordata; class Chondrichthyes; order Carcharhiniformes; family Scyliorhinidae; genus Scyliorhinus; species Scyliorhinus torazame. Next base: position 233,367,845 of record NC_092716.1, read on the forward strand.
GTCAAGACCAAATGTTACAGAGATAACAAAGACAGAGCTAAAGCTCCTGTATATTAATGTGTGTATCATTCATAACAAAATAAACAAACCAAGCATATTGAAATAAATAAAATATAACCATTACAAAGATGTAGCTTCAGGATAAGATTTGAGTGGGTTCTGAATACTGGAGGGTCTATTCACATTCAAGAAAAATAGGACGCTAGGTAAAGAAATCCAGGTACGACCTCCGCAAAGCCATCCGAGATGCCAAGAGAGAATATCAAACCAAGCTACAGACAGACTCTCGACGGTTGTGGCAAGGCCTAAACAACATATCGGGCTACAAAGCGAAGTCGAACAGTATCTCTGGCAGCAGCGCACCCCTCCCCGATGAACTCAATGCATTCTATGCTCGGTTCGAGCAGGTAACCAACAATCCGCAGTCGGGTGCCCCAGCAGCCCATAATTCATCCATACCCACCATCACAGCTTCCGAAGTCAGATCGGCCTTCCTGAAAGTGAACCCTCGGAAAGCGACGGGCCCGGATGGGATCCCTGATCGTGCACTCAGAGCCTGCGCGGACCAGCTGGCAGAGGTATTCGTGGACATCTTTAACCTGTCCCTACTCCACTCCGAGGTCCCCACCTGCTTCAAGAAGACCATCATCATACCGGTACCAAAGCAGGACCAGGCAACGTGCCTCAATGACTACCGCCCAGTGGCCCTGACTTCAGTCGTAATGAAGTGCTTTGAGAGGTTGATCATGAAGCGCATCACCTCCACACCCAGAACGCCTTGATCCATTGCAATTTGCATACCGCTGCAACCGGTCCACATCAGGCGCCATTTCCCTGGCCCTACACTCATCCCCAGAGCATCTCGAAAACAAGGACTCCTACATCAGACTCTTATTTATTGACTACAGCTCCGCCTTCAACACCATAATCCCAGCCAAGTTCATATCAAAGCTCCAAAACCTAGGACTTGGCTCCCCACTCTGCAAATGGATCCTTGATTTTCTGACCAACAGACCACAATCAGTAAGAATGAACAACAACACCTCCTCCACAATAGTCCTCAACACCGGTGCCCCGCAAGGCTGCGTACTTAGCCCCCTACTCTAGTCCCTGTACACACACGACTACGTGGCAAAATTTGGTTCGAACTCCATCTACAAGTTTGCTGACGATACGACCATAGTGGGCCAGATCTCGAATAACGACTAGTCCGAATACAGGCGGGAGATAGAGAAGCTAGTGGAGTGGTGTAGCGACACCAATCTCTCCCTCAATGCCAGCAAAACTAAAGAGCTGGTCATTGACTTCAGGAAGCAAAGTACTGTACACACTCCTGTCAGCATCAACGGGGCCGAGGTGGAGATGGTTAGCAGTTTCAAATTCCAAGGGGTGCACATCTCCCAAAATCTGTCCCGGTCCACCCACGTCGACGCTACCACCAAGAAAGCACAACAGCACCTATACTTCCTCAGGAAACTGAGGAAATTTGGCATGTCCACATTAACCTTTACCAACCTTTACAGATGCACCATAGAAAGCATCCTATCGGGCTGCATCACAGCCTGGTATAGCAACTGCTCGGCCCAGGACAGCAGAGAGTCGTGAACCCCGCCCAGTCCATCTCACGAACCTGCCTCCCATCCATTGACTCCATCTACACCTCCCGCTGCCTGGGGAAAGCGGGCAGCATAATCAAAGATCCCTCCCACTCGGCTTACTCTTCCAACTATTTCCATCGGGCAGGAGATACAGAAGTCTGAGAACACGCACGAACAGACTCAAAAACAGCTTCTTCCCCACTGTCACCAGACTCCTAAATGACCCTCTTATGGACTGACCTCATTAACACTACACCCTGTATGTTTCATCCGATGCCAGTGCTTATGTAGTTACATTGTATATGTTGTGTTGCCCTATTATGTATTTTCTTTTATTTCCTTTTCATGTATTTAATGATCTGTTGAGCTGCTCGCAGAAAAACTTTTCACTGTACTTCGGTACACGAGACAATAAACAAATCCAATCCAATCCAAAAGTGGAGGTGTAGCACTGTTAATCCAGGATGGCATTGATGCAACTGTTAGAGAGCACTTTGGTTAAGGAGATCAAGAAGTGGAATTTGTTTGGGTGTTGATGTGGAATAGTAAGGGAAAGAAGTCACTAGTGAGAGTGGCATATAAACCTCTTAATATTAACCATAATATAAGACGAAGTATGTAAGTAGTAATATGGGTGTTTGTAATAAAGGGACTGCAATAATCATGGCTGACTTGAATCTACATCTAAATGGGAAAAATTAGGTTGGCAGTCGTAACCTGGATGAGGAGATCATAGAATGCTTCCAAGGTGGTATCATAACGTTCTGCTCTGAGAAACTTAACAGAGTTTGTTATATTTCGCATGGGATTGTGTAACATGACAGGTTTAATTAACGATCTCAGAGTAAAGGCACCTCGGGTAGTAGCAACCACAATTTGATTGAATTTTACAAGTTTGAAAGGAAGAAGAGTGGGTCTAATGCAAGTATTTTAAACAAATAAGGGCACATATGAGGGAATGAAAACTGTGATGGCTGAAGTGAACTGAGATATGAAATTAGGGGATAGGTTGATAGAGAAGTAGTGGCAGACATTTAAGGGAATATTTCAGAATGCTTAGAATAAGTATGTTCGTACTATAATGAAAAGTTCTGTGAGGTGGACCCAGTATCCATGGTTAAGTAAACAAGTTAAGGAAAGTATCAAACTTAAGGAAAAAGCAAAGATGAGTGGCGGGTCAGATTGGTCAGAATATCAAGAATGGCAGAAAATGACTAAAAGGTTAATCAGCAGAAACAAATTAGTGCATGAGAGGAAGCTAGCTGGATAAAACGGAGCAATGGTTTCTACAGGCATATAAATAGAAAAGAGTAAACCTCCGAGTGAGAATATAGATACTAAGGAAACAGCGGATAAAATGAACAAATATTTTGCTTCTATCTTCACTATAGAAGATACAGAAAACATTTCAATAGCTGTAAATTAAGAGCTGTAAATGAGAGAGGAACATGGTGAAATTACAATCACTGGGGAAGTGGTACTTAAAACAATGATGGAGCTGGCTGACACATCTTCAGATGCAGATGGACTTCATCGTTTGGTCTTAAAAGAGGTGGCTAATGAGGAGAGCAATACTGTACACAATTCTCTGGCTGTGGTCTCACCAATGCCCTGTACAACAGAAGCATAACCTCACTATTTTGGTATTCAATTACCCTCACAATAAGCAACAATATTCTATTAGCTTTTCTAATTACCTGCTGTACCTGTATACTAGCCTTTTGTGATTCATGCACTAGGGCACCCAAATCACCCTGCATCCCAGCTTTGCAATCTCTTACCATTTTGATAATGAGGTTGTTTATTGTTCCTGCCAAAATGGACAATTTAGCATTTTCTCACATTGTACTCCATTGCCCAGAGTTTTACCTACTCCCCTAACCTATCTGTGTCCCTTTCAGCCTCCTTACGTCCTCTTCACAATTTATTTTCCTACCTATCTTTGTGTTGTCAGCAAATTTAGCAACCGCCCCTTCAACCAAGTCACTTATATAAATGGTAAAAAGTTGAGGCCTCGGCACTGCTCCCTGTGGCACACCACTCGTCACATCCTGCCAACTGTAAAAAACATAAAAAGATCTATTTATGCTAACTCTTTTCCTGTTAGTTAACCAAACGTCTATCCATGTTAATATTTACCCCTATGTACACCATGAGCTTTTATTTCACGAAGGCTCATCTTGTGGTTGAGATACATTAGTGTTCTACTTAATTGGTTGATATTTCCTGAACTTCCTATGCCAGAAGAAGAACTGGTTGAAAATGACACCAGTCAGTGTGGGAAAACTGCTCTTTGAGCTTCAACCACGAATGTCAGATTTTTGTAGACTGGAAAGTTTTTTGCTTCTTTGTTTCACAATTCTAGTGAGTTTGGGTATTGCAAGCTTTTATCAATTAAGGTGTCAATGATGGCAATTTCACAAGCAAGATGAAAAGTCTGAATTTCTGAAAAATTTGTCTTTTTGCTGTCCCTTCCAATTGTTAATGGGTTTAGAATTGGGTAAAATAAATCACACGGTTATGTCCTCGAGTTCATGTTATTTTAACTTGTTTTTTAAAAGTCAACACAGGACTGCACAGCTGGTGAATGGGCATTTTAAGGGTTAATTTTATCTAAAGTTTAGTCTTTAATTTCGCAATTAACTAAAAATTACTCTTTTTAAGTTCAGAAAAGTTGAGCTTATTCCAGTCTCAAACAGGCTGTACAAGCTATGAGCAGCTGCAGCTGGTTAATTAGGCAGTTAGTTCAAACTACCTAATTACACATGTAAGAAATATGAGAATGACTAGAGCGAGGGTAGGTCCGATCAAGGACAGTAGCGGGAGATTGTGTATGGAGTCTGAAGAGATAGGAGAGGTCTTGAACGAGTACTTTTCTTCTGTATTTACAAATGAGAGGGACCATATTGTTGGAGAGGACAGTGTGAAACAGACTGGTAAGCTCGAGGAAATACTTGTTAGGAAGGAAGATGTGTTGGGCATTTTGAAAAACTTGAGGATAGACAAGTCCCCCGGGCCTGACGGGATATATCCAAGGATTCTATGGGAAGCAAGAGATGATATTGCAGAACCATTGGCAATGACCTTTTTGTCCTCACTGTCAACAGGGGTGGTACCAGGGGATTGGAGAGTGGCGAATGTCGTGCCCCTGTTCAAAAAAGGGAATAGGGATAACCCTGGGAATTACAGGCCAGTTAGTCTTACTTCGGTGGTAGGCAAAGTAATGGAAAGGGTACTGAAGGATAGGATTTCTGAGCATCTGGAAAGACACTGCTTGATTAGGGATAGTCAGCGTGGATTTGTGAGGGGTAGGTCTTGCCTTACAAGTCTTATTGAATTCTTTGAGGAGGTGACCAGGCATGTGGATGAAAGTAAAGCAGTGGATGTAGTGTACATGGATTTTAGTAAGGCATTTGATAAGGTTCCCCATGGTAGACTTCTGCAGAAAGTAAGGAGGCATGGGATAGTGGGAAATTTGGCCAGTTGGATAACGAACTGGCTAACCGATAGAAGTCAGAGAGTGGTGGTAGATGGCAAATATTCAGCCTGGATCCCAGTTACCAGTGGCGTATCGCAGGGATCAGTGCTGGGTCCTCTGCTGTTTGTGATTTTCAATAATGACTTGGATGAGGGAGTTGAAGGGTGGGTCAGTAAATTTGCAGATAATACGAAGATTGGTGGAGTCGTGGATAGTGAGGAGGGCTGTTGTCGGCTGCAAAGAGACATCGATAGGATGCAGAGCTGGGCTGAGAAGTGGCAGATGGAGTTTAACCCTGAAAAGTGTGAGGTTGTCCATTTTGGAAGGGCAAATATGAATGCGGAATACAGGGTTAACGGTAGAGTTCTTGGCAATGTGGAGGAGCAGAGAGATCTTGGGGTCTATGTTCATACATCTTTGAAAGTTGCCACTCAAGTGGATAGAGCTGTTTAGAAGGCCTATGGTGTGCTCGCGTTCGTTAACAGAGGGATTGAATTTAAGAGCCGTGAGGTGATGATGCAGCTGTACAAAACTTTGGTAAGGCCACATTTTGAGTACTGTGTACAGTTCTGGTCGCCTCATTTTAGGAAGGATGTGGAAGCTTTGGAAAAGGTGCAAAGGAGATTTACCAGGATGTTGCCTGGAATGGAGAGTAGGTCTTACGAGGAAAGGTTGAGGGTGCTAGGCCTTTTCTCATTAGAACGGAGAAGGATGAGGGGCGACTTGATAGAGGTTTATAAGATGATCAGGGGAATGGATAGAGTAGACAGTCAGAGACTTTTTCCCCAGGTGGAACAAACCATTACAAGGGGACATAAATTCAAGGTGAATGGTGGAAGATATAGGGGGGGGGGGGGATGTCAGAGGTAGGTTCTTTACCCAGAGAGAAGTGGGGGCATGGAATGCACTGCCTGTGGAAGTAGTTGAGTCGGAACAGTTATTGGATAGGTACATGGATTACGGTAAAATGATATAGTGCAGATTTATTTGTTCTTAAGGGCAGCACGGTAGCATTGTGGATAGCACAATTGCTTCACATCTCCAGGGTCCCAGGTTCGATTCCGGCTTGGGTCTGTGTGGAGTCTGCACATCCTCCCCGTGTCTGCGTGGGTTTCCTCCGGGTGCTCCGGTTTCCTCCCACAGTCCAAAGATGTGCAGGTTAGGTTAATTGGCCATGATAAATTGCCCTTAGTGTCCAAAATTGCCCTTAGTGTTGGGTGGAGGTGTTGACTATGGGTAGGGTGCTCTTTCCAAGAGCCGGTGCAGACTCAATGGGCCGAATGGCCTCCTGCACTGTAAATTCAATGATAATCTATGATTAATCTAGGACAAAGGTTCGGCACAGCATCGTGGGCCGAAGGGCCTGTTCTGTGCTGTATTTTTCTATGTTCTATTCTATGTTCTATGTTATGTTCTATGGTTTAAAAAAGCTTGAATCAGTTGTTTTTCAGGCAACATAAAAAAGGTGTAAGTTCTGTTTTGCTCTGCGTTGAGTGTTCTGTTTAGGGTGCATAGAGTATAAAGTGAGAGGGATTTAGGTGAGGGAGGTGCTCCTTTTTTCTACCTTTTTTACAGCTGGCTCTTCGGTACAGTGGAGAAAGCTGACTGGTGGGCAACTAGTAAGTAATTCTACTTATTCTAATTGTATTGAATATTTTTTAAAGTTACGGAATGGAAGATCAGCTCAGCCGAATAAAATGTACATTCTGTAGTATGTAGAAAGTCATGGACGTTCTACACAAACAGGAAATGTCACCAGCTGCAGAAGCTTGAACTTCGGGTTTCACAACTCGAGTGGCAGCTGACGTCACTATTGAGACAATACTACATAGACAGCATGTTCGGGAGGGAGTCAGACTGCAGGTAGGGCCATACAGGCAAAGAGAGAGTGGGTGATCAGGCAGCCTAAGAACCACCAGGCAAATAGTGCAGGAGTCCTCTGAGTCTGTCTTGCTAATGGGTTTTCCACTTTGGATGCTGGTGGGGGTGATGGTTCCTCAGGGGAGTGCAGCCAGACCCAAGTCCGTGGCACCACAGGAGGCTCTGTTGCACAGGGGTGGGTGGGGAGGAGGAGGAATGAAAAGAGGTCATGGTCCATATTGATACCAATGACAAAGGTAGGAAGAGGGATAAGGTCCTGAAAGAAGATTTTAAGGAGTTGGGAAGGAAATTAAAAAGCAGGACCTCAAAAAGCAGTAATCCCAGGATTACTGCCCCGTGCTTGTGAGCATCGGAAGAGGAGGATTCATCAATTCAACACTAAGCTGAAGAATTAATGTCGGAGGGGCATCAAATTTCCGAGACATTGGAACCGGTTCCGGGACAGGTAGGACCCGTGCAAAATGAATGGGTTACGCCTTAACAAAACCAGGACTGATGGATGAGATCATGGGAATCCTGAGAGAATTTGGCCGGTTCTCGGGGTATAAATTGAACATGGCAAAAAGTGAGTTGATTGTAGTCCAGGCGATTGGGCCAGGTGGGTCGGCTGAGGGGGCTGTCGTTTAGGTTAGATGGGGACAGTTTTAGATACTTGGGGATACAGGTGGCGCGGGACTGGGGTCGGTTGCACAAGTTGAACTTATCTCGGTTGCTGGAGCAAATGAGCGTCGAGTTCCGGAGGTGGGATGCGCTCCCACTGACACTAGCGGGAGAGTGCAGAGGGTTAAAATGAAGATCCTCCCGAGATTTGTGTTAGCATTCCAGTGTCTCCCCATTTTCATTCCGCGGTCTTTTTTCAAGAAGGTCAATAAAATGATTATGGGATTTGTGTGGGCGGGAAAGTCCCCGCGGGTGAGGAGATTGATGCTCGAGAGGGACGGAGGGGAAGGGGGACTGGCGCTGCCAAACTTTAGTAATTACTACTGGGCGGCCGACATAGCTATGATAAGGAAGTAGATGGCCACTTCGTGCAGGGGCACCAGTTTAGCAGCCCTGGTTACGGCGCTCCTGCCGGCACGGTACTCCACCAGCCCTATAGTGGTGGCGACCGTGCGGATCTGGGGCCAATGGAGAAGGCACGTGGGGGAAGTGAGAGCATCAGTTTGGTCCCCAATTTGTGACAATCACCGGTTTGCCCAGAGGAATATGGACTGTAGAGGATGGGGATCTGTTCTTGGAAGGGAGCTTCCCGAGCATGAGCCAGACGAGAAATTTGGGATGGCGAGAGGGAATGATTTCAGGTACTTGCAGGTGCGGGACTTTCTACGCAGACAGATTCCATCCTTCCCACGCCTGCCACTTAGGGGGATCCAGGACAGGGTAGTGTCCAGTGGATGGGTGGGGGAGGGGAGGGTCTCAGATATATACAAAGAACCTATGGGGACAGAGGAGTCGCAGACCGAGAAACTGAAGCTTAAGTGGGAAGAGGAGCTTGGAGGTGAAATAGAAGAGGGCTTATGGGTGGAGGCATTGAGCAGGGTAAACGCGACCGCAACATGTGCTGGGCTCAGCCTGATTCAATTTAAGGTCGTCCACCGGGCCCACATGGCAGTGGCCCGGATGAGTAAATTCTTTGGATTAGAGGACGGGTGAGCCAGATGTTCGGGAGGACCAGCGAACCATGTCCACATGTTCTGGGCATGTCCAAAACTGAGGGGGTACTGGCAGGGATTTGCGGACGTTATGTCCCGGGTATTGAAAACCAGGGTGGTGATGAGTCCAGAGGTGGCATTTTTGGAGGTTTCGGAGGACCCGGGAGTCCAGGAGGAGAGAGAGGCTGACATTTAGGCCTTGGCTTCTCTGGTAGCCTGGCGACAAATTCTGCTGGCATGGAGGGACTCAAAGCCCCCGAAGTCGGAGGCCTGGTTGTCGGATATGGCGCGCTTTCTCGGTCTGGAGAAAATTAAGTTCGCTCTGAGAGGGTCACTGTCGGGGTTCGCCTGGAGGTGGCAACCATTTATCGACTTCGCGGAAAATTAATCGTCAGCCGGGTGGGGGGGTTAGGGCAACGTAGATTAGGGGGGTAGTTAGGCGGGCCCTTGTAGGAGGGGTGCTTGTTTTTGCACTATGTTGATTGTTCTTTGCACACTGTTTTGTATTGTTTACTGTGCCAAAATGCCTCAATAAAATTGTTCATCAAATATAAAACCAGGACTGATCCTCAGAGAGAGATTGGGGAGGGTTTAAACCAGCTTGCCAGGGGTGGGTGGGAACCTGAGGGGAGTAATTCAAAATGGAAGCAAGTCGAGCTGGAAACGGGTAGTAGAAAAGGAATGTGAGAAATTATGAAGTCGGCAGAATAAAGGTGAGCATCAACTAAGCTTAGAATATGAAACAATGTCAAAAAGACAGTTACGGGCACTCTATTTGATTGCACACATCATTCGCAATAAGGTAAATGATTTAAAGGCACAAGTAGTGGTAATATGTGTATGAACTGATTGCTCATGGGGAAGCGTGACTGCATGGTGACCCAAGACTGGGAGTGGTGTTGCATTGATGAAGGATGGGTTCAGTACATTAGTAAGAGAGGAAGAACAAAATGTGCGATATGTTTGGAAACAGCAAGCAGCAGCAAATATTGGTAGATGTTGTTTGTAGGCCACCACACAGTTGTGGTAGTGTGGGGCATGGTATTAATCAGGACGTTAAAGAAGCCTGTAGCATTAGGTAATCATGGGTGAGTTGAATCTGCATGGACTGGGTAAACCTAATGAGCACTAAAGCTGTGGAGAACAAGTTTCGCGTGTATTCAGGGTGGTTTTCTAGTATGTTGAGGAACCGACCAGAGCAATATTTTTAAAACTTTTTTTCTCCGGACCCGCATTTGCCAACTGACTGATCTTCTGGACCCACGCCACATTTGCTTTCCCAGTCTATCCTGAATTAAGGCAGTTTTCGGCCACTAAAGCTTTCTTGCCCTGGGCAAGGGAGGGAAGGAAAATCATCTCGTTTTCCTGTTCATAATCACTATGCAGTAGCCCCGGTGCATTGAATCTATGCCAGTATTGAGTAAGGACTGGATCAGGCATGCACAGCTGTGATCGATGTCCTCCCATCTGAAAATTCACTGCCCAAGGCCACACGCGAGAGATACTGGAGATATATGAATCATTATTTTGGGGGGGAAGGACATTTTGTCTAAGTTCAATGAGTGGCCTATTTTCTCTGGATGCTCTCGTCTTGGGCAACGAGTACTTACATGCAGGGATAAAAGTAATACATGAGGACTCGCAGGAAGTGCAGGAGCAGCCGCAGCTTCTTGCTGGGTATCTTCTCCATTGAAGATTTGGCTGCCTCACCCTCCGACTCCACGGCAACAACCTCGGCCGGCCCCATCAAGCCTTGCACCCACCAGGACCCCGTTAGTGCTTTCCCCCCTCCCCAGAGCTCAGGAGAACATTCACCCTTTTAAAATCAAAGGTTCATGTCACCAGGAAGCTACATCAATATTCCTTTCCCCATACCAGTCTAGGTTTTACACGGTTCAGATTTTCATAAAGCAGCTCAACATCAACTCCACACTTGCTTCATTCCAATGTGTTGCAAGTGAAGCATGTTTTTTTAAAAAACTGTCAGAGACCGTAAGTTGCTCACTGTCGAGCATACCGGTGATCGAGTGAAAAATCAAGTGCTTCCGTTGAAATTTGATGTTCGATCCCAAAATCTGGTGCAGTTGCAACGACAAGGAAGTGAAAGATCTTTCTACCTGGCTTTTAATCAAAGATTCCTTTATGCTTACAGTAAAAATGCTAACACTGGGGATTGTTGCTATGCTAACCGGGGGAGAAAGAGCTGTTGGGACGGGAATGGATTTTGAACGCAGCAGTCATGTGGCAGCTGCAGCTTGAGCTGGCAGTCGCTGAGACACACATTTGGAGCTTGTCAGGTAGCTTGATGCAAGGGCATGTGTGTAGGAGTGCTGGTGGACACGGCCCATTTGTACCCTTCAGTGGTGTTACCTCTGAGCTTCGTATTGAGTCAATGGCTTGTTAAATTCTTGTGGAAGCGACTTCTACCTATGAAATACTGAATTGTTCCCGGCTGAGGGCTCCGCAACCCTTCCGACACCTGCCCGCGACCCAGATTTTGAAGAACCCTGGACTAGAGAACTGGTTATTTTAGATCTACTTAATGTTATACAATGGGAACGGGTTTTTAAAAAAAATAAAAAATTTGGAGTACCCAATTCTTTTTTTTTCCAATTAAGGGGCAATTTTGCATTGCCAATCCACTTAACCTGCACAGCACCGGGAGAATGTTCAAAATCCATACGGACAGTGACCCGGGGCTGGAATCGAACCTGGGTTGTCAGCGCCGTGATGCAGCAGTGCTAACCACTGTGCCTCCATTTCGCCCTACGGAAAAGAGTTAATCAATAATCTTGGAAAATAACCCTCCGGAATGAATAACCATAATTTAATAGAATTTTCCATTGAGTTTGAAAGTGAGGTAGTTCAACCTGAAGCCAGGGTGTTAAAATGAGTAAAGGAAATAATGAAGGTATAAGGGGCGAATTGCTGAGGTGGATTTGAAAATACATCAGAAGGTATGATGGCACATTGACAAAGGTTAGTCTTTAAAGAATTCTTATATAATTTACAGCAATTATGCATTCCTTCAAAGCACAAAAACCTAAAGAAAATCCAGTCAACCATGGCTACAAAGGAAGTTAAGGATTGTACAAGATTAAAAGAAAAGGCCTATAAAGTTGCCAGAAATAGTTGTAAAGTGGGGAATTTGGCAAATGTGACAGCAAAAGAGGACCAAGATGCTTATCAGGAAAGGGAGAATAGCATATGCATATAAACCAGTACTAAAATAAATACAAACTACAGAAGCCTCTAGGGTAGGTAAAGGGAAACACTTGGCAAAGCAAATGTGGGTCCATTATAGACAGAATCAGGATAATTTATAATGGGGACAGAGAAATTGCAGAGAATCTAAGTGATTATTTTCTGTTTGTCTTCACTGAGAAAGAAATCTTCCAGAATTAGTGATCCATGGAACTGGGGAGATTGAAGGAAATTAGTATTAGTAAGAAAGTTGTATTGGAGAAATTAATGGGACTGAAGGTTAAGTCACCAAGGCCTGATGTTTCATATCCCAGAGTGTTAAGAGGTTTCTTAGAGGTGTGGTTGCATTGGTGCTCATCTTCTAAAATTCTATAGATTCTGGAACAGTTGCTGCAGATTTGAAGGTAGCAAATGTCACCACACTAAGAAGGGATGGAATGAGAAAATTGGGAACACAGACCGTTCGTCAGTCTTGCATTAGTAGTAGGGGAAATGCTAGAATCTGTTATAAAGGAAGCGATAAATGGACATCTGGATAATCGGATTGGGCATTGACTAGTGGATTTTGGGAAATGATGTTTGACGAACCTGCTAAGGTTTTTTTGAGGATGTTACTAACAGTTGATAAAGGGAAGTCAGAAGTGCTATACTTGGATTTTCAGAAGGTTTTTTGATAAAGTTCTTCACAGGAAGTTGGTCAGCAAGATTAGAGCACATGGGATAGGAGTTAATATACTGGCATGGGTTGAGGATTGGCTAACAGGCAGGAAACAGTAGGAATAAAGGGTCATGCTCTCATTGGAAGGCTGTGACTCGTGGGGTACCACAACGATCAGTACTTGAGTCCCAGCTGTTCACAATACATATCAATGATTTGGATTAGGGACCAAATGTGATATTTCCAAGTTCACAAATGACAAAACTAGGTTGGAATGTGTGTTATGAGGAGGATGCAAAGTGATTTAAAGAGGATTTGGACAGTCGTAGTGAGTGGGCAAGAACATAGCAGATGGACTATAGTGAGGAACAATGTGAGATTAGAAGGAGTGAATGTGCAGGGTATTTCTTAAATGATCAATAAATCACTGAAAGCTAACATGCAGGTGAAGTAAGCAATTAGATAGTATAATGGTATGTTAGCCTTTATCGCAAGAGGATTTCAGTACAGGAGTAGCAAAGTCTAGCTTCATTGTTTAGAGTCTTGCTTAGACAACTGAAGTTTTAGTATGCTTACCGTAGGAAGACTATTATTGACTAGAGGGAGTACAACGAAGGTTCATCAGACTTATTCCTGGGTTGACCGGACTGTCCAATGAAGTGATTGGAGAAACTATGCCCGTACTCTGAGTTTGGAAGAATGAGAAGAGATCGTGTAGGAACAACAAAATATTTAACGGATTAGACCGGGTAATAATCCTGGGGAGTCTAGAACTAGGGGACACAATTTGGAAATAAGCCACTGAGGACTGAGTTAAGATTTTCTTTGACTCAAGGGCTGTGAACCTTTAGAATTCTCTATCCCAGAGGGCTGTGGAAGCTCAGGAATGGGATATTCCTGCTCCTATGTTCTTATGTCCTGTGTTCCTAAGCTCCACACGAAATTATGGTTAATTGAGTACACACCATGCAATTGAACATTGCTATACCCTCTTTAAGAACCCTTTTAGGAATCCTACATAAAGGTTGCAGCATACAGTGAGCATATTTTGGCTCAGTAAGTACTTAATGTTGGTGAGGAGCAACCGTATTTAACAAATTCAGATCCAATCAGTTTTAATTGAAATTTAGTGGCTGGGTCATTTGTGTTTGGAAACTGCAGTGCAGAAGTTTATTCTTGTTTAATTTGAAATGAAGTACTTCTGTGTCAAAGTTTAGCTCGTTTTTTGGAATCAAGAATATTTGGCAATATTGACTAGTGAATTGTGCAGCAAGACATGCTGATTTGCAAGGAAATTGTAGCACGTGTTACTTATTCTTTTTTGCAGTCCAATATGCATACAACATTTGAATAACAGCTAGCTACATTTCAGATGTATTTCAGATATGATTGGAGGGTCCCATGTACAAAATGGCTAGCTCTTAAATAGATACATAGAGGACAGGAGCAGAAGGAGACCTTTTGGCCCTTCGCGCCTGCTCCGCCATTTATCACGATCATGGCTGATCATCCAACTCAATCATCTAATCCTGCTTTCTCCCCATAACCTTTGATCCCATTCGCTCCAAGTGCTATATCTAGCTACCTCTTGAATATATTCAATGAATCTTTCGATGGCTTGGGACTTTTTGGATTACATTTGTGAGGTCACATGAAATCTCTTTTCCTTGCTGAAACCAAAGACCTATGGGTGTGATTCAAAACAAAGTCTTATTGCAGTTAGCTAATAATAATCTTTATTAGTGTCACAAGTAGGCTTACCTTAACGCTGCAATGAAGTTACTGTGAAAATCCCCTAGTCACCACATTCCGGCGCCGGTTCGGGTACACTGAGGGAGAATTCAGAATGTCCAAATTACCTAACAGCACGCCTTTCGGGACCTGTGGGAGGAAACCGGAGCATCCGGAGGAAACCCACGCAGACACGGGGAGAACGTGCAGACTCCGCACAGGCAGTGACCCAAGCCGGGAATCGAACCCGGGACCCTGGTGCTGTGAAGCAACAGTGCTAACCGCTGTGCTACTGTGCCACCCTAATATAGCAGCACCAATCTGCTGAAATGATTTCTAATTGTGGAGCTTTAAAGGCTGCTTATGGTTGGTAATTTTATATTTTTACTATTTTCCTTGGCGGCAACATTATTGTGGCTGTACTTGGCACCTTTGTAGCAGTGATACTTAGTCACCAGAGGTTGATGATAGTATCTTTTGATTTACGTTCAATTTGTTTTCCAGTTTGTGAACAGGCAGTTCATTGCAGAGACACAGTTCAGCAGCAACCAGAAAGAGCAGACTGATGAATGGAACACGGAAACTGTTGAGGTAACTGATTTATTTGCCTGGTTTCATTTGGAGGATGGAGGAGACATTGTTAGGTTCTGGTCCATTCACTTTCTAATACAAGGCTGTACATAACTTAAGTTGTATAGTGTTTTCGACAACACAGTCATATTACAGTTTTATATTTTGATGCTAACTTGACTGCAAATTTCATGGCATGTTTGTTCAAGATGGGTTCATAGCTTCTTTGAACAGGCCTTGAGCTTGTATTGGGCTTTTGTTGAATTTGCCAATTTTTTCCCCCTGAGGTTGCTGATACTTTGGGTGGGACGGTGGGGTGGAGTGGAAGGGATACAATTCCAGAGGTACTTTCAACCCGCTGGTATCTTGTCTTAAGTGGCAGTCTTCAAACATGAGTCTAGATGTTGAGTGGCAGGCTGTTTTCCTGTAGGATGCATCATAGCATCTCACCTCTGCTTTAGGTATCATTGCATAGCAACCTGAAGTGGGATCCATGGCTTTGTTCTCACCTCTGCTTTAGGTATCATTGCATAGCAACCTGAAGTAGGAACCATGGTTTTGTTCCCCCCCCTCTGTGATAGAGTGATACAGTAAACCCGATCCTACTATTAGCTGAGATCAGGTAATGGTGCAGCAAGAGATTGAATGTGAAGATCTGCTTGGTATGCCGCTGGCCCAAATGAAGCCTTTGCATGAAGCCATGGGGAAATTTGCCAACTTGAAATCTTTGCTGCAAAACCAGCTGCATCTTCGTGTATAATTGCTATACATTGCAACTGGGCCTTGAAGGAAAACTAGTGCTAAAAATTACAGTGGTCACATCTTCACAATTATAAACAAACCAGTTGAGAAACAATGGGTAGCATCCATTTTCACTTTGGATACAAAGGCAGAATGACTTGGCAGTGCAAAATTGTTTCATTTTTGTGCATCTAGTTCAGGAGGGAGTTATAGATAAAAATAGAATGGCAAAAGTAGAATGGCATAAATATTTTAAATTCGCCTTCTGTTCTGTAGGTTGTGAATTCACTGCAGCAACAATCACAACAGCAACAGTCACAAACAACCACAGTAGCTGAAAACCATGCACTGAACACTGTTGCTCCCTCAGACCCTTTGGTTAGAAGGCAGAGGGTACAAGACCTTATGGCACAAATGCAGGGAACTTTCAATTTTATACAGGTAAGCAACATTCTGTTGGGTTTTAAATAAATTCAAATGGTTGAAATGCCATGTTCAGATATTTTTTTTTCAAAACCTAGCACCATTCTTTAGCATGTGGGAGCTGGCGGATACCAGTGTGATCCACAACAACCACATCTGCAGTAAGTGTGCACAATTTCAAGAACTTTGCCTTTAGAGTTAATGAGCTGGAGTCTGAGCTTTGAATACTGTTCAAATTACGTGGACACTATGTTTCAGGAGGTAATTGCACCCCTTAAGGTAAATACTTCAGATTTGGACCATGGTCAAGGGCCGAGAGTGTGACTACAAGTGAGGCAGATACGTGGGTTTGGAAGGTAGCATTGGCACGAGGTGCTTACGGCCTGTTGACCAGAGCAGGGACTGCAGGATTGGTGAGCAAACTGACCACAGTATTGTGCTATAGTGCGCTATTCATGTTTGGCAGAGTAAAAAACTAATAGAGTCATGGTGGGGGACAGTATAGTTAGGGGCAGACACACTTTTTTGCAGCTGGGAGCACGAGTCCCAAAGTCTTTGTTACCTGCCAGGGTTATGGGCATCTCCTTGGGGCTGGAGAGGAACTTGGAAAGTGGGAGGGGAAGGATCCAGTTTAAAATCCACGTTGTTACCAGTGACAGGACAAAGAGAGACTTTTTTCTGAAGGAGTATGAACAGTTGGTGTCTAAATTCAAAATCAAAACCACAGGTAATAATACAAACAAGGAGCAGGAGTAGGCCATTCAACTCCTTGAGTTTGCTCTGCATTTAATGAGATCATTGCTGATACATACATAGAAAAGTGAAGCAGGAGTAGGCCATTCGGCCCTTGAGCCTGCTCCACCACTCATTATGATCATGGCTGATCATCAAGTCCAATACCCTGATCTTGCCTTACCGCAATATCCGTTGATCCCTTTAGCCCCAAGAGCTATACCTAATGCCGCCTTTAAATCACATGACGTTCTGACCTCAGCTACTTTCTGTGGTAGTGAATTCCACAGACTCACCACACTCTGGGTAAAGGCATTTCTCCTCACCTCAGTCCTGAAAGGTTTACCCCTTATCCTCAAACGACGACCCCTACTTTGGACTCTCCCACTATTTGAAACATCCTTTCTGAATATTCCCTATCTAATCCTGTTAGAAATTTATAAATTTCTGAGATCCCCTCTTACTCTTCCACACTTCAATGAATATAATCCAAACTGACCTGGTCTCTCCTCATATGACAGTCCTGCTATCGCAGGAATCAGCCTGGTAAACCTTCAGCACTTCCTCTACAGCAAAACACCCTTCCTCAGATGAGGACACCAAGACTGCACCAGATGTGGCCTCATCGACACCTAATGCAATTGCAGTAAAACATCCCTATTCCTATATTCAAATTCCCTCCCTATGAAGGCCAACATACCATTTTCCTTCTTTACTGCCTGTGCTTACTTTCAGCGACTGATGCATAAGGGCACCAAGGTCTCACTGAGTATTCCCCTCTCAATTTACACCCATTCAAATAAAGTTTTTAAAAAAAATTTTGAGTATCCAATAATTTCCAATTAAGAGGCAATATAGCATGGCCAATCCACCTAACCTGGGTGGCACAGTGGTTAGCACTGTTGCTTCATAGCTCCAGGGTCCCAGATTCAATTCTCGGCTTGGGTCACTGTCTGTTCGGAGCCTGCACGTTCTCCCTGTGTCTGTGGGTTTCTTTCAGGTGCTCCGGTTTCCTCCGACAAGCCCCGAAAGACGTGCTGTTAGGTAATTTGGACATTCTGAATTCTTCCTCCGTGTACCGGAACAGGCGCCGTAGTGTGGTGACTAGGGGCTTTTCACAGTAACTTCATTGCAGTGTTAATGTAAGCCTACTTGTGACAATAAAGATTATTATTATTATAACCTGCACATCTTTGGCTTGTGGGGGTGAGACCCAGGCAGACACGGGGAGAATGTCAAACTCCACAATGACCAGGGTTGGGATCGAACCCGGGTCCTCAGTGCCATAGGCAGCAGTGCTAACCACTGCACCGCCGTGCTGCCCCCACCTATTCAAATAATAATCTGCCTTCCTATTTTTGCTACTGAAGTGGATAACTTCACATTTATCCACATTGTACGGCATCTGCCATGCATATGCCCATTCACTCAGCCTGTCCAAATCGTTGCTGAAGCATCACTGCATCCCCCACACCCTCCCAACCAAAGTTGTATCGTCTACAAATTTGGAGATAATACATTTAGCTCCCTTATCCAAATCATTAATATATAATGTGAACAGTTTGTCATAATCAACTCATGCCTCACACCATTACAGTTACCTTTATTGAGATTCAGGATCCTGATCTCAGAATCAACTACCTCATTATCCATCTTGATAATGAACTCTGACATATTATGGTCACTCATCCCCAAGGGTTCTCTCCCAACTGGGATAGCACAATGGTTAGCACTGTTGCTTCATAGCTCCACGGTCCCAGGTTCGATTCCCGGCTTGGGCCGCTGTCTGTGTGGAGTCTGCACGTTCTCCCCGTGTCTGCGTGGGCTTCTTCCTCCGGGTGCTCCGGTTTCCTCCCACAGACTAAAGATGTGCAGGTTAGGTGGATTGGCCATGCTGAATTGCCCATAGTGCCCAAAAAGGTACAGTGGGGTTACTGGGTTATGTGGATAGGGTGGAAGTGTGGTGATAAGTGGGGTGCAGACTTGATGGACCAAATGATCTCCTTCTGCACTGTAAATTCTACGAATTAGATTGACCACTAATCATTTCTCATTGCACTATACCCAGTCCAAGATGGCCTGTTCCCTTAGTTCCTCGACGTATTGGTCCAGAAAAACATCCCGTATACACCAGAAATCCCCCCTCTATTGTGCTGTGACTAATCTGACTCCCCCAATTGATATACAGATTAAAGTTACCCATAATCAGAGATGTTCATTTATCACATGCATCTCAGATTTCCTGTCTAATGCTATTCCCAACACTGCAGTTTGGTGGTCTGTATACAACCCCTGCAAATGTTTTTGCCCCTAGGTGTTTCTTAACTCAACCCATATGATTCCGTGAATGTGCTAATATCTTTCCTCAACATTCCATTAATATCTTCTTTAATTAACAATGTAACTCCACCATCTTTTCTGTCTGTCTTCCTAAAAACTGCATAACCCTCAATGTTTAGATCCCATCCTAGGGCAGTACGGTGGCGTAGTGGTTAGCACTGCTGCCTCACAGCGCTGAGGTCCCAGGTTCCATCCCGACCCTGGGTCACTGTCCGTGTGGAGTTTGCACATTCTCCCTGTGTCTGTGTGTGCCTCGCCCCCACAACCCAAAAGATGTGCAGGGTAGGTGGACTGGCCATGCTGAATTGCCCCTTAATTGGAAAAAAAACTAATTGGATACTCTTTTTAAAAAAAATCTTTTGTAAAATGTTTAGTTCCCATCCTTGGTCACCTTGGAGTTATGTCTCCATAATCCCAACTATATCATATCCCTTTACACCTATATGCGCAACTAATTCATCCATTTTATCCCAAAAGTCCCAAGCATTCAGGTATAAAACCTTAAGGTGAGTCCTTTTAACGTTCCTTGTCCCGTCCATATAATTTTTTTTACTGTGTCCTTAACTGATTCTGACCCTTGATTTCTCTTGCTATCACTTTTCCAATCTCTTTGATGTCTTTTTCTCTTGTTCTTGATTCCCCCTGCTCTGAATCTTTACAAAGCTGTCCACCCCCTTCCATATTAGTTTAAACCCTCCCCACTCTGGCAAGTACCTCCCCAAGGACATCAGTCCCGGTTCTGCCCAGGTGTAACCCATCCAGTTTGTACTTGTCCCAATGCTCCAGGAATCTGACACCCTCCCTCATGCACCATCTTTTCAGCCACTTATTTATCCTATATATACTGCTGTTTCTGCTCTTGGCTAGCACATGGGACTGTTGGTAATCCTGAGATAACTACCTTTTTCCCCCTAAATTTACAGTACCCAATTCAGTTCTTCCAATTAAGGGGCAATTTAGCGTGTTCAATTCACCTACCCTGCACACCTTTGTGTTGTGCGGGCAAAACCCATGCAAACACGGGGGGAATTTGCAAGCTCCACACGGACAGTGACCCAGATCCAGGATCGAACCTGGGACCTCGGTGCCGTGGGACTGCAGTGCTAGCCACCGAGCCACCGTGCTGCCCTCTGAAATAACTACCTTTGATGTACTGTTTTTCAACTTGCTTCCGAGTTCCCTATATTCTGCTTTTAGGGTCTCATCACTTTTTTTTTACCTATGTCGTTTGTACCAATGTCATCTGATAGTAACCTCAGATCTGCATCCTTCCTACCTCTGATAACCTATTGCTTGCTTACCACAATTCACCTCTGCCTTAAAAATAAAGACTCTGCTTCCACCACCTTTTCAAGAGAATTCCAAAGACTCCGGATCCTCAGAAAAGATTTTGCCTCCTCTCCATTTTAAATGGGCGACCATTTTTTTTTAAACAGTGACCCCTAGTTTTAGATTCTCCAAAAACAAGAAACATCCTTTCCAAAGCCGTCATAACCTCTCTGGATTTTGTATGTTTCAATCAAATCACCTCTTGCTCTTCTAAACTCCAGCAGATACAAGCCTAACCAGTCCAATCTTTCCTCATAAGACAGCCCACCATTCCAGATATTAGTCTGGCAAACCTTCTCTGAACTGCTTCCAATGCATCTACATTTTTCCTTAAATAAGGTGACCAAAACGGTGCACAGTGCTCCAAATGTGGTCTCACTAGTGCACTGTACAACTGAGCCCACTTCGATTGCCAGGGCTTTGCTTGAGCCCTCTTCACTGAACTTGGCCTTTTTCCTACTCAAATCTGGTTTCTATGCTCTTTAACTTA
Source organism: Scyliorhinus torazame (assembly GCF_047496885.1). Taxonomy (NCBI): domain Eukaryota; kingdom Metazoa; phylum Chordata; class Chondrichthyes; order Carcharhiniformes; family Scyliorhinidae; genus Scyliorhinus; species Scyliorhinus torazame. Next base: position 233,388,672 of record NC_092716.1, read on the forward strand.
ACTGCCTCTGTCTGGGACTCTCCTTTGGGACCTCTCACTGTCCCTTGCCTGAGACTCGTATCTTTAAGTGGCACTCCTGGATTTTGCGCCATTTTTCTTCATGCGCAGGCATGCTGGGTCTCGTTGGGGCCCAAATAATTTAATACGGCTGAACCACGCATGTGCAGAAGCATCAAGGTCTGTCAGGCGTTTCCAAACCCTGCTCTTGACTTTATGGCAGAATTGACTAGCCTAACGAGCACAACAGGGATCCGTGCTGGGGCCTCAGCTGTTTGCAATCTATAGCAGTGACTTAGATGAAGGGACAGAATGTTTGTTTGCCAAATTCGCTGACGATACGGAGATATGTAGAGTAGGTTGTGAAGAGGACATAAGTCTGTAACGGGATGTATGCAAAGGAATCAGTGATTTGGATGAAGGTACTGAATATATTGTAGTAACCTTTCTGCTGATACAAGGATAGATAGGAAAACAAGTTCAAGCGATATGGATATGTTGCATGGGTGGGGACAACTTTGATAAATGGAGTATGATGTGGGCAAATGTAAGTTTGGTGAGAAGAATGGAAAAGCAGAATATTATTAGAATAGGGAGAGTTTACAGAATCCTACAGTACAGAGTTCTTCAGGGACATAAAGTAATTTGATGAGCAAATTAAATATTGGCCTTTATTGCAAAGGAAATGGAGTGTCAATGTAGGAACATCTTGCTACTATTGTACAGTGAATAGGTGGGACTAAACCTAGATTTCTGTGTTCAGTTTTGCTCTTGTTATTTGAAGAGAAATACATAGAACATACAGTGCAGAAGGAGGCCATTCGGCTCATCGAGTCTGCACCGACGCACTTAAGCCCTCACTTCCACCCGTAACCCAACAACCCCATCTAATCTTTTTGATCACGAAGGGCAATTTAACATGGCCATCCACCTAACCTGCACATCTTGGACTGTGGGAGGAAACCGGAGCACCCGGAGGAAACCCACGCAGACTCGGGGAGAATGTGCAGACCCCGCACTGACAGTGACCCAGCGGGGAATCAAACCTGGGACCCTGGCGCTGTGAAGCCACAGTGCTATCCACTTGTGCTACTATGCTGCCCTAATACCTTTGAAATGGAAGCAGTTCAGAGAAGGTTGACTAGATTGATTCCTGGGTTTGAAGGGATTGTCTTCTGAGAGAAGGTTGAGCAGATTGGAGTTTAGAAGAATGAGAGGTGATCTTCGTGAAACATGCAAGAAAATGAAGGTGCTTGTTAGGGTTGATACTGAAGATATTACTCTAGAACTAGAGGGCATTGTTTCAAAGTAAGGGGTCACCCATTTTAGGCGGATGAGGTGGAAATTCTTCTGAATATCTTAAATCTGTGGAGCTCTCTATCCCAGAATTATGAAGACTCGATTGTTGAATATTTTCAAGATTGATAGATTTTTGAACTACTGGTGTTCAGGGGAATAGGCTGGAAAGTGGAGTTGAGGCCAAGATCAGAGCAGCCGTGATCTCAATGCCATGGGAGGTTCAAGGATTGAATCGTCTACTTCTATTTCTAACTTCCGTTTAAATTCTAATTTGTTTCAGAAGCGGTTGCCTGTTGTTTGCGTCAGTGCTAACTTCTTAGTGACATTTGATTGACACGTTTAATTTGTTTTTCTCCCTTTGGGACTATAACAATCACTGATACGGAATGGAAAGATCACAGAAAGGCTTTTTAGCCCATCATAGCCCTTTTTCATAAAGCTTATCTAGTTAGTCCTATTCTCTTGATCTTTCCTATAACCCTGTAGTTTTTCTACTTCCAAGTGTTTATTCAAATCCTTTTTGAAAATTACAATTGAATCTGCTTCCACCACTCTTTTTGGAAGTGCGTTTGAGGTCACAAAGTTGCTGCATAAATTATTTTTCACTTTTATCCCCTGTAGTCCCTTTGTCAGTCCCCTTTACCGATACCTTAAATCTGGTAACTGCCTTTCTGTCACTAAAAGCATGTTCTCCTCATTTACTCTTACCAAAACCATTCATGAATTGAACATCTTTATCAAATCTCCTCTTAGCCTTCTCTTTAGTAAGGAGAAAAAAACCCATATTCTCCAATCTCTCCACATAACTAAAATCCCTTCTGTATCCTTGAAGGTCTTGACATTCTTCAGAAATTATAGAGCCCACAATTGTATGAGATACTCCAGCTGAGTGTTTGAAGGTTCAGCATAACTTTACTTTTGTACCATATGCTGCTTAATAATTCCCAAGGACGGGAGTATGCTATTTTGACTGAATAAGTTCAGAAGGCAGTTATTGTAGAAGATTTGTGTACATGCACACCCACTCTAAAATTGTACCATTTAGTTTTTCTTGTTCTCTTGCAGCCTCTTGGCTATCTGACCCTGATGTCATGCTTGCGTCATCATGAACATCATTGTCTAATTAACATAACCATTAATCCTTTATACTTGCTGCTCATTGAAGGAAATAATCAATTGCATTCTGAAAACAATTTTTTTTGGTATGATATTAAGATAACACAGCTTTACAAATCCTTTAAGGTGAATTGGCTTCCTCTTGCATATTACAATCAATATTCAAGCACTGCAATTTACAAAGCTTGCGTCAATAGGGAAAGGACAGTTTTTTTTTTTTTCAATCTTTCATGCGATGTGTGTCGTTTGCAAAACCAGCATTTGTTCCCCATCTCTAATTGACATCAAGATGGTGGCGAGCTGCTGCCTTGCAATGCTGTATTCCTTATGGTGCAGGTACGCCCAAACTGTTGCTGATGGGCGTTCCATGGTTTTGATCTTGCGACAGTGAAGGAATGGCAATATGGTTCCAAGTCAGGATGTTGTGTGGTTTGGAAGGAAATTTTCAGGTGGTGGTGTTCCCATTTAACTTTCGAGTTGGTAGATGTCTCGGGTTTGGAAGATGCTGTCAGAGTAGTCATGGTGAGTTGTGGCATCTTGTATATGGCAGCACTCATCCAGTCAAATGCAGAGTATTCCATCACACTCCTTTAAAAAAAAAAAATTGAGTGCCCAATTATTTTTCCAATTAAGGGGCAATTTAGCGTGGCCAATCCACCTGTCCTGCACATCTTTGGGTTGTGGGGGTGAAACCCACGCAGACATGAGGAGAATGTGCAAACTCCACATGGACAGTGACACAGGGCCGGGATTCGAACCCGGGTCCTCAGCGCCGTAGGCAGCAATGCTAACCACTGCCACCGTGCTGCCCTATTCCATCACACTCCTGAAGGATGCCTTGAAGATGGTGGACAGGTTTTTTGGGGGAAAATTTCTGCAATGTTTTCTCCAGGTATTTATTCAATTATGTCAATCATGAGCAGGGCCCAGGACTGATGTTAAATCTGTAGGGGAAGGAAAACTTATTTTGTGTTAAGGTGCCTATTAATGCTTGTTGAGTATGAAAATTATGTTAGAATGGTTTGGAGTGAAAGAGACTCAGTTCAAGCTACTGCACCGCTTGGATATCACTCCGAGCCTGAAGGACAGATTTGATCCTGCTATATCCCCGATGTGCCTATCAAGTGGCTGGTAGTCGAGGATGATATACACTGCGTATGGATCTGTGTCAAGATTCAGCCCTATTGGTCTGGTATAGTTAACGAGCTGGAAAGGATATTTGGGCCTTAAAATATGATCCTTTGTTCCTAAATCTGGCTCTTCCAGACAGGAGACTATTTGACAATGAAAAAAGACTATCCTAACTTTTGCCGCTCGTGGAAATACCCTTTGCTCCTAGATCAGTGACCAGTATTCTTTGATTCAAAACTAGCATAAAATAGAAATGGAGTACATCCATACGGAATTGCTGACATCTGTGATCCGTTCTAGATCTAATACATTCCATAAAGTGTGGAACCCCATCTCAGATTTATAGGCTCCACTTTGTCTGACTTGCTCCTACAAGGTTTCCGTGAGCCATATTGCAAGTTATGATCTCACTATGTTTGGGTGTGCATCTTTGATATGTTACCCTATGATTATATGGCTTTATCTTCTCTTCCCTATTTTTGAGATTGATCCAATGTAGTCATGGAGGTACTAGTTCTTGGGAACTGTTGTCCTGGATTTATCATTTCCTGCTTTGTTCTTAAGTGTACAAAAATATTTGTTCTGTACTGTACCAGTTGTGTTTTGAAAATTTTGTTGCGTTCTTGTAAAAAAATAAAACTCCTAAAAATGTATTTAAAATAATGGTTTGGAGCAGAATTTTGTAGACACTGTTTGAGTGTGGCTTGTATTTTGTTTCCCAACAGGAATCCATGCTCGAGTATGAGAGTCAAACGATGGACCCTGCTATTGTTTCAGCACAGCCCATGAATACAGCACAATCCATGGAGATGCCCCAAATGATGTGTACACAAGGTGGGTAATTGCTGGGGGCATGCGTTTTGTTACAACATCCTGGCTAGGGCGCCGTCAATTCCATCTCCCCCCCCCCCCCCCCCCCCCCCCCCCCCCCGCCCCCGGGACCCGGAGGTGCAACAAGTGAATTAACAAATATTTATGACCTTTTTGAGATATTTGACCCCAGACAGCTCCAATGACTTGCAGACTCCAGATTTGTAAGTTTTTTAAAAAACACTAATTGTTTATTTACAATAACAGAGTTAAAACATGCAATAATGAAACCAAATAACTACCTACTAATCTATTACTTTCCCCTTTGACTGTCCCCCCCCCCTCTTCCCAAAAGACACGAGACAGGCGCACACAGAGGGAGGAAAATAGTTAAAATGATAGAGGATTGAAATATTGCAGTAAGCGAGATGTGTTCTTATTGCTGATGTTGAAGTCTTTGTAGTCGGCTATCTTCTTGCAGGTTTAACTAGCTGTAGCGAGAGAGATAAACTGCCCCTTCAAGCTGATTAATCAAAAGAGTGTTTAACAGGTGAGAGAGAGATAAACTGTGACCCTTCAAGTTTCTTATCAAAAGAAGTGCTTCACTCTACAGAATGGAGTCTGTTTGAGTTTGGTAGAACATTCCAGAACATCATCCACTCGGCCAGACCAAATAGCACTGAGACCAGGAGTCCAGAGGCCAAACCAAATAGCCCAACTGCAGGGAGGGGGGGGTGATCAGAAATCGCCAGATAAACAAACAATACAAAGGGAATCTGTTTTAAATGGGAGGATCCTTACAGTTTGGACAGCAAACCAGAAATTGTTCTTATTATTTAAAAAAAACTGACTTGCAGGTTGGCTGAAATCTTCTGTGAAAGAGTTGAATAGTTCAGTAATTTATACTTGGAATATAAACTGGGTTGGTCTTGGGTTATGTTACATGCTACTCCTTGGTGCCATTGTCCAAAACATTGTGTCAGTTTCCAAGAGTACACTAACAAAAACAATTCAATGTCATCACCTCGCCTCAACTGTTGCTGAATTATCAGATTGCTTGTCCCGTATCCAGTAATGCATGAGAAAAACTTCAATTAAATATTGTCTACCGTCCTCATTCCATCGCTTCCTTCGGTGACAATCTAAGACTGACCCACAGTCTGCGTGATCCTCATGTCCTATTTGAACCTAAGATGAGTGACAGGCTACATATCTGCACCATCACCCAACTCCGTCCTTTCTCAGTTCATCTGCAGTTGAAACCCTTACCCATGCCTTTGTTACTACCAGAGATCTGTCTTCTGTCCTTGCACCAAATCTTGTTCACCCATGTGCCCGCTAACCTACATTGACTTCTTAGTGATGAAAGCCTCAATTTTAAACTTCCCACCCTTGTTTTCAAATTCCTCTATGACCTTGCCCCTCTGTATATCTGTAATCTCCTCCAAACTCTCAAACTTCCAAGATATGTGTTTTTATCCTGGTCTCGTGAGTATCCCCATTGATGGTGTTCTTTCTCCCGTCTCAACCTCAATTTCTGGAATTCAGTCCCTAAACCCCTCTGCCTCTCTTGGTTTGCTTTCTTTTTAAGATCCCCCTTAACTCTTTGACAAAGCCATCTTCCCTAATATCTCCTTATGTGGCAGTGTCAAACTTTGCTTTAGAGTGCTCCTATGAAGCACCTTGGAATGTTTTGCCACATTAATTAAATATACAAATACATGAAAGTTGCTGCTATCCTTTCATTTTCACATTTTTGACAATGTCAGAGTTGAGGAGTTAAAGTTGTCAAGTCACTAAGGTCAGTCATTCCAGGTAATCTATGATTGTCTTTTGCTGTGGCACGTTGTTAAGAGACAAAGATTTGTGTGCAAATCTGTTTCAGAGCAGTAGCATGTGTGAATATGTTTGTTATCATTCTTCCCTTTCTTTTCTGTAGTACACAGTGAATCCAGACATGGTCAGCCTAACACTGTTCCTGTTCAGTCTGAAGCTACACAGGTAATGTAACCTCTTCTGAAGGGCGGTTCTTAAAGTATCAGCAAACCACTTTTGAAAACACAATTTAAGGAACGATGCATAAGTACAGAAAGAAATAGGAGCAGGAGTTAGCCATTTAGCCCCTCGAGCCTGCTCCGCTAATCCGTAGGACCATGGCTGATCTGATTGTGGACCTAGCTCCACTTTCGTGCTTCCACGTACCAACTCCCGATAAACCTAGACTCTTACCGTAGATCAAAAATCTGTCCAACTCAGCTTCAAGGATATTCAGTGACCGAGACACAACCTTCATTTGACCCATTTATCCTGACTCTGGCTCCTGTTAGAGACAGTGTATGCTAATATTTTACTCCCAGCAGCATGAGCTGATTTGTATAACTTGTACCTTATCGAATGCATTTTGCAACTCCAAATGCAGTAAATCAGGGCATTGCTGCAGAAGTTCTTCAGGCTAGTGTCCTAGACCCAACCACCTTCAACTGCTTCAACTATGACCTTCCTTTCATCATAAGTCCAGAAGTGGGGATATTTGCTGATGCGTGCACAATATTCAGCATTATTCTGAATTCCTTAGATAGAGAAATAGTCCATGCCCATAAGCAGCAAGACCTCGGCAACATTCAAGCTTCGGCTGATGAGTGGCGTAAAAACATATGTACGTACAAATTAGGAGCTGGAGTAGGCCACTTGGCCCCTTGAACCTGCTCCGTCATTCATTGAGATCATGGTTCATCTGAATGTAACCTCAACTCCACATTCCCACCAACCCATACAACCATTTGCCCTTTGCTTATCAAGAATCTATCTCTTATCTTAAAAATATTCAGAAGGATCCGTTTCTACTGCCCTTGAGGAAGAGTTCCAAAAACCATGACTATCAGAGAAAAAACATACCTCTTCATCTCTGTCTTAAATGGATGACCCCTTATTTTTTAAAACCCTAGTTCTAGATTCTCCCACACAAGGAAACATCCTCTCCATATTCCCCCTTTATTAATCTCCCTCAGGATCTTATCTGTTTCAATTAAGTTGCCTCCTACTCTTCTGCACTCCTACAATGACAAGTCTAGTTTGTCCAACATTTCCTCATAAGCCAAGCTACCCATGCCAGGTATTAGTCGAGTAAACCTTCCTAACTGTTTCCAATGCATTAAAATCCTCCTTTTAATAAAGAGACCAATACTTTATAGAATACTCCAGATGTAATCTCACCAATGTCCTGAGAAACTGAAGCATAACCTCTCTACTTTTGTAATCCGTTTTCCTCAGACAATAACATTCTATTAGCTTTCCGAATTACTTGCTGTTCCTGCATACTTGCCTTTTGCAATTCATGCACTAGGGCATCCAGATCCCTCTTCATCTCTTCTCAGAGCCTGTAATCTCTCACCATTTGGAAAATATGCTTCCCTTGTACTTTTGCTGCAAAAAATACTACTTCACATTTTTCCATATTATACAAGTAACATTTGCAGCATGCCAAGTGCCAGGTAATACTCCTCTCCAACAAGAGAGAATCTAATCATCTTCCCTGAACATTCAGTGACATTAACCTCACTGATTTCCCCATTATCAACATGCTGGGGATTATCATTGACCAGAAACAAAATTGGACCGGCCATACAAGTACTGTGGCTACAAGAACAAGTAAGGTTGGGAATGCTGCAGAGAGTAACTCACCTGACTCCACAAAGCCTGTCCACCATCTGCAGTAAGTTTGAGGAGCTTCAACACAATCAGTGAGCTGGAGGCTGATCTTCAGACACTGTAATGGATCAGGGAGGAGAAAATCTACCTGCACACTTTGTACCAGGAGGCAACCACACCCCTTATGATGGGGTCTTCTGATATGGTCAGTGGTCAGGGATAGTAGGGTGTGACTGAGTGAGGCAAGTATGGGGAACGAGAAGGTAGAAGCGGAGGAACTCCGCCTTTGCAATTGTCCAACAGGTTTGAGATTCTTGCAGCCTGTACGGATAAAAGTGATGGATGCACGATGGAGGAGCAACCTGACCATGGTACAAGAAGCCATTCAAGTAGGGGAATTAATAGGAATGTGGTGGTAGTTGGGGACAGCATAGCAGAATAGAGACAATTCTCTGCAACAGAGTGGTAGTCCAGGCACCTGTGTTGCCTGCCTGGTGCCAGGATCTGGGGCACCTGCTCTGGGTCTGGAGAGGAATTGCAGGGAGAGGGAGATGATCCAGTGCTTGTCGTCCATGTAGGTACCAAAGCCACAGATAGCACCTGCAGAGAGGTCCTGCTGAGAGAGTATGAGAATCCTTAAAGGGAAAAATTTCTGGATTACCCCCTCAGCCATGAGCAAATTTGTGTAGGATAAATCAGGATTAGTGTGTAAATGTATAGCTCAAAGATTGGTGTAAGAGAAATGGGTTTTGATTCATGGGGCATTGGCGTAAGTACTGAGGAATGTGGGAGCTGTACAGTTAGGACAGTTTTCACCTGAACCATACTGGGACTAATCATCTGGAGAGTCATATAACTAGGACAGTCGAAACTAAATAGTGCAGGTAAGGGATCACATTTGGGAAGGAGTGGTAAATTGAAACCACACTAGGATGGAGTAAATAGGAAGAAATAATGGGAGCTTGTGCGAAAGGTATGGTTATAATCATGATAATTTTAATCTACATGTGGATTGGTAAAGATAGCTTGAATGATGAGTTCATAGCACTTGCAGGACAGTTTCTTAGAGCAGCAGATTTAGCACCAACCAGCGAGTAGGCTACGTGAGATCTGGTAGTGATTAACAAGTTAGGCTTAATTAATTACCTAACAGTGAAGGCACTCCTGTGTTACAGTGACCCGTAATATGATTGACGTGCTGTTTGAAGGAGAGAGGAGCGCGTCTAACATTAATGTTTTTAACTTAAATAAGGGCAGTTGTGAGGCCATGAAGACACAGCTGGCTAAAGTGAACTAGGAAATTAGATTAGGGAATAGGTTGGTAGAGATGCAGTGCAAATATTTATGGAAATATTTCAGAATACTCAGAAAAGATGCATTCCAGTAAGAAAGAAAGATTCCAAGGGAAGGACACATCATCTGTGGCTAGCTAAAACAGATAAAGATAGTGTCAAATTGAAAGAAAATGCGTATAATTCTGCAAAGATGAATTGCAGGTCAGAATATCAAGAATAGCAAAGAATAATTAAAAGTTTATTATGGTGGGAGAAATTAGAGTATATAAAAGGAGGCTCTCTAGAAATGCAAAAGCAGTTTCTACGGTATTTAAAAAGAAAGTGGCTAAAGTTAGCATTGGTCCTCTAGAGAGTGACCGTGGAAATTAATAACGGAATATAAGAAAATGGCAGATGAATTGAACATATTTCGCATCTGTCTTCACAGTAAAAGATAACATCCCAGAAATAATTGTAAATCAGGAGGTAATGGGGAGGAACTTAAACATAATTACGGAGTGTCTTTAAGACCGAGATAGATAGGTTCTTGATAGTGGGATCGGGGGTTATGGGGAGAGAGCATGAGAATGGGGATGAGAAACGTACAGCCATGATTGAATGGCGGAGCAGACTCCATGTGCCAAATGACCTTATTCTGCTCCTATGTCTTAAGTTTGTCTTATCACCAGGGAAAGAGTACTGAGAAAATTATTAGAACTAAAAGCTGACAAGTCCCCAAATCCAGGAATTCATCCTCGGGTCTTAAAAGAAATTGCAGGGCTAGCCTTAATTTTACAGAATTCCTTCGAATTCTAAGGAAATTAGAATTTCCTTAAAAATTGCTGCGGAATTATTGGAATTCCTTATAATTCTATTGGAAAAAGAAGGGAGACACAAAGCAGGAACTTCAGCCAAGTTAGCTTAACGTCTGTTTTTGGGAGATAACTTGAATCTGTTACTAAGGAGGTTATAGTGGGACACTTTAAATCTTACATGCGATCAGAGTCAATATGGTTTTGTGCAAGGCAAATCTTGTTTGAGTAATCTAGTGGAGTTCTTTGAGGAAGTAACAAGCATGTAGGTGAAAGAGAACCTGTAGATGTGCTGTACTTCAATTTCCAGAAAACATTTGACAAGGTGCCACATCAAACATTACTCCGCAACGAGCTCATGGTATATGGGGAAACACAGCAGGGATAGAGGATTGATTAGCTAACAGCAAACAGAGTAGGCATAAGTAGGTCTTTTTCTGATTGCAAGGTATTATGAGTGGAATGTCACCGGGATCAGTGCTGGGGTCTCAATTATTTACAATTTACATTAATGACTTGCGATGAAGGGACTAAATGTATGGTTGCAAAATTTGCCAATGATGCAAAGAGGAAAGCAAGTTGTGAAAAGGACATAACCTTGTCCACAAAGAGACCTAGGTTAACTTAGTGGGCAAACATTTTGTCAGATTAAGTACAATGTGGGAAAATGTGATTTTGGCTGGAAGAATAGAAAAGCAGAATGTGATTTAAAAGGAGAGGAATTACAGAACAGGATCTGGGTGTACTGGTACATGCATCAGGCAAATTTAGTTTGCAGCTACAAAAAATTGATTAGGAAGGCAAATGGAATGTTATATTTTATTAGAAAGAGAAAGGAATATAAAAGTAGGGATGTTTTGCCACAGTTATACAGGGCATTGATGAGATCACATTGAGGGTACTGTGGGCAGTTTTGGTCTCCTTGTTTAAGAAAGGATACAAATGTGTTAGAAGTACTTCAGAGAAGGTTCACTTAACTGATACCTGCAATGAGGGGCCTATCTTGCGAGGAAAGGTTGGACAGACTGGGCCTGTATCAATTGGAGTTCAGAAGATTAAGAGCTGATTTTATTGAAGCATATCAGGTCCTGAGGGGACTTGACAGGATGGATGCTGAAAGGATGTTCCTCTTGTGGGAGAGAGTAGAACTAGGGGACAGTTTTGAAATAAGGATCGCCATTAAGGCAAAGATGAGAAGAAAGATTTTCTCTGAGGGTCATAAATCTTTGGAACTCTTTTCCCCAGAGAGCAGTGGAGACCGGGTCAATGGATAATCAATCTGGTTCACTAATGTTTGTCAGAGAAGCAAACCTGCCAACCTCACCGGGTCTGACCTATGTGTGACTCCGGGCCAGTTGTATAAAACCGCTGATCTCTCTTTCTTTCCCCCCCCCCCCCCCCCCCCCCCCCCCCCACCACCTCCAAACGTGATTGGCCCTCATAACATGTGCTGTGGTCAGCCTGCTCAACCTCCCAATCATCCCTGCGCTCGTCCACACAGGCTGCAAAAACATTGAACATGTTGGACAAGTGCAAGGGATGAGTTCCTCCAGTGCTATCTTCACTAGTGGTCACACCCTGCTGTCCCTGACCAGGAACCAAATCTGAAGTACCAAACCTAAGGGGTGTGACTGTCACCTGGAACAACGCATCTAGGTACTTTTCTCTCCCCAATGATACACCTGTATCCGAGACTCAGACTCCAACCTACCTGTGGCTCATGTGTTTAAATGGAAAGGGAGAGCAAAATGTATTTAGAGCCAATGTCGTAACTTGAACAATTCACCTGTTTCCTTCTGTCATATTATTAACTGAGAGCAGCTGCTGGATTATTTTCCTTTCTGTAGCCCAGGATGCTGCATTCTACTCATATTCCCTGTACTGTAATCCTAAACAGATCAATTGTGTTTCTTTGTCTCTCTATTCTTCTAGTTTGTACACACTCAATACTATTCTATCCCATCGAAGCCGATGCATTGCTCATCTTCATTCTCCTTATAATTTGCAGTCGCAACATCGTCCATGTGTTAGGCTCTATTGTCACTGATATGAAGCTGGAAATTAATTTGGTTTCTAACACATGGCCCTTTGCATTCTTGGGTCTTCGATTATAAGAAGAAACCAGTTTCTTTGTGTATCCATTGGTGGCCTGGGCGTAGGTGTAGCCCCTTTACATTGGAGCCAGACTCCTGTGTTATGTCGAGTGTCTGCAGGCAATCTGTGGGCTAGCCTGGTGTGGGCACAGTTACAAATTTATGCCTGAAGCCCAGAATGTTAAAAGTAGAGAGCAGGGAGATGATGAAAGAATCAAATTTATGGAAAATTCATTTTCTGATTTTTTTTTTTTTTTTTTAAATCTTTGCAACCATCAAAGCAGCCTGGGTTGTAATAATGGTTGTTCTGCCCAGAATTATTTTAAGTTGAATGCAATTGTGTAATTGGTAGGCCAGTCAGATGAGACTGAGACTTGGATGACTGTAATTACATTTTTTGGTATCTGGTTGAAGGGACGCTAATCTCTTTTATGATATTGCTTGACAGTAATATTGACGTAGATCGTTTGTTATTAATGATGGGGAAAAATGTCAGCATTCACCATCATTACCCCTCTGCAGCTGATAGTGTAAGGATCCTTCCTGTTTATTCCCTTATTTCCCCTTTTATTTTGCCATTATCATCTTGATCCATGATTAGTAGACATGTATCTTTAAGTAAAGCAGCAGAGCGAATGAGGGATTAAGAAGTTACATGAGAGAACACTGCCAGTCTTAATAGGAGCTTCAGACTTTTTGGCACCAGAGATTGAGAGAGTTAAAGGAAGATCTTGTCTCACAAATTTGATCGACTTCTTTGAAGAAGTGACAAGAGGGTTGTTGATGGTAGTGCAGTGGATGTAGTGTACATGGCTTTTACCAAGGCTTTTGACAAAGTCCCACATGACAGATTGGTGAAGAAAGTGAAAGCCCAAGGGGTACAGTATAATATGGCGAACTGGATAAAAAGTTGGTTTAGTAACTGGAAACAAAGGGTAATGGTTGATGGTTGTCTTGCAATTGGACAGTTGTTTTAAAGCAGTGTTCCACAGGGCTCGGTTTTGGGACCCTTCCTGTAATATATTAACGATTTGGACGTGAACGTGGGGCGCATGATTGGGAAATTTGCAGATGAGACAGATTGGCCACGTGGTGGACAATGTAGAGGGTAGTTATAATCAAAACGATATAGATGGGCGATAAAAGTGGTAGATGAAATTTAACACAGAATTGCGAGGTCGTGCATTTAGGGAGGTCAAGCAGTTGTTGGAAGTATGCAATAAATGGTAATATACTAAGAATAGATGAAGTGAGGGATTTTGGCACACAGGCACACAGGTACACGGGTCCCTAAAGGCAGCAGTTCAAGTAGACAAGGGCTAGAAAAGTGTGGCTACGAGGAGAGATTTGATAGATTGGGGATATATTCCTTGGAACAAAGAAGGCTGAGGGGTGACTTAATTGAGGTGTACAAAATTATGGGGAAGAGGCAGGGTGGACAGGATAAAATTGTTTCTCTTGGTGGACAATTCTAGAACCAGGGGGCATAAATTAACGATAAGTGGCAGAAGGTGTAGAGAGACATGAGGAAAAACCTTTTTACGCAGAGGGCAGTGGGTATCTGAAATTTGCTGCCCGAGTTGTTGGAGATCCTAAACTCTTTTAAAAGGACCTGGATCTGCATCTTCAGTGCTCTAAGCTCCAGGGCTATGGACTGGATGCAGGAAGATGGGATCAGAAAGGGCACCTGGGTGTCCTTGTGCTGGCATGGGCAAGATAGGCCGAATGGCCTCCTGTGCCATAACGTTTCTATGATTCTATGGGGTGGGACCTGGTTTGATTGATTGGCTTGGAGCCAATGAATTGTCTGAAAAAGCCGTACTCTGCCCAACAGCAGGGGGTGATTGATCCTGTTCCAGTGGAATGAATTTGAGTCCCATGGCCAGGACCTCTCCAGAAAGGCTGAGAGCGCTGTATTTTTGAAACAGCAGAGACTTGAATGAATCTGCAGCAAAACCTCAAACTGAAAGCAGTTTGAAGAGCAGTAAAGTGCTAAAAACGGCCATTTGAAACAAATACTTTTTTTCCCACCACCCTATCACCTTTAGAAGGTCCATCTCTGACACTTCCCTTCCTTGACATTTCTATTTCAATTTCTGGGAATAGACTGTCCACTAGTATCCACAAACCCACTGACTCCCACAGCTACCTCGGCTATAGTTCTTCACACCCCACATCCTGTAGGGACTCCATCCTATTTTCCCACTTCCTTCGCCTCTGGCACATTAGTTTCAATGATGCCACTTTCCAAAATGGTGCTGTTGACATGCCTTCATTCTTCCTTAATCGCGTGGCTTCCCACCCACTGGTCAACAGGGCTCTCAACTGTGTCCGACCCCATCTCCCGCACCTTTGCTCTCGCCCCCTTCTCCTCCTCCCCGCAACTAGGATAGGGTCCCCATTGTCTTCACTTCACCCCACCAGCCACCGTGTTCAAAGAATCATCCTCCGCCAGTTCTGCGAACTCTAGCATGATATCCCCATCAAGCGCATCTTCCCCTCACTCCCCTATCAACATTTCGCAGAGACCGTTCCCTTTGGGATACCCTCGTCTTCTACTCCATCACCCCAACACCTCGCTCTCCTCTCACGGCGCCGCCTTATGCAATCGCAGAAGGGGTGTAACACCTTTACCTATTCCCTGCAGACCATCCCAGGGCTTAAACACCTTTCAAGTGAGGCAGAGCTTCACGTACACCTCTTTCATTCTGGTCTATTGCATTTGCTGCTCCAAATGTGGTCGTGTGTGTGTTCTGCGTGTGTGTGACTGGTGACTAATTATTGGACAGCCAAGGGCCAAAGACTTGGGTATTGGTTAATTCACTTGTGTTCTGACTTCAGGTCAAGTGGGGCTGGAATTGACCGTGCACCAGCTCAGGGTGTCGTAACGTAGACAATTCTGGGGTTGGCATGTACAGCGAAATGCGGAAATCCTAAATTTGCTGTTGGTGATTTACATTTCTCCAGGAGGTGAACAATTTAGGTCCCCAAGAATGTCATCAGTAAAAATCAGACCTGGATTCATTGAGCTCACTTGACTTTGTCCTTTTTTATGCTCTTAGTCCTGCAGTATTTTTTTCTTTAAAAAAAAAACATACCTTGACAGTTCGTGCTTGACAGTTCGTGCTTGGCTTTTAATGGCATTGGAAATTCGTAATTATGCTGTCTAAACACTCTGGCCTTGAAAACTAATTACATTTATCAAATGCCAAATTTATCCATTGTGATAAATACCTACATTTTACATTTTCTTCAGTTTAATATTTCAGTTTGTATTCTACTTCCACGTTAATGTCTCAATTGTTATTTTTCGCTCAAATATAATTAAAAGTGAAGGAGAATCAGTACATTTTACCTCGTCTCTGAGAATTCTTCGGTGTGATTTATTGCCTGTCTTAATTGATGACACCACTGTTGTTGGATGCTTAAAGATTTCCTTGGCTCGGCAGCAAATTAAAATTAAAATTCATGCCAAAGAAGTTCAGATCTATGGGGACAACTTTCTCTCAGGTCCCCGTGCCTGCCATCACTTTTGCCATTGGCCATATAATCCAGGCTACTGCATTCAGATAAAGTGATCCTTTAATAAAGGTAGAATGGAAAAGACATGGTCAAAACTTGGACGAGCATTAGGGTGCAAAGAGTCTGAATATTTGAAAGTTTGCCCTGTTAAGCTGAATGCTGTTTAGTTAGGGATTGGTGAAATACTTTGTTTCATTCTAGGTTGGATAATAAGCCGCAAATTTGTTGAGGGCTTTGAATTCATTGGCAAGGGCTTGCATTCAATTATACTGCAACAAGTATTAATATTTGTGGTGGCAGTCGAGGATTAAATTTCCACAAAACAAGCTGTAAAGAAATTATTATTTAAGTACTCCCATGCTATAGAATGAAACCGGAGCTACAGATGCATAGTTTGCAACTGTCTTCACGTCCATGTTAATCTGCATTGCATTGTACTTTGTTTCATATCTGTAGCTTCTGGTTCTATGATTGTTAAGAATTAATGATAAATAGTAGAAAACTATTTTGCTAAAGTGAAGAAATGCGTAGCGGGTAGAGCTAAAATATTGGGCCAAGTTTTCTCATTATTTGGCAGTGTTGCAGCAGACGTGTAAATGGGGTGGATGCCGCTGGCCCCAAGAGCGGCTTCCTTACTGTGAACCTCTTCGTGAAAAAGAAACCCTCATTGTGCCCCTCCGGCAGGTTCACCTGTTGTGAGGGCATGCCGATGTGAATGGACGTTTTAAAGTGCTGGGACTATCGGGCATAAAGGCCAGATAATGACATTTAAATGTATTCAAATGGGTTTGCTGGTATTCAACTTTGGTATGTATATTGCATCATTTCAAGGGGCGGTAGACAATAAATTCTTGAATTCCCCCCACCATTCAAACCCAAGACTAGGAATGAGTTTATTTATTTGCGTATATATGGTAAAGGATTTATATGAAATAATTTTGTTATTCCAATTGTGTTCCATTGGTATGAAATCCATAGAAACAGTGCAGAAGGAGGCCATTCGGCCTTTCGAGCCTGCACTGACCCTCTGAAAGAGCACTCTACCAAGGGTCTATCCCCGTTAACCTACCTAACCTGTTTGGACTGTGGGAGGAAACCGAAGCACCCGGAGGAAACCCACACAGGCACAGGGGGAACATGCAAACACCGTAGTCACCCAAGGCCTGGAAAATAATGAAATGAACCCGGGTCCCTGGTGCTGTGAGGCAGCAGTGCTAACCACTGTGCAACTCCACTGGTAAAATGTGATAATCACACTTGCCAGTTATAGAAGTGCCTGGATGCGAATTGGAAATATTGTATTAGTACGGGCCACTGATTAGAGATTTTGGTTGGATAAAACCGAGGTTCCCAAACTCCTTTTGCCAAGTTTGCTTTGAATCCGGCCCCATGTGTTGCTATACCTTAGATAGCCTAGCGAATACAAGTGCCTGTGTCTTTTTACATAATTTATAGCTGGTAACCCAGAATCATAGAATTCCTACAGTGAAGAAGGAGGTCATTCGGCCCATTGATTCTGCACCGACCCTCCAAAAGAGCACCCTACCCAGACCCACTTCTGCGCCCAATTGCCGTAACCCCACCTAATCTTTGGACACCAAGGGGCAACTTAGCATGGCCAATCTACTTAACCTGCAAAATATTTATAATTTCAGTTTTAATTATGTCACCTTTTATTCATTTGCATTTTAACATATTGAATCCTATTTCGATTCACTGAAACAAATGCCTCACATGCTTCAGCTTCACTGGCTTTGTATAGCAATCCTGTTTCAGGCTAGGAAGTGCGAATAAAGCTAAAATTGTGCTGAGGACTGAAACATCCAGGCACAACTTCCTCTTCCTGCCATCTGCCCATCCTCCCTCCACCACTTTGCTTTCCCCAAGATAACATTGCCCTGTACTCCCTAGTTTTGAACCAACATATTATTTTGCATCCTATGTTGCTTGAAACCCTTCATAGGTTTCCGATATCCAATACCTACCCTCCTTGTTTTTAGAAAGGTTCCACCGAACTGTATTTTAAATTTAATTTTGTTTAATTTACACTGCTTTTGTAAAGCGGCCAATCTCCTTGATTGTAACTTGCTATATAATTTACCACATTATATTTTACTGGGCGGGATTTTTCGGTCACTCTCGCCCTGCGACTGGAAATTCCCGCCCGAGGTCAATTGACCGTTACATGGTCCCCGTCCCGTCCGTGGCAATCTTGCGGCGGATGTGGCCGAAAAAATCCATCCCAACATCTTTGACTTTGGTGCTTCTAACCTAAGTATAACATAACCAAAATAATCCAACATGTTACCCCGAATTAATATAACTGGATGGGAAGTTCTCAGAATGGAACGCTGGCTCAAAAGACCATAACTTTTACTTTGTTATATAGAACATGGAGGATCAGTCACAAAACCACTAATTAGTTTTAACAACGAGAAAAAAACATTTATTAAACATGAAAAAGTTGGATTGTAATACAATACTCCATTACTTCCTCCTTTACCATAACAATTACACAGGTTTTAGGATTAACACTGATTGCCAAATAATCTTAAACTACAATTGCCTCATTAGCCCACAAAAGTTCCTTTTAAGCGCACACAATGACTGGTAAGACACATTCTTCTCTGAACCCAAGTGAATGTTTGTGGATTTCTCCTCAAAATCCCCCCTATGATTCTTAAAATGTGAGCCACCTTGTCTCCCTGAACTCCAGCTTCCGCAAAAGTCATACTCCCATTCTCCCAGTTCCTTCGCCTCTGGCGCATTCGTTTCAATGATGCCACTTTCCAAAATGATGCTGCTGACATTGCTTCATTCTTCCTTAATCGCGTGGTCTCCCACCCACTGGTCAACAGGGCTCTCAACTGTGTCCGACTCCATCTCCCGCATTTTTGCTCTCGCCCCCTTCTCCTCCTTCCCGTAACTAGGATAGGGTCCCCCTTGTCTTCACTTCACCCCACCAGCCGCCGCGTTCAAAGAATAATCCCCCGCCAGTTCCGTGAACTCTAGCATGATGTCCCCATCAAGCGCATCTTCCCCTCACTCATCTATTAGCATTTCACAGGGGCCGTTCCCTCTGGGATACCCTGGTCTACTCCTCCATCACCCCAACACCTCGCTCTCCTCTCACGGCACCTTCTTATGCAATCACAAAAGGTGTAACACCTGCCCCTTTACCTATTCCCTGCAGACCATCCCAGGGCTTAAACACCTTTCAAGTGAGGCAGAGCTTCACGTGCACCTCTTTCATTCTGGTCTATTGCATTTGCTGCTCCAAATGTGGTTGTCTGTATGTGTGTTTGTGTGTGTGACTAATTATTGGATAGCCAAGGGCCAAAGACTTGGGTAATTTTTGAAGAATTATTGGTTCATTCACTTGTGTTCTGACTTCAGGTCAAGTGGGGCTGGAATTGACCGTGCACCAACTCGGGGTGTCGTAACGTAGACAATTCTGGGGTTGGCATGTACAGCGAAATGCGGAAACCCTAAATTTGCAGTTGGTGATTTATATTTCTCCACTGGGTGAACAGTTTAGGTCCCCAAGAATGTCATCAGTAAAAAACAGACCTGGAATCATTGAACTCACTTGAATTTGTCCTTTTTTGTGCTCTTAGTCCTGCAGTATTTTTTCTAAAAAAAAAAAAAAAAACATACCTTGACAGTTCGTGCTTGAATGAGGTGTACCTGGGCTTTTAATGGCATTGGAAATTCATAATTATGCTGTCTAAACACTCTGGCCTTGAAAACTAATTCTATTTAAATCTTCTTTTAAATTATTCTTTCCCTTTGCTGTTTCCATCAAGGTTTTGCTTTCAGGTTATACACCTCTCACTTCAGGTTTCCTTTGTCTTAAAGGCTTTAACACAAACTCCAAGGTCCAGCCACCGATTTCCACAGTTATTTCAAATTGTATCTCCAACTGTAATGATTTCACATGACCATCCATTTCTTAGCACGACTGCAGATATCTTTCAGGCTTCTCACGATCCAACTGAACAGTAATCTGTTCTGTCATTATCTCCACCATTTACATTCCTTTGTTTTTTTTGTCCATGACATTACTGTCAGTCCACCTATCGCTGGCCCTCTCTCCAGACCCACTGCTCCACCCACCCCCCACATCAGTATAAATCTGATTATTTCCAGTTCTCTCTAGCCTTGGCAAAGAATTATCCAGACTCCGTGTTAGCTCCCTTCTCTCTCTCCACAGATGCTGTCAGACCTGCTGAGAATGTCCAGTATTTTCTTTTTTTGGTTCAGATTCCAGCACCCTCAGTAATTTGCTTTTATCTATAGTAATCTGTTCTGGTTCCTCTGTTCAGTTAACTCCAGACTTCTTCGAAACTATCTGTACTTTTTCCTTAACCATTGCTGCATAGTATGTCTTTTCTTCTAGCAAGGCTGAGAGAGATGTTCCCTCTTTGCCTTCTAAAACCATCTGCTTCTAGCAGTGCTGTGAGAATTTCTCCCTCACTATCTACCTTCAACTGCAATCAAATTAGCTAAACCAAAACTTAAAGGCTTCTCTATCTTGTGAGCCCCAATTGCTGAGCAACCACTGCTGGTTTATTTATTCTTCACGCCATAACCATGTCCGAAGCACAATAACCCCCACGCATATAAACACCTTTGTTCAGCATGAATCTTAAGTATAGGTTTTACCCTTCCAGACACAGAAACATTAAATTAAACCTACTTAAAACTATACCTTATTTCTAATGTTTACCAATACAGATCCCTTAAAACAACCTTTGTTTTCCTAACAACTATTATGGAGATTGAATCTGGGAATCATATTGTATTAATTCATTACACTTAAAAAATTATTGCATTATTGTACTTCAATGCCTAAATAAGTCAATTTTTATGTGCTGCAATGATAAGTAAGGATACAGCTGCACATTGATGAAAATTTTAGGGGGGAATGGAATTTATTAAATATATTAAACGTGTGCTGACTTTATAGTTTTTCACTCAAGTGAAGTTTTAATGTTTTTAAATGTTAGCGTATTTGTAATTAGGATGCAGAGAATAGATGAAGAGTTTTAGCAGAATAGTTGTGTGTCTCTGTGCAGTGTTGGAAACTCGTATCCACATGTTGTAGCAGAGCCTTTTGTAATTTCCCATTCTTCTTTGTAGTGTAATCCATTGGCACTTATGTTTTCCCCCCTTTTTTATTTCCTTTCATCATTAAGGTACCTTTGGTATCTTCCACAAATGAACCATACACGCCATCTCAGCCTATGTACCAGCCTTCCCATGTGTCAGAACAGCGAACCCAGAAAGAATCTATGGAATCTATTCAGGTAATACATGAGTACAGCAAAATTGAACAAGAAAGCTACATGTCCTTAAAATTTTTTCAGAGATGTCCACTGTTTCAAAGTACACATTTACCAATGTTAGGGACCATCCAACTCCATCTGCTTAACTTGTAGTCAGCATGGTGAAATGTCTGATATTGTTTGTCCCTAAAATTTATTTTGATTGCTACATGCAATCAGTCCCAAGGATTCATCCACTCATCTTGTAATGTGTTGTCTTGCTTCAATCCTGCTTTTCCAAGCATCAGACAGTTTTAACCCAGGCATATTATGTTGGGAATTATTGTCAGTTGGGAAATTAAATTATTTGATATTTTCCTAAACTCCAGATGGTCATCAGAACCAAACGACTAGTTGTGTATATACATAGAATTTACAATTCAGAAGGAGGCCATTCGGCCCATCGGGTCTGCACCGGCGCTTGGAAAGAGCTCCCTACTTAAACCCACACCTCTGCCCCATACCCGTAATCCAGCAACCTCACCCAACCTTTCTGGACACTAAGGGCAATTTAGCATGGCCAATCCACCTAACCTGCACATCTTTGGACTGTGGGAGTAAACCGGAGCACCCAGAGGAAGCCCACGCAGACACTGGGCGAACGTGCAGACTCCATACAGACCGTGACACAAGCCGGGAATCGAACCTGGGACCCTGGAGCTGTGAAGCGACAGTAATAACCAGTGTGCCATCGTGCCGCCTCATCTTTGCATCATGATTTTAAAGATGTAGTTAAAAGAGAACTTGGTAAAATGACCTCTCCTGCATTATCTCAACTCCCAAAAGAAAACCCGCATTTTCTTTAAAATGTGGCTTTGTACATCTATTAGGAATGTCTATTTATAAATGCATCAATTCTGGAATTAACTGCTGGTAGAAATTCTTGTTTGCTATGGCTGCATCTATATGGCACCTATATAAAACTATGCTAGTTGACTATGCTCTTTTGAAGCATTTAATACTTGCATATTAGTAGCAGCTTTACTCATTTTTTTTGCATTTGGTCTTCAAACTTCTGTATATCCATAGACTGCAATGTCGCTGACCTCTGAACAGCCACCAGCATCAACAGCACTCCCTGTTGTTTCCCAGTCACAAGCTTTCAAGGCTCCTCCTAATAAACCGCTCCACAGCAGTGGCATAAATGTGAACGCTGCTCCATTCCAGTCAATGCAGACGGTAAGATGTCTTTTATTTTGACCGCTATTAACCAAATCAAACCTTGATTAGGTTTGATCTAAAATCAAGCATTTAGCATAAGTGTTATAAGATGACATAATTCTGTGCGCCATCTTCATGCATTTTAACTGACTTTATTCTGTAGTTTTTCTTCCTTCTCCTCTTGTATGAGATCATCTTGTCAATGAAACCCATCTCCTGATCTCTTGACTCTATTCCCATTAAACTACCGACTACCCAACTTCCTTTCCTGGTTTCCATGTTATCTGACAATTGTTAACAGCTCTCTCTCCTTGGGTTTGTTCCTGCATTAAATCTGTCGTCATCAACTTCCCCCGCCCCCTCAAAAACAAATTGACCCCATAATCAGTGCAAACTGCCATCCCATCTCCAACATGCCTTTCCTCTCCAGACTTTCAATGTGTTGTGGCCTCCCAAATTTCTACTCGTGTGAATCCCTCTAATCGAGTTTCTGTCCCTGCAAAAGTACCAAAACAACTCGTATCAAAATAAATCCAATTCGATTGTGACAGGCAAACAATCTCTCCTTGTCCTTCTCGACCTGCCAACAATCTTTAACACCGGTGATCACAGCATCTTCCTCCAATGCATCGCCACTGTCATCCAGACGATGGGACTGCACTCGATTTTCTACTTCTGTCCAGCCGTAGCCAGAGAATTGCAATCAGTGCCCTCTTTATTTTTCCATTTCTTTGCAATTACATCTTGTGTCCCTAAGGGTCTGTCCTTCGACCCACCCTATTCCTCATTTGCATACTGTGCCTCGAATATGTCATCTAGCAACACATTGCCAGTTTGCTTATCTATGGAAACACCCAGTTCTACCTCACCACCTCTTTCAATGGCTCTACTGTCTCTGAATTGTCAGGCTGTTTATCCAACATCCTGAATACACTGGACGAGCAGAAATTTCCTCCAATTAAATATTGCAGAGTTTGGTCTTTGCCACAAGCTCTGCTCCCTGGCAACTATCTGTGGCTGAACCAGACTATTTGCAACCCCCCCCCTCCAATATCCCACATCCTGGAATCATGTTTGTGGCTGAAATGTGTTGGTCTGTTCCCCTAATTATTTTAATAATGATCTTTATTATTGTCTTGCATCTCTTGTCATTATTGCTTTCCTGACCTTTCTTTCCCACCCACCCAGTAACCTTTCTTTGTACAGCTGAGACATCCATTGTGCTTGTTGCCTTGTTGATGCTGTATTCCCCAGAGGAATTGTCGTTCTATCGTGTATCCAGAAGGGAGTTATCATAGAATTCATAGAATTTACAGTGCAGAAGGCCATTCGGCCCATCGAGTTCTGGTTGCAGAGCAAGATGCACTCGGATTTTCAAACTGCCTGCCTGATCCTTCTTGAATGTCTGGTGGTCCCCCATTCTGATCTCTGCTTGCACATGCTTAAGCTGCAGAGTGACCAGCTCCATAAATGTACTGCCTTGGCCTTGTGGACACACTGCAGTGTAATTGGCTGTTGTTCAAACCCTGAAACCTGGGGAGAGTGGTTTGGGAGATGGATAATTGGACAACATCTGGAATGGGCCATAGCTGGCGCTCTACTGAGTAAGAATCCAGTAAAAACAGGACAAGCCATGAAATAGTATCCAGCAGAGCTAAGTCTTGGGTATCAGCGACAGGTGAGAGCTGGTTGAGGTACAAATTTAAATTTTGGAAACATTAACATGCCAGAGCAGTTTCATGACAGCTGAGACATAAACTAGCCTGGAAAATCATATTAAACCAAGGTCACAACAGTGAAACAGAAGGAAAAACACAGAATAAATGGGATTGATAGTTATGAAATATGCTCTTTTATTTTTTAGTATGAAACTTGTAGATTGGTCTATAATGTCCCTTTAAAAGCTTACTTTTTAATTATCCAATGTGTTAGTGCATCAAAACATGGTTTCATGAATTGATTGTTGTGACGCCCAACCCAAGCTTCTCTTCGATGAATGTTGGAGGGATTTTGGTTTCAAAAATACAATTTTGCACATTGATTCTTCTCCATCCTTTGTGGATGGGTGATTGGCTTGAAGAAGTTGGCAGGGACCTAAACATAATCTCTGTCACTTGGAAACTTGTATCTTGTAGAGGCTCCTGAATGACTTTCAGGGCTGTGACAACCCTCCCCAGCCACATTTGCTCCACAACAGACACAATGGCTTGTTCTGTAGGGCATTTCTTTCTGATCGGTTAACAGGCTTCTCTTGGATTTGGGTTAGCAATTTGCCAGTTGGATTTTCTTTCCACTCATTCTCTATCTCCCAACTTCCAGGGTAATCTATGCCTCCTCTGGCCAGTGAACCATATATGATGGTTCTTCTCTCCCTCTTCCCCCTCCTCCACCTGTCACCTTTTGATCAGGATGCCTATGCTCCTTTAACCATCTTACTTTGGCTGTCCTTTTTCTGCATGCAATAATTATCTTTGCTAGTTA
Source organism: Scyliorhinus torazame (assembly GCF_047496885.1). NCBI lineage: Eukaryota > Metazoa > Chordata > Chondrichthyes > Carcharhiniformes > Scyliorhinidae > Scyliorhinus > Scyliorhinus torazame. Next base: position 233,413,343 of record NC_092716.1, read on the forward strand.
ATTTCCAAATGAATTTGTAGACTACATCAATTTATAGCTGTAAAATATGATTCTAATTTTGAAACGTTTCAGCGGACAGCATTCTTTGGCGTATTTTCATTTATAAATTGATCTCTACAAGTTAACCATTTTTATATTGAACGAATGCATTACTTACATGTTTAAACCTGAGTAACTGTCCTCAGTGGTTTATATGAAGGTACAGTTTTACAGGATCCATTTGAGTTGGTTTGAAAAGTTAATTTTCTGCTCCTTTTATCGCCCCCGTTTTTTTTTTTTATCACCTACAACATTTTTTTAAAAAGGTGTTTAATATGAATGCACCAGTACCTCCTGCCACTGACCCTGACACCCTCAAACAACAGAGTCCTTACCAGCCCAACTATAGCCAAGGTTTCAACAGCCAGCCTCAGCACCAGGTGGAACAGCCTGAATTGCAGCAAGAGACGCTTACAACTGGTAAGAGAACCTCCCAAATAAAGATGGTGTGTATTGTTGCTGATATTTTTTTCTTTTGAATGTCATGAAGTAACTGGTCTATAATTGGATTGATGTTATGTTTTTGAGCATGAATTTTGTTTCAATGTTAATATTTCTGTACTCGAGAATATAGCAATTTCTGCCTATATTGCCACTACATTTGGCAGTTTCTTTTGTACTTCTACTGGCCTTCCACACTATATCGTCTGTGAACTTAGGGTCATCCAAAATTCTGCTGCCCGTGTCTTAACTCGCAGCGAGTCTTGTTTCCCTTTCCCTATCACCCTTGGGCTGGCTGATGTACACTGGCAACTGGCATAGCAACTTCTTGCATTTAAAAATCCTTGCTTTCAAAACTCCTTGTGCCTCGCCTCTTCCTATCTGTAATCTCCCACAACCTTTCGATACATCTGTATCCATCTAATTGTGGCCTTTTGAACATTTTGAATTTTAATTGCTCCACCATTGGTGGCTGTGCCTTCAATTGCACAAGCCCGAAGCTGTGCAATTCCCTCCCCGCCCCTCTCTGCCTCTCTACCTCACTTTCCTCCTTTGATTCTTCTTAACTCTAGTTCTTATGCCAAGATTTTGTCACCTGTCCTAATATTCCTTTGTGGCTTAGTATTGAATTTTGTTTTATGATGCTTCTGTGAAGAACCTTGGGATGTTTTGTTACATTAAAGATGCTATATTACTATATGTTGTGTGCACCTTAGGTCAAATCAAGTACATTTTAATATGGCTAGGTTCATTCACATAGTTTGCCAGTCATGCATTTACAGCAAATTCTGTTTTCGGTCATGTTTTAATCACAATCCTACTTTGCACCTAGGAAAGGTTGTACTGTAGAATCTCTCTATGCCAAATGAAAGCGCCATGATCACAATTTCAACTTTATCGTTTTTGGACACTGCTGCATCGGGGCTTGTAATTTGAAAAGGCTTTATATTGCTTTATGATTGGCACCTATGGAAACTCACTGTCCAAATAATGACGCTCTTGGAAGATGTGGCCATTTGTTTTGTCAGTAAAATTGATGCTGAACAACCTCCTGTCAGAAATATTTTGCAACAAAAACCGAAAATACTGGACAATCTTGGGTCTGACCGCATCTATGCAGAGAGAAGGGAGCTAATGTTTCGAGTCTGGATGACTCTGTCAAAGCTAAAGAACTGGAAATGGGGTCAGATTTATACTGTTGTTGGGGCATGAAGCAGTGGGGCTGGATAGAGGGCCACCAATAGGTGGAGATTGACAAAGATGTGGACTGAAAGACAAAGGAGGTGATTAAGGCTAAGAAGGGTGCTGATAGTGGCACATAACAACAATGGTTAGTAGTATGTCAAAGGGCAACTAGAAACCAGGGACAGGTGGTCCAAGTGGGATGGGGTTGGAGGGGGCGGGGAGACAATGGTGAGGGAAAAACAGATCGATGGAAGATATGTAAATAAATGGATAGAATTAAAAATAGGGTTAAGGTGGGGGAGAGAGTTCACAGTCTGAAGTTGTTGAGCTCAATATTAAGTCCGGAAGCCTGTAACGTGCCTAATCGGAAGATGAGGTGCTGTTTCTCCATTTTGCACTGGGCTTCACTGGAAAATTGAATCAGGCCAAGGACGGACATGTGGCCATGAGAGCAGGACAGTGAGTTGAAATGACAAACGACTGGAAGGTATGGGTCCTGCTTGCGGAGAGACTGAAGGTGTTCTGCAAAGTAGTCCCCAGTTTAGTGTCTCCAAACTTGAGTAGACTGCACTGGGAGCAGGAAATACAATAGACCAGATTGAAGAGGTGCACGTGAAGTGCTACCTCACTTGTAAAGAGTGTTTAGGCCCTTGGTGAGTAGGGAGGAGGTAAAGGAGCAGGTGTTACACCTTCTGCACCTTCTTCCATGGGAAAGTGCCTTTGGCAAGAGAGTGAGGTGTTAGGGCTGATGGAGGAGTGGACTAGGGTATCCTGGAGGGATTGGTCCCTGCAAAATGCTGACAGGAAGAATGAGGGGAAGATGTATTTGGTGGAGGAACTTCATGCTGAAGTTGGTGGAACTGGTGGAGGATGATTCTTTGGATGCGGAGGAATGTGGGGTGAAAAGTGAGAACAATAGGGACCCTATCCTGGTCTGGAAAGGGTTGAAGGGATGAGAACAGAGGTGCGGGAGATGGGTCAGACATGGCTGTGGGCCCTGTCAACCACAGTGGGTGGGGAACCACGAGTGAGGAGGAATGAAGACATCAGCACCGTTTTGGAAAGTGGCATCATCGAACAGATGAGACAGTAGGCGAAGGAACTAGGAGAATGAAATGGAATCCTTACAAGATGTGGGTTTGAAGAGATGTAGTCGAGGTAGCTGTGGGAGTCAGTGGGTTTGTAATGGATACAGTTGATGGTCTATCCCCAGAAATTGAAATAGGAAGGAAAGTGCTGAAGATGGACCATGTGAAGGTGATAGAAAGGTGGAAACCATATCGGAAATGTTTTAACTTGTGAGTTTTGCATGCTCACATGAATACGTTGCTAGCCCACAACTCATCTAGGAGTGTTCATGCGTGGCACATATTGGTGGGTTTATCTAAACTTGCAGAGACAGTTGTGAAGTCTCATTTGTCGATTTGATAAAAGTTACAAATACATTTCACTTTTATAGGAAATTAATGCTCAAATTGCATCTTGAAATTCGGTGCTTTTTCTGTTGCAACAAGGTATCAATAAATGTTTTTGAAATTAGCTTTACAACACACTTGTCATACCTTGGACATTTTGCTTTAGGAACACAAATTAAATAAAACCATTAAAACAGAGTTTAGGAATGTTATTACACAAATCCCCAAGTCAAAACACATCAGGACATATCAAGTAAAATGTAGTTCCTTTTACTTGTGCAGTGTCTGGCGAGTTTATGGGAGGCTCTGAGCCATTTGTAAGGCAGGGTCTCTATTCCGTGTAGAGCAGTAGTAATAACTGACTGCTGAGGGCTAAAACTATTTGGACCACAGCTAGAGTACCATATTATGAGGATATTTTCAGGAACGTAGAATTTTAGCTGAGGATAGATGAGACAGACTGGCATTGTTTTCTTTGGAATGCAGAAGGAGAGATTTTATGGTGATATATAAAATTGAGTCGCCTAGTTAGAGTGGCTGGGTAACAATCGTACCATTAGCAGAAAGGTCAGTAACCGGGCCACAGATTTGGGGCAGAAGGGTCAGTCAGAATGCAGTTGAGAATTTTACTCTTGAGCATTGCAGGTCTCAAGCTCACGTCCTGGAAGGCTATTAGAGACAGAAACTGCCATTGCATTCCAAAGATACTATGGAAATCTCCCCGCTGTCAATCATGCAAAGTCTTCCTTACTGGCATCTTGGGGTTTGTGACAAAATTGGGAGAGCTGCCCTGCAGACCAGTCAAGCAACAGCCTGACATAGTCTCGCACACGGAATCATACCTCGGGTAATGTCCTGAACATCAAATCCCAGTGTAGGTCCTGTACCACCAGCAGTGATATACAGTCAGGAGGAAGTTGCCTGGCAGTCCTGAACATTGAATTGTCACCCCACGGGGTTTCACACCATCAGGTCAAACACTGGCAAGGAATCCTCCATCATGAAGTCAGAAGTAGGGATGATTGCCCAAGTTTAGCTCCTTTCCAACTCCACAGATACTGGAGCAGTCCCTTCCCATATGCAGCAAGACCTGGACTACATTCAGGTTTGGGGTAATAAGTAGCAAGTAACATTTGAGCTACACAATAGCCATCTCCAACAAGGGAGAATATAACCATCACCCCATGACATTCAGTGTCATTATCATTGCGGTATCCCCTATCCTGAACATCTTGGGGGGCTTACCATTGACCAGAAACTGAAGTGGACTAGCCATATAAATACTGGTGAGTTCAAGAGTAGGTCGAAGGCGAGTAATCCTGCAGCAAGGAACTTGCCTCCTGGCTCTCCAGAGCCTGTCCACTATCTGCAAGGAACAAGTCAGGAGTGTCATGAAATACTCTCCACTTTCCTGGATAAATGCAACTTCAAAAACACTCAAGAAGCTTGACATCACCCAGGACAAAGCCTGCTTGATTTCTACCTCTTCCACAAACATTCACTCCCTCCAGCACCTACAAACAGTGACTGTTGTGAGCACCATCTACAAGATGCACTATAGGAACTCACCAAGATACTTGAGACAGCACCTTCCAAACCCATGGCCACTACCATCTAGAAGGACGAGCAGCAGATATCTAGGAATACCACCATCGGGATGTTCCCCTCTAAGCCAGTCACCATCGCGACTTGGAAATATATCACTGTTCCTTCACTTGTCGCTAGGTCAAAATCCTGGAATCTCCTCCCTATCAGCTCTGCATGTGTACCTATACCTCGGACTGCAGCAATTCAAGAAGGCCACTCGCCACCGCCTTCGCAAAGGAAACTAGGGATGGACAGTGAATGCTAGTCTAGGCAATGACGCCCAAATCCCGTTTTTAAGAATAGTGGGCACAGAATTGAGTACAATCCACCTTTGTTCTCATGGCCAGAGAAAGTTTGTCCTAATATTTACTGGGATAGGCTTTTGATTGAAGACCTGCAGGTAAGTTTCCCTGGTGAGCCTTTGGACCCGAGTGGAAATTCCCCATCCCAGGTTCCAGGATGAGGAACAGGTAGGTTTAGTGATGGCAGGGCAAAGAGATGGGACAAGTAGAGGTAAAGCATGGTTGATGGCTGGCCTTTAGGGAGGATGACAGATGGTGCATTGGTGCAGCATGGAGGGCTGTGATTTTTTTTTTTCAACCGAGTTGCTTGTTGGGTCTGAAGGAAAGGCCATAAGACATAGGAGCGGAATTAGGCCACTTGGCCCACCGAGTCTGCTCCACCATTCAATTATGGCTGATATTTTTCTCATCGCAATTCTCTTGCCTTCTACCATAACCCCTGATCTCATTAGAAAGTTGTATTGGTCCTGGTCTACAGGCACTCATTTGGCTTATGGATCTTGGAGTAAAAGAGCTCCTTTGAAGCAGTGACCACAACATGGTAGAATTTAGCATTCAATCTGAGAATGAGAAAGTTGGGTCAGAAACAACTGCTACATTTACGTGTAATTATAAAGGAATGAGGACAGAATTGGCCGCAGTGGACTGGAAAAGGAGTTTAGCAGAAAAGACGATTGATCAGCAATGGCAGACATTTATGAAAATAAATGACTCCCAACAAAGATATATCCCAGTGAGGAACGATTCTAGAGATAAATCAATCATGGTTAATCAAGGAAGTGAAAGATAATATTAAACTGAAAGAAAAACATCATGTGGCAAAGATTAGTAGAAAACTAGAGGATTGTAGAAGTTTTAAAAATCAGCAAAGGATGACCAAAGAAATAGAGGGAGAAGATAAACTGAAGGTAAAGAAGCAAGTAATATAAAAATAAAACAGCAAGAGCTTTAAATATATAAAAAGGAAGAGAGAGGCCAAAGTGAACGTCAGCCCTTTAGAGGATGCGACTGGGGAAATAATAGGGAACCAGGAAATGGCAGAGTTAAATAAATACTCTGCATTGGTCTTCACGGTGGAAGACGCTAATAACATTCCAAAAATGTTAAATAACCAAGGGAAATAAATACAATAAAAAGTACGAGGGAAACTAATGGGGTTAAAGGTTGGTAAGTCCCCTGGACCTGATGGGTTACATCCCAGGATATTAAAGGAAGTAGTTGCAGAGATAGTGGATGTAAATTCTGGAAAAGTATCAGAGGATTGTAAATGTGCCAATGTAATACCTTTATTCAAAACAGGAAGGAGACAAAAAAAGCTATAGACCAGTTAGCTTATCTTTGCCATTGGGGCAATGTTAGATTCCATTATAAAGGATGCAATAGCAGAGCATTTAGAAATACATAATACAATCAAGCAAAGTCAGGTGAAATAATGCCTGGCAAATATTTTTAGAAATCTTTTGGGGTGGTAATGAGCAGTGTAGATGAAGAAGAACCAGTAGATGTAATATATTTGGATTTCCAAAATGGACTGAATACGGTACCACACAAAAGACTACTAAAGATAAGATCCCATAGTGTTGGGAGTAGTATATTAGCATGGATAGAAGATTGGCTAACCGATTGACAATAGAGTTGGGATCCGAGGGAATTTTAAGGATGGCAACCTATAGCTAGTGGTGTGCCACAGGGACCAGTGCTGGGATCACAATTATTTACAATATTTATGACTTGAACGAGCGAAGTGAATGCACTTTGAGGGCGCACATGGTGAGGATGAGACTTTCTACAGGGGGATATTGACAGGTGGGCAAAATGGAATGCAGATGGAATATAATGTAGGAAAATGTGATGTTTTGCACTTTGGTGGGAATAATAAAGGTGCTGAATATTATTTATATGAAGAAAGATTGCAGGAAACTGCAGCACAGAGTAATTTGGAGGTCCTCGTGGATAAATCTCAAAAAACTAACAAGTTCAGGTAATTGGGAGGCAAATGGAATATTGGCCTTGATTTCAAAGGGAATGGAGTATAAAAATAGAGAGGTCCTGATGGAACTATACAAAGCACCAACCAGTTAGACCACACCTGGAATAGTGTAAATCGTTTTGTTCTCCTTATCTAAGGAAAGATATACTGGCATTGGAGGCAGTCCAAAGAAGGTTCACTAGGTTGATCCCGGTGTGGAGGGATTTTCTTATCAGGCGAGGTTAAGTAGGTTGGGCCTGCACTCATTGAAGTTAAGGATGTGATGTTATTGAGAGACAGGATTCTACGGATGCTTGACAGGGTAGATGCTGAAAGGGTGTTTCCTCTTGGGAGAGTCTAGGTCCAGAGGACATAATAAAACAGTAAGGGGTGGCCATTTAAAACCGGGATAAGGATGAATTTCTTCTCTGAGGGTAATGCATCTGTGGAATTCTAAAATTATACCTCCTTTAATTTCAGAAGTTGCCACAACAAAACCTCTTAAATTTTTTAATTATATCTTGTCCAAATAGATAGTCCAACAGATCCTGCAGCTGACAGTTCGATTCTTGAAGACACCGTGGAATTCAAGGAAGTGTGAAAAGTTCAGTTTGGAACACTCCTGGAATCTGGAAAACTTTGCACGCCAAAGGATAAGGCCATAAGATGTAGGAGCAGAAGTAGGCCATTCGGCCCATCGAGTCTGCTCTACCACTCCATGAGATCATGGCTGATCCGATAAAATCCTCAACTCCACTTTCCTGCCATATCCCTTGATTCCCTTACTGATTAAAAGTTTTGTCTATCTCTGCCTTGAACATAGTTAATGACTCGGCCTCTGCAGCTCTTTGCGATTCTCTGCCCTTTGAGAGAAGAAATTCCTCTTAATTTCGGTCTTAAATCGGTGACTCCTTCCTCTGCGATCATGCCCTCTGATCCATGGATGATTATCCATGGTTGCTTTAGCATGAAGGAACCAACCATTTGTGGCTGCCCGTGGTCCAGAATATCGCAATCTTTTGCCATAATGTTTCCTGGGGCCTTCAAAGTACAGTTAGCTCATTCAGGCATCATGTGGTCTCCTGAGCATGGAAAACCCTGACGTTGGTTTATGAAAGGTATGCAAGATCCTGTCTTGCCCAATCCTTGATGTCAGTTTAGGATCTTAATTTTGTTTCCCATGAAGTTGCATTTTTTGTGATCTGTTGACTGTTTTTGTCTCAAACAGTTGTACTGAGTTTCAGTATTTCCAGTTGGTGAGTCTCAAACTGTTTGCTCTAATTTATTTAGTCCTGTTTATCAGTAATCCTTTAAACCTCACATACTTTAGTTGCATTGTTTTTTAAAAATCTGTCCTCCCCAGTGTTTTGCTAGTTTTTCTGCCTGCTCTGGACATTAGATCAATTGACCAATGTTCCTACCACTGGACACGATATGCTGGAAATGCTTTTGTCTGAATGTTGGGGATGTCTTTCATGGTCAATTCACCCACCAGTTCTTGGAGGTCTGCAAGGGTGAAATATTCAAAGGTTGTCGAAATTGCTAACTTCAAAGCAAAAAGGAGTAGGTATAGTGGGAGGGCTAATCTAGCATCATAGTTTTGCGAAACATGTGATGCATTTTGGTATTTTTAATTGTATTTTTAAAATAAATTTGTCGTTAAAGGAAGTTTCCGTCCCCAAAATCAGAGAATTGGTACTGCTGCATAAACTTCTCCATGATTACTGTGGGTGGTGCTAATTTTTCTGTGACAATGCCCATGTCCAACAAGAAGCACGCTTTGTGGAATGGTGCAGTTTCTGATTACAGAACTAGATGCTAACACACATTCCAGACTGATCAAAATGAGCGTAAGTGGGCTTTAATCTCAAAATATTAAACCAGTGTTCTTTGGTGTGATTTAATCCTGTAAGAAAAAGCAAAATAATTATGAACTTTGACAATGGTCTAGTTAAAAAAAATTTAAAAATTAAACTGCAGATTTGGTTATTCTGTAATTTGCAGAATCCGCTGGTACCTCTAGCCTGTTATGCCATTCAATCAGAACATGGCAGATCTGTGTCCTTGTTTCCTTAACCGATAACACCGTTAACAATGATCTCTATCTCAGTTTTGGAATTTCCAGTTTACCTTAGCCCAATCAGGTGGCACAGATTCTAGGTAATGGCAAAAGAAACATTGCTAACATGAGGAAAAACTTATTTGCACAGCGAGTGATTAGGACTAGGAATGCATTGACTGAGAATGTGGTGGAGGCAGGTTCAAATGAGGCATTTAAAAATAAATTGGATGAGAATCTGAAGAGGCAAACATTTGTAGGCTATAGGAAAAATGCAAGGGAGTGGCACTAAGTAATTTGCTTCTACAGAGAGCCAGCACCGGCCAAATGACAGCCACCTGTACTGTAACCCTTCTATGATTCGAACAGCTTTTGATGGGGCTGGGGAAGAGGGGTGGCATCCACAAAGCAAGTATCATTTTGGGCATGCACATTGTTTATTGCAGCTGTTGAAAGATTTGCGCCACCCACTGTAATTACTGAGAGGTTTGATCAGTAGTACCGCTTTTGGTTAATGGGAAGGGAAAAACCTTTTACTACAGATTTATTTTTAAACTTCACTCAATTGAGAAATATCAAAATACAAATGATTTGCAAAACCATAATGCTAGATGTGTCTTCCTTCCTATTCAGAGTTCAACCTTTCTGTTACCATTTGTGCTAAGAGGAGATTTCTGCACAGCCTAACTAAAATTTAAGATTCTGGCCCCTTGTTCTGGGCTCTCCCACCAAAGGAATTAATTTCTTTATCAACTCTTATGAAATCCTTAGATAAAGTTAAAACAATTCCGAATGTATTTTGTTAATGTTATTCACAATGAATGAAATTAGTCATGGTTGCATCATTTTTCATTTAAATTCTATCTTGGGGACTGTAGCCGTCACTTTAAATTGCATAGTATTAAACTATTGTATTTTTCTTTGCACAGTGGTTAGTCCTTACCATGCATCTCAAGACCAAACACATCCTGCTGGAGCAACTCATCAGCAGCTATCCCAACAGCCTCAACAGAATGCAGGCTTTACACGCACCGGACAAGCTTTCTACAACAGCAGGGGAGTGTCGCGTGGTGGCCCACGCAACGCACGAGGAGGAATGAATGGCTACCGGGGACCTGCTAATGGATTCAGAGGTGGGAAATACCTTTTATTCCTCTAACTTGCATTTTGGGCATAACTTAATTGGTAAAGATGAGAACAAAAATTGTTTCCTTGTGAAACTATGTGCATATAAAATGGGCCAGAATTTGCTGTTGCAGGACATCTACTAGCATCTGCTGTTAGTTAGTCTTGTCCCTGTGGCCTTCGGTTCAGAAATGTGCTGCAAGCTAATTGGAGCACTGAGGGAAGCAGGGAATCGCCGACTTGAATGAAAGGCAACCAATAGGGTATCTACTTATCCAATGAGATTAAAGAATTGGTAAAATAAACGCAGGAAGGACTGCGAAGGAGGGTGGACCTAATATCAAGTCCGGTACAGAAACAAAAAAAGAGGGAGAAATATTTTATTGAGCGGGGGAGAATGGCATAAAGCGTAGTAAATATTTTTTTTTTTAAAGCAAACCTGAAGGAATCGGTCTACACACCTGTAATAGTTATTTTTTCAGTGCCCAGCAAGTTTGTTCGGCAATAAACAATAATGTTACAATACTATGACCGCTATCAATTACTGCCCCTAAATATAATGCGGTAATGATATTAATTGCTGGTCTACATTGAAGCAGTGGAATGCCAAACTGCTGACAGTGGATGGTGCAACTTGGGCAGCGCCTTCTGGATATTTAGTGTAACCACACATCTGGTCCTCACCTGAGGTGGATGTGCCTTTTACGCACAAAGAACTGGAATTTTTTCCAATTAAGTGGCAATTTAGTGCGGCTAATCCATCTACACTGCACATCTTTGGGTTGTGAGGGTGAGACTCACGCAGACACTGGGAGAATGTACAAACTCCACACGGACAGTGACCCAGAGCTGGGATCGAACCTGGCTCCTCGGCAGCGTAATGCAGCAGTGCTAACCATTGTGCCACAGTGCCGCCCGCACACAAAGAATAGTAAGCACCATTTGGGGAGTTAGGTAGGAAATGAGCAAGCAAGACCTCTGTTACTCCTGCTACCATGTGCAAGTAAGTATGGAAATAAGAGGATAAATCAAATAAAGCAGCTGAATGCATGGCTAGAAAGGTGGTGTATGAGGAAGAGTTTTCGATTCTTGGGATATGGGAACCAGCTCTGGAGGACCAGCCCTCCATCTCAAGTTCAGCAGTGGGAATGTTTGCTGATGATTGTAGCAAGACACTGAGAACATTCAGTTTTGGGATGATAAGTAGCAAGTAACTTTCGCGCCATACAAGTGCCAGAGGAGGACCATCACTAACTAAAAGTATCTAAGTATCTCCCCATATCATTCAATGACATCACCTTCTATAAACATCCTTGAGATTACCATTAACTGGAATCTAGACTAGACAAGTTCTGTAAAATTGTAGCTCCGAGAGAAAGCCAGAGACTCTGAATTCTGCGGCGCATAACTCACCATCTGACTCCCAAAAGCCTGATAACTTGAAGCACAAGTCTGGATTGTGATGGAATACTGTCCACTTGGCCTGGATGAGTGCAGCACCAACAGCACTTGAGAAGTTCGACACTGTCCAAGACAAACCAGTCCGTTTGATCACCTCTTCCACCACCTTTAATATTCACCCCATCCACTGGCAGCAGTGTGTACCATATACAAGATGCACCGCATTCTACAATCAAGACCATAGACATTATTTGCTCAAAGCAAAGCGGAGAAGTATATGATCCCTGGCTGGGAGAATTAGTTATCCTGCTTTGTGGAGCTGCAAAGGCAGTTTGCCATCTTCTATCAACCAAGCAACAGCAGAACCAGAGTTCTCTCCAGTTTTAAATTGCCTGGCCATCTGCACTTTTTCTACTGGAACTTCTGTGTCAATGTCTACAAGACTAAATAATCTCTGTGCCAATCGCATTGTAGAGGTCATCTCTACTGCAATAGTGGATTATCCAGCATCTGTCTTCACCCTGCCAACTCTACACTATTGGACTTTGCTGGACTCACGTGAAACAATAATTCCTATCTTCTCTGTGGTCTTTGCCCTGAACTTCTTTCTACTCTCTATCCCACTTTTATGTTTGAATGAAAAGGTGGCCACGTGGTGACCCTCCTGTTTTGATTCTTCATAAAATAAATTGACCCTTTTAGTTTATCCTGTTTCAAGTTTGCTGTGGGGTTACTAATGGCGAATTGGATCACACCAAAACTGAGGGGTTGGGAATATATGCCTCATATGAAGGGGGAAAGCAAAAACATCATTCTGCTTACAGATAGGTGGTGAGAGGAGAAATCAGGGCTGTTTGAGTTAACCTCCATGCACCTGTCTGTAACAACAGCAAAAGAAACATCGGGACAAAATTAAAAATCATTCTGCCAAATCCGTGTTAATCAAGGAAAGCCAGATTTGTTAAGGCAAATAGTGTTTAACGTGCTAGGGTTTTTTGCAGAGGTAGCAGAGAAGATTGATGATGAAAATGCTGTTGATGTGTCTACCTGGACTTTCAAAAGGCATTTGATAAAAGTACTGCACAAGACTTATGAGCAAAGCTAGAGTTCATGAAATAACAGACAGTAACAAAATGGATACAAAATTGGCTGCATGAGAGGAAACTTAGTGGCTAATGGAACTCAGGAACAGGAGTAGACTCTTTGGCCCTTCGGGCCTGCTCCTATATTCAATAAGATCTTGCTTACCTCGTTGTGGTCTCAGATCCACTTTCCTGTCTGCTCCCCAACCCTTGACTCCCTGGCTGAACAGAAATCTGTCTAACTGAATAAACCCAACAGAAATCTGAATAAATTCAAAGACCTAGCCTCCACTATTTCCTGAGGAAGAGAATTCCTTCATCCCAAGAATGAGTCCAGTGAAACTTCTCAGAAATATATATATTTTTAAAATAAAGCAACTAAAACTAGACACCACTCCAGATGCTGTCTCACCAAGGCCATGTACAAATGTAGTAAAACTTCCTTACTTTTATATTTCTTTTCCTTTCCAATAAAGGACAACATTCCATTTGACTTCCTAATCACTAATCCTATATACTTAACTTTGTGATTCATGTACTACGACAGTCATTTACCAATGATGGGATCCCTCTGTATCATTGAGTTCTGCAATTTTTCACCATTTAAATAGTATACTGCTTTTCAATACTTCCTGCCAAAGTGAACAAGTTCACATTTACTCGAGTTATACTCGTCTGCCAAATTTTTGCCTGTTTATATCCCTTTTCAGATTCTCTACCTCCACTTGACAACTTGCTGTCCTACCTATCTTGGTGTCATCAGCAAAGCTACCATACATTCCGTCCCTGAAACAAAGTGGAAATAAATGGGTCTTTTTCTGAGTGACAGGCAGTGACGAGTGGGGCAGTGTGCTTGGACCCCAGTTGTTAACGATATATATCAATGACCTGGATGAGGGAACCAAATGTAACATTTCCAAGTTTGCTGATGACACAAAACTGGGCAAAATCGTGAATTGTGAGCCGGGCGCAAGGAGGCTTCAAGGTGGTATAAACAAGTTGAATTGAGCAAACATGGCTGATGCAGTGCAACATGTCTAAATGTGACATTATACACTTTGGTGTGAAAAACAGAAAGGAAGAGTATTATTTAAATGGTGATACATTGGAAAGTGTGGATGTATAAAGCTTTCTGGGCTTCCTCGTATACCAGTCAATGAAGGTGGAGAGGCAGGTACAGCAAGCAGTTAGGAAGGCAAATAGTATGTTAATATTCATTGCAAAAAGATTTGAGTTCAGAAGTAGGGATGTTTTCAGTTGTACAGGGCCTTGGTGAGGCCACATCTGGAGTATTCCGTGCAGTTTTGATCTCCCTGTCTTTCCTTGCCACAGAGGAAGTGCAACAGAGATTCACTAAGGGTTGGCAGGACTGTCCTGAGGAGAGATTGGTTAAACTGAGTCTGTATTCACGAGAGTTTAGAAGGATGCGAGGAGTTCTGATTGAAACATATAAAATTCTTAACCGGGCTGGACAGACTAGATGCAGGGAGGATGTTTTCCCAAGTTGGGGGAGTCTAGAATCAGGGGACACAGTCTCAGGTAGACCATTTAGGACTGGGATGAGGAAACATTTCTTCATCAAAGGGTATGAACCTGTGGAATTCTCTGCCACAGAATGCTGTAGAGGCCAAGTCGCAGTTCAAGAAAGAGACACATATAATCATCTTTATTGTCACACGTATGCTTGCATTAACACTGCAATGAAGTTACTGTGAAAAGCCCCTAGTCGCCACATTCCGGCACCTGTTCGGGTACACGGGGAGAATTCAGAATGTCCATTTTTCCTAATAGCACGTCTTTTGGGACTTGGAGGAAACCAGAGCACCCGGAGGAAACCCACGCAGACACGGGGAGAACGTGCAGACTTGGCACAGACAGTGACCCAAGCGAGAATCGAACCTGGGACCCTGACGCTGTGAAGCCATAGTGCTAATAGATACATTTTTAGATTTTAATGGCATCAAAGGATATGGGGTGAAAGCAGGAATTTGGCATTGAGATAAGAGGATCAGCCATGATCATATTGAATGGCGGCGCAGGCTCGAAGGGCAGAATTGCCGACTCCTAGTTAGCCATTGGTATAGATTGTAATTAGTTGTGGATCCACCGCTGATTCCTCTGGCACTCCACTAGTTACAGCTTGCCAATCTGAAAAAGACCTGTTAATATCTCTACTTGGCCTTTTTAGACAACCAATCCTTCATTCAAACTAATATGTTACCCCTACACCATGTAGTCCTATCTTGTGTAGTAACCTTTGATGTGCTACCTTACCAAATGCCTTTTGGAAATCCAAGTACAGCGCATCTCTGTTAAACAAATTTTCCTTTCACAAAGCCATGTTGGCCATGCCTGATCAAATCGTGATTATCTAAGTATCCTGCTATAACCTTAATAATGGCTTCCAGCACTTTCCAATGTTAGGCTAACTGGCCTATGATTTCCTGATTTCTGCGCCTCTCCTTACTTAAATGAAGGCGTTACATTAGATACTTTCCAATCTGTTGGGACTCTTCCAGAATCGAAGGAATTTTGCAAGATCATAACCAATGTATCTGTTATTTGTGCCGCCACTTTTTTTAATACCCTGGGAAGCAGGCCTTCCGGTCCTGGAGACTTGTCAGCCTTCAGGTCCAATAGTTTTCCTTGCACCCTTTTGCTGGTATAATGGTGATTGTATAAAGTTCATCCCTCCCTCTAACCTCTTGATTTTCAAAAATCTTTGGGAAGTTTTCAAACTCCTCTACCATGAAGACAGACACAAAATGACAACACCTCCGCTGTTTCTTTGTTTTCCATTATTAATTCCCCAGATTCTCCCTCACGAGGACCAACACCAGCTTTAGTTCTCATCCGATTCAAATACCCGTACTTGTAGAAACTTCCCCGTACCAGCCGCCCCGAACAGGCGCCGGAATGTGGCGACTAGGGGCTTTTCACCGTAACTTCATTTGAAGCTACTTGTGACAAGTGATTTTCACTTGTACTATCTGATTTTATATTGCTAGCCAACTTACTCTCATACTCTGCCTTTTGCCCCTCTATTATATGCTGAGTCATTCACTGCTGGTTCTTAAAATCCATCCAATTCTCAGATTTTCCGTGATTTGTACAATGTTTCTTTCAATTTAATACTGCCCTTAACTTCCTTGTTTAGCCATGGATAATGCATCCTTCCCAAAGAGCCTTTCTTTCTCACAGGGATGAATCTTTTCTGTGCGTTATTAAATATTCTTTGAAAGTCTGCCATTGCCACTTGACTGTGCTACCCTTTTCATCTAATTTCCCAATTCACCCTAGCCAGCTCTACCTTCACACTCACATAGTTACTTTTATTTAAGTTTAAATTATGTGTCATGAAGCCACACTTCATTTCAAAAGGAACATGAAATTCTATTATATTGAGATCGCTGTCACCTCGAGGCTCCTTTATTCATGAAGCTATTGATTATCCTGTCTCATTGCACATTACGAGGTCTAGGACAGCTTTCTCCATCGTTGACTAGAATGCACTGCTCCACAGAATTGTCCCGAAAACACACAATGGACTCATTTCTCAGGCCAATCTGATTTTCTAAATCTACATGTAGATTGAAGTCACCCACGATTATCACTTTCTTACACACACACCATTTATTCCTTCCTGTATGTTCTGTTCTCTCGTGTAACTTCTGTTAGAGGGCATATAAACTACTCCCGCAACTTGGGTTGCTATTTCTTACCTCTACTAAAACTGTTTCCACATCTTGCTCTTTCGAGCTAAGGTCATCTCTCAATACTGAACTAATGCCATCCTTAATTAACAGAGTTATCCTGCCACCTTTTCCTAACTTCCTGTCATTCCAATGTGTCAAATAGACATCAGCTTTGACAAAGGGTCACCTGGACTCGAAACGTTAGCTCTTTTCTCTCCCTACAATTGCTGAGATTTTCCAGCATTCTCTCTTTGGTTTCAGATTCCAGCAGCCACAGTAATTTGCTTTTATCAGCATCCTTGCCGTAGCCACCTTTCAATTGTCTCTGTAATGCCTATCAGGTTATACATATTTATATCTCTACCCGAGAACAATTCATCCCTTTTGTTTATTCAAACAATAATGTTACTCCAAGCTCCCTTTGCTATTCCCGGCTTCATCTGATGGTGCAATCTTCTGATGATATGTCTGTTCCTTCCTGTCACACTCTGGAATTCCCTCGGCCTCCCACTGGAAGTTCTATCTCCAGCGCAGAGCAAATGTCTTGAACCTGGCAGACAACACAGCCGTCTAGACCCTCATTCACAAATTAAGGTTCTGCCTAACCTAACGGGAGTGACTGCCTCCTGGAACAAAGTGTCCAGGTAACTTCCCCTCCCTGATACCCCGCAATGTTCGCAACTCTGACCCAATTGCCTGCAGACACTTTAGGCAGGTTGTCCATGATTGCAGTGCATTCCACAGAATTCCACATGCTGCTGTCATTAGAACACAGAAACAATATACAATGCTAAAGGGGGGACAATGCTGAAGGGGGTGCAGCTGCAGAGAGACCTAGGTGGGTATGTGCATAAATCATTGAAGGTGGCAGCACAGGTTTGAGAGATAAGTTAATAATGAACATAGCATTGCTGGCTTTATTAATAGGGGCATAGAGTATAAATGCAAGGAAATTGTACAGGTTTACCAGAGGACACTGGTTTGGTCTCAACTGAGTTATTGCGTCCAGTTCTGTGCGCCACACTTTAGGAAACATGTGAAGGTATTATAGAGCATGTGCAGAAAAGATCCACGGACTGGTTCCCATGAGAGATGAGGAACTTCCATTACATGGATTGGAGAAGTTGAGTCTGTTTTCTTTGGAGAAGTGAAGGTTGAGAAGAGATTTGATAGAAATATACAAAATCATGAGGGGTCATGAGGGACAGAGTAGATGGGAGAAACTGTTCACATTGGAATAGCTGAGAACCAGAGGACACTGCCTGTGTGTGAGGTGGAGGCAGGTTCAATTGAGGCGTTCAGGAATGAATTGCATTATTAACTCAATTGGAAGAATGTGCCGGGCTATGAGGAGAAGTGGGTGTGAGGATCGTATTCAGTGAATTGCTCCTTCACACAGCTAACACTGACCTGACAGGCCAAATGGCCATCTTCTGTGCTGTATAAGTATTCTGTAGTTAACCTCAGTTATTTTGGCAGCAAATTTTCAGCCATCTTAAGAGTTATGGGTGAAAGACCAACCTCCAAAGTAACTTGTATACTGTACAGCAAAAATAGCTTTATATCAAGATGGAGAAAGTATCTTTGCATTTTGAAATAGTGAATGTTACATGGGCTTGTATCAACTTTTTTTTTCTCTCCTAAATGGCCTAACAACTTCCTTCAGATTGTAAACTATAATTTTCAAAATAATTTCTTGCTCACCAAAGCCCTCTTCAAGCTCCTTTTCTTGTCAACCCCTTGATGGTTTTGTCACCTCTCAAATACACGCTCATCTTTCCTGATAGTCCAAATTGGAATTCTTCCACTCTTGCTGTCACTGCGCCGAAACAGTCTTGTCAAAATGAAATAATAACCTGTGACTACAAGAAGATTGAACAAGATTGACCACATTAATCTCTTCCAACATATCTCCACAGCCATCCAGCTTTGTGGAACTGCACTCGCGTAGTTCCATTCTTACCTATCTAATAATGGAGAACAAACGCTGACTATACTCTACGTTCCTCACCGCCACCTCGAGCTCTTCCACTGTTATTGAATTATCAGTACTGGAGAAGCATGAATATCTTCCCAATTAAATATTGGCAAATCCAAAGCCATTATCTTTTGGTGCCAACATATCTCTCCCTGGCAACTGTCTGAGATTAAAGCAAACGGTTTGCAACTTTAGTGTCATATTTATTCTCAAGGTGAACAACTGACCATTTTCCCACAATATCACTAAAGCTGCCTGATTCCACCTCCCTAACATTACCCAACTTTTGCCCCTCCCTCAGCTTATCTACTGAATCTTCTTTCATGCTTCACTAACTCTAGACTTCACTATTCCAACACAATCCTGATTGGCGTCCCACATTATCACCCATAAACTTCTAAATCATTTAAAAATCTGTTGCCTGTGTTCTTAACGCACGCCAAATCCTGTTCACTTATCACCCCTACGCTCACTGATCCACACTGGCTCCTGGTCCAGGAACCTCTTGAAAGTCTTCATTCTTGTTTTTACATCCCTCCATGACCTTACTCCTCTACGTCTCTGTCATTTCTCCCAACCTCTCAACTCCCCAGTATATTAGTGCTTATCTAATTCTGGCACCTTGGACATCTTCAGTTTTAATCGCTTCCCATTTGGTGGCCTATCTTGAACTGCTGAGAACATAAGCTCTGGTATTTTCTTCCTAAACGTCTCCAACTCTACTTTTTTTTTTCTCCCATTAAAACAGTCCTTTAAACTAATCTTATGGCTATCTTCCCTCATGGACTAATATGGCCCAGTATCTTAATTTTTCTTGATAAAACTTCTTAATGACTGAAGTGTCTTGGACCTATGCTTACATTAAGGGTGATGTATAAGTATGTTCATAATTGACAGAAAGCAATCAAGTAGTTTTGCTGATCCAGTTCAAACTTAAAATCCTAGTTAGTGCTTGGTATTTGACTAGATGTGTGTGTTTCAGGTGGATATGAGAGCTACCGCCCTCCATTTTCAAACACTCCAAACAGTGGTTATGGACAATCTCCATTTTCTGCCCCTCGTGACTATCCGAACTCTGGCTACCAGCGTGTAAGTGTTTCTTCAGTTATTCTTGGCCATTTACAATCCAAAAGCAACCTGATGTGCTAGATCTGAAGTCCATTTCAAAACAGATGTCTAACTTTGATACTAATTTTTAAGGATCCAGACTCTTAAGCAGAGTCAACAACGAGACTTTTTATTGGTTTGTGAGTATGTTAAAGCATATGACTCAATAGCGCCAGTTTGTTTTAGCATCGGAATTATTGAGCAAACCATCAACCTCATCCCAGTTGCACAAAGGCCAAATTTAAGAGAGATCACACTCTCGGAAGGAAAACAAAAAATGGAAGCCTGAAGCACTTGTATTAGGTGCATTAAGGTGCATGCTTTCACAGCAACAATGCACTACTACTTTGGGAAGGGTATTAGCATGGTCACTGATATTAGAAAAGTTTGATGTGGGTGAATAAAATTAGGATTAAAAGTGGTAAAATGTAAAGTTTTTCATGGACAACTTGTGAAATTGGTCAACTTCTGAGGTAAGAGTTGAATAAATTCAGGGCTGCAAGTCATAAACCCCATTATCTTTAGCTAAATATTAATGAAGCCGCTGAGCAACTGCTCAAAGTTCTTTGTTAACTTACAATTTATTAGACTTGATTCATTCACAATCTTGCAATTGCTGTTAAATAATAACTTACCTCAGTTTGTCACTTCTGTAGATGCCTGGAATTGTAATCATAGAATCCCTATAGTGCATTCGGCCCATCGGGTTTGCACCGACCCTTCGAATGAGCGCTCTGCCCATTTACGAGTGTCCACCCTGCCCTATCCCCGTAATCTTATAACCTAACCTGCACATCCCTGGACATTAAGGGGCAATTTAGCACGGCCAATCCACCAAACTTGAAAATCAATGGACAATGGGAGAAAACCAGAGCTTCCGGCAGAAACCCACGCAGACTAGTGGGAGAAAGTGCAAACTCCACACAGACAGTGACCCGAGGCTGGAATTGAACCTGAGTCTTGGTGCTGTGAGGCAACAGTGCTAACTACTGTGCCACCCAATAATGATATGTGTATTTTTATTCTCTTCCCCCTCCCGCCTTTAAATCGTCAATGAAAGCTTCCAAAGTAGGTTACATGTAGGTAGCTGAGATAAAGGGCTATTAATTAATTAAGACCTCCATTTAACAGGAGGTAAATCTTTTCCAACATCCACGCAGTTATCTTCACTTTGTTAATTAATTTTACCACCTGCGCAAACATGAAGTTAATTTTCTCATCAAGCAATACCCATCCCCGCGCGTGCTCCCCCATTGGCAATGCATTAGATGGTAACGTGCAATCTAAACTAGATGTCTGTGTTTTAGCAAAGGTTCTAACCGGTGCAGACACAATGTGCCAAATGGCCTCCTGTGGTGTAAAATTCTATGATAGTGAAACCTGTAACCATTCTAAGGTGAATAAAACTGAATGTTGGCCCAAATTAAATTTCTATAGATGAACATCTTTAAAAGTTGAGCAACTTGACACTGTTTGCTCTTCTTCAGTGTTCTCATTAGGGCTTGAAAGCATTCTTATTGGTGCTGTCATCCTTGGGGTTATATCCTAAATTAAAACACCAAGATGAGCAATTTTAGATCAGATGCAAATTAAGAGAATTCTATATTGAATGCGGCAGAAGTGCCAAGTGGTACTTCCACAAACCACAAAGCTGAAACACTTGAGCACTTCTGCTGTGGACAATTTGCACAAGACAGCCTTTAAGTTAAGTTGGATTATTGATCAGTTAACTGTACCAGTCATACTTTTTTGAGAGGGTCCATTGTATTTCTGTCTGATTTGAAATTGTTTTGTAGGATGGATACCAACCAAACTTCAAGCGTGGCTCTGGACCTGGTGGACCTCGGGGCACTCCTCGAGGTAATGCTCAAGTGATGCGCTCCTAATGAAGGACTGGAGAAAGTGAAATATTGGGCAGTGCTTAATTTTGTCTTTCACAGCTACAGTGCTGCTCCATTCTAGAGGGAGTTGACAAAGTAAATTTATTTGTAAAAGTAGGCCACACAAACTCTACTCAACCCACCCAGAACATTTTTGTTGAAGCTTTAATCTTTGTTTTCACTCTGTCAGCTTCGAACAAAAATAACCCAGCTTTATAAATAACCACCTTCAATTCTTGAGCAGAAACTGTTCTGGTAGTTTGCATCTACATAGAGCGTTAGAAAGAGAGAGAGACGCCCGTGTTAAGAGAGCAAATGGTATGTCAGTTTTGTTCCTGAAAACTTGAAAATTCCTTAATTTATTTTTTTGTAAAAAAAAAAAGAAAAAGTTTCTTACTACCATCTTTATGCTGCCGCCATTTCTCCCTTTCTGGGAATATTTTGATAAAGTTCATTTGCGGATGTTTGATTCACTGGTTTTTAAACTTGAGGCTGTATTCCTTTTTCTTCTCTGCCTTTCAGAGCTCCCGAGAAGTCTGAGTTTGTAAATTGATGTTGCTGCATCAGAGAAAGTTTCAATAAAGATGTATTGCACACTTGCAGCTTGTTGCTGATTTCTTTTTGTCTTGTGGAGTCTGCCTTTTCCTCTGTCCATTTCCATTCGCTCACTCTGGCTTTCTGGGGAAATTAGCTGCATTTCGAGCAGTAAGGCACAGTTTGCTTTTGCAAGTTTTCAAATTCTAAGAGTATAGCTGCTGAAAAATCACTTGTTTCACTTATTAACACTGCAGGTTAACTTCTTACTGATGCAGTTGCTGATTTGTGAATAGATGTTTCCGTGGCATTCTTGGTTTCTATAATTATACCAACTGTTTATGCCACTTTTAGTGGAAGAGCAGAACATTGATACCTGATATTTTGAGCCATTAGATCAGTAGTTCAAAACTGTCAGTGATAAGGATGCAACTCAGCCAAATTAAGCATTGAAATATCAGTAAATGTATCATTTTATAAAGTACATTCCTCACTGGTGGTTTTTGGAGACGAGGTTGATTATTGTAATAAATCTGATGTACACCACAGTTGCAAGTGTTTTTCATCTGCTGATAGCCATCTTAGCCTGTTAATAGGATATCAGTTAGGAGTCAAATGTAATTGAAAGCTGTTCAATTAATTTGAAATATGTAATATTTGAAACCCAACCTCCTGTCGCCCAAAATGTGTTGTACATCCTGGTTAATTTATTGGATTGGTTTACTTAGGACCATGTTCTCCAAATGTAGCCATTCTCTTATCCCACTGTGATTGCTGCAGAGTTTAATTAGGTACGATGCAGTTGGGTTACACTCCACAATTTTTTTTTTAATGGAACCAAGGAGAAAATAATACCGGAAAGAAATTTAATTGATGATTGATTAACAGACCGCATCGCCTTTGAAGGCTGCCTGGTGGCAAAATAACCTTTTTCAGATTTGATGTTTCAATTATTAGCATAGTCAGAATATTAGAGGATTTTAAAGTTATTCTAATCTACCGTCAGATGAAAAATGCATGAAAGTTTAAACTGAAACTTAGTTGTATCCTTTAATCGGACTTCTACGTGCCTTCTGTGTGAAGACGTTTGTATACTGTTCAATTTGGTCTTGTTTTAAAACTGTCTTGAAATATGTTCATGATGTTTGGCTTTAGTTAGTTGATGGCTTTGGCGGTGTGAGTACATGTTGGTGCTTTATGAAGTTGTAACAGCGTGGACTAGGATATAAATCTATTTTGTGTAAGCCCTGTTTGTGCTGGTTCAGTTCACTTAACTTTAGAAACAAGTTGAATTCTTATTTTTTGGATACTTCCTGAAAATTCAAGGATGAAATCTTTTCTTGAAAGGCATATGAATCCTTAGTTAATATTATTGCAAGAAATGCAGCTAATTTCCTTAAGATCTGATACAATAACATTTTGCATCTGCCAGCTAGCATTTGGAATTTATTGCTGCTTATTCTGTCCTCATGGCTTTAATTGAAAATTATGGTGACGAAGGATTCACAACAGAGCTGTATGTGCTTGATCTGTCCTATTGTGCTCACACAGCATTACCCAACAGGGTTTATCTACTGATGTCCCCTTGAAGTGTAATTCTGGTTAATTTAAAATGTTTGTTTGGGTTATTGTACTGCTCATTTAAATATTTTCAGTTCACACATTGTCAGTGGAACACAGCAACCTTTAAATTTGAACATGAGAATTCATTTTGAGCAATAGAGGAATAAAGTATGCAAAATCTAATTATGGAGGTACGTGTTTGTGAAATTGCTGCAAATGAAGTAACTCAGCTGTTAATATCAAGTTGGACGAACTGAAACCCACCCAGATTGTTTAGTTCTTCCTGAAATTTCTAAATTTTCTATGGTTAATAACACGTGTGGAACCCACATTCTATCTACATGAGGTGATGGCTGCCCACTTCCTAACTTTGTTTTTGGATTAACTATTGTGGGCAATTTCAATGGAATATGCCTTTTATGTTGTATTTTTTTTATATACTTTAAAAATGTGAATGTGCTGACTGTCAGTCTGTAAGTCTCCACTAATTGTACAGTGCCTATTTTCGTCCCTCTTCATATGGCCCCCTTGCCCATACTCTCTTGTATACTGGACTGTTCCACTGACTGAAGACAACGTCTCTGAATGCTTGAACTTATGTACTTAATACGCTCTAAATGGAAATGGAATTTTTGAGCTGCACATTGAGCAGTATTGAACAGACAAACTTGCAGTTCTAAGGGCTCAATGATAGATCTGTGTCTTGAGAATGCTAAATTGTCAATCTTGCCCTAGCTCTCTCATGTTTAAACTTTAAACAATGCAAGCGCAAGCTAACTATCTTGGAAGTGGGTATTTTGGATGAAACTACATCAACCAAAACCTTTCATTCTTGCAGTGTGAATCCCTTTAGGGGTAAGCCAATAAATAACTGTGGTCCAGACTGTGTTGCGAATATAACGAGTTTTGAGGGCGCTTAAGGAAACATGTCAGTTAGCTGCACATCTGATGTATGATGCTTTGCTATCTACAGAGTAATTAAATAATACAATATTTCCATTTGGGACATGGGAACATTTAATACCATGTGTATTTGAGTATCTTGAGATGTATCCAAAATTCCAATAATACTTCTCCCTGATTATTCTGACTGAGTTATAACTGTTGGCACTTGAGCCTAGAATAATGTCCCAATGATAACTGGAGGATTTTTGTGTATTTTCCTAATACACTTGGACCAGTGATAAAGCACATCAAAGTATCACAAGAGATTTTAAACCATTTGTTTAATGGTTTAAGTTGGTGGTTCTGGAATTTAAAGAAACCAATGATCCTTGCAGCTGCCATGATAAGGACTAATGACATCTTATGAATGGCATTTTTGGTATACTGTTCAACAAAATAAATGTGGGTTTTGTAACTTGTTATATTTTCAAACTATTTTGTTCGATGCAGTAGATATCCAGTGTTACTTATCTTTCAGCTCTTGTATGGATAAAAGCCAACATTGAATTCTAGGCAGCAATGAACCTTCTTTAAATGCTGCTGTGCCAGAAATAATGCAGTTTAATGATGAAATTAGAACCAGGGGGCATATCCTCAAAACAAGGGGGAGCAGATTTAGGACTGAGTTGAGGAGGAACTTCTTCACCAAATGATTGTGAATCTGGAATTCCCTGCCCAGTGAAGGCGTTGAGGCTACCTCGTTGAATGTTTTTAAGGCAAAGATAGAGAGATTTTTGAACAGTGAAGGAATTGAGGGTTACGGTGTGCTGAATCCACAAAAAGATCAGCCATGATCTTATTTAATGGCAGAGCAGGCTCGAGGGCCACATGGCCTACTCCTGCTCCTAGTTCTTATGTCATGATAAATCGCTCTTGCTGGCTGCTGGTGCATTGCAGGTAATCACTTAAGTATTTATCTTGTAATGTTAGGAACTTGGTGGGTGATTTTTGTTTTTGCTACTGACACATTGTTCATATGTAACTTAATGCCTTGCAGTTGATTGGTGTATGGATGAACTGTACTTGATGTTCGAAGTGAGTAATGAGAAAGTGGTGTCTATGTTGTTTAGGGTTGATTATTGTAGGAATGAGTATTAACTAGAGGTGTTTGGTTTGAATGGCTGGTCAGAGTTGATAACTTTTGAGCACATCATCAGTGATGCGACAATGTATTTTAGCACTCAAACGAAATTTTCCGGATTGGATTGGATTTGTTTATTGTCACGTGTACCGAGGCACAGTGAAAAGTATTTTTCTGCGAGCAGCTCAACAGATCATTAAGGGAATAAGAAAAGGGAATAAAAGAAAATACATAATAGGGCAACACAAGGTACACAATGTAACTACATAAGCACCGGCATCAGATGACGCATACAGGGGTGTCGTGTTAAGGAGGTCAGTCCATAAGAGGGTCATTTAGGAGTCTGGTAACAACGGGGAAGAAGCTGTTTTTGAGTCTGTTCGTGCGTGTTCTCAGACTTCTGTATCTCCTGCCCGGTGGAAGAAGTTGGAACAGTGAGTAAGCCGGGTGGGAGTGGTCTTTGATTATGCTGCCCGCTTTCCCCAGGCAGCGGGAGGTGTAGATGGAGTCAATATGTCTAATGTTTAATTTTCTTTGGAATGATTAGCTACAGCACTCAGTCTCCAGATTCGTACCCACATTGATGAGATTCTGCAAAAGACAGCATTGTTTTTCATCTCCGGGGTTCTCATTGTCAAGAAAGAACTACAATTAAAAAGTAATTCATCTTGGAAGAGATCGTGGAGGGTCTGAAGGCCATGCAGTCGGGTAAAGCCCCGGGGCCGGACGGGTACCCAGTGGAGTTCTATAAAAAGTTCTCTGGGATATTGGGGCCGGTGTTGATGAGGATGTTCAATGAGGCAAGGGAAAGAGGGGTGTTGCCCCCAACGATGTCACAGGCAATTATTTCGCTGACTCTTAAGCTGGACAAGAATCCGGAGCTGTGTGGGTCCTCCAGGCCGATCTCCCTGTTAAATGTGGATGCCAAGTTGCTGGCTAAAATCTTGTCCTCCAGGATTGAGGATTGTGTCCCGGACGTTATTGGGGAGGACCAGACGGGGTTTGTTAAGGGCAGGCGGTTGGTGGTCAATGTAAGAAGGCTGTTAAATGTGATCATGATGCCCCCAGAAGGTGTGAAGGTAATGATCGCAATGGATGCAGAAAAGGCTTTTGATCGAGTAGAATGGGAGTATCTGTGGGAGGAACTGGGACGGTTCGGATTCGGGCAAGGCTTTATCGACTGGGTCAGGTTGCTGTATCAGGCTCCTGTGGCAAGTGTACAGACGGATCGGACTACATCGGACTATTTTAGACTGCAACGGGGGACGAAACAGGGATGCCCCCTCTCCTCACTGTTGTTTGCGCTGCCCATAGAGGTGTTGACAATTGCTCTGAGAGCTTCGAGGGGCTGGAGAGGACTGGTCGGGGGGGGTGGAGCACAGGGTTTCACTTTATGCGGATGACCTGCTTCTGTACGTTTCGGACCCAATAGAGGAGATGGAAGAAATCATGAGGGCTCTAGGGAAATTTGGCCGGTTTTCTGGGTATAAGTTTAATGTGGGAAAGAATGAGATGTTTGTGGTCCAGGCGAGGGGACAGGAGAGGCGACTGGGAGAGCTGCCGTTTAGGTTAATAAGGGGAAGCTTTAGTTACCTAGGTATCCAAGTGGCGCGGGAATGGGGCCAGCTGCATAAATTGAATTTGGCCCGGCTGGTGGACCATTTTCGGAGATGGGACGCGCTTCCATTGTCTCTAGCTGGGAGGGTGCAAACGGTGAAGATGACGGTCCTCCCGAGATTCCTATCTGTATTTCAGTGTCTCCCCATTTTTATTCCGCGGTCCTTTTTTTAAGCGGGTCAACAGAGTGATCATTGACTTTGTCTGGGCCGGCAAGACCCCGCGAGTAAGGAAGGTAATGCTTGAGTTGAGTCCGGGTGAGGGTGGGCTGGCGCTGCCAAATTTCAGCAATTATTACTGGGCGGCTAATATAGCCATGATCAGGAAGTGGGTGATGGGGGAGGGGTCGGCATGGGTGCGTATGGAGGTGGCTTCATGTAAGGGCACTGGTTTGGGGACGTTGGTAACTGCGCCTCTACCGTTCCCGCCGGCACGGTACTCCACAGTGGTGACGGCCCTGAGAGTTTGGGGCCAGTGGAGGCGGCATGTGGGAGCAGTGGGAGCATCGGTTTGGGCCCCAATCTGTAATAATCAAAGGTTTGCGTGTGGACGGCGGGTTCCGGTTATGGCGGAGAGCGGGGATTGAAAGGATGGGGGAATATGTTATAGAGGGTACTTTTCAGAGTTTGAGGGCCCTGGAGGAGAAGTTTGGGTTGGCGAGCGGAAACTATTTCGGGTATCTGCAGGTGCGGGACCTCCTAGTAAACAGGTGTCAACCTTCCCGCTGCTACCGCTAAGGGGGATACAGGATAGGGTAGTTTCCAGAGGGTGGGTAGGAGCAGGGAGCATCTTGGACATTTACAAGGAGCTTATGGGGTCAGAAGAGACGCAGACAGAGGAGCTGAAGTGCAAGTGGGAGGAGGAGCTGGGAGGTGAGATAGAGGATGGTCTATGGGCGGACGCGTTGCGTAGAGTCAACGCGTCCGCAACATGTGCCAGGAACAGCCTGATACAATTTAAGGTTGTTCACCGGGCTCACATGACAGTGGCCCGGATGAGCAAATTATTTTGGGGTGGAGGACAGGTGCGCAAAATGTGCGGGAGGACCGGCGAAGCATGTCCACATGTTTTAGACATGTCCAAAGCTTTGGGGATTTTGGCAGGGGTTTGCAGACGGCATTTCCATGGTGTTAAAAATAAGCATGGCACTGAGTCCAGAGGTGGTAATTTTCGGGGTGTCAGAAGACCCGGGAATCCAGGAGGAGAAGGAGGCAGAAGTTCTGGCCTTTGCTTCCCTGGTAGCCCGGAGACGGATGCTATTAGCATGGAGGGGCTCAAAGCCCCCAAAGTCGGAGACCTGGCTATCTGACTTGGCTAGCTTTCTCTGTTTGGAGAAAATCAAGTTTGCCTTGAGAGCGTCACTGTTAGGGTTCACCCGGAGGTGGCAACCGTTCGTCGACTTCTTTGTGGAAAATTAATCGTCAGCAGACGGGGGGTGGGGGGGGGGAGTAGTTTAGATTAGAGTAGGAGGTCAATAAGGGTGGGACCTGTACAAATGGCTTTTGCACTATGTTTATGGTTTCATGTATATTGTTTATTTTGTTGTTACTATACCGAAAGTACCTCAATACAATGTTTATTTAAAAAAAAAAGTAATTAATCATTCAGTGTAATGATATCAGAGAGATAAATGGTCAGCATTTTCAGACACCGTTGTCCTTACTGGCCTTTCTGTAAATTCCCAAAGTGACATTGCAAAGTTAAATATTCAGTCAAGAAAATACTTGTGCATGGGTTTAGCCACAGTAAAAGCCTTGCATGCTCAATAATAATTTGTTAATTTTGAGGATTGTAGTAGAATTTTGTTTGTTCTATTTACCTTTTGCTTGCATTTTACAGCCCAGATGAATTTTAGGGTTCTGATAAAAGTCCAGATCTGTTTTTTAACCTTCTGCTTTCACAAGACTTGGATTTTGAATGCCTGTTTGTGCTGTATTTAATTTGTACCTTCCACATACTAAAAGCTAGGTCATCAAATGAAGGGCGGGATGAAGGCATCTATAATGTAGTTAGTTTGCCTGCAGGAACAGTCGAATATTTACCCCCCTCCCGATGTCAATTCTATGACTTCAGAGCAATATCCTGTTTCACCTTTGATTGGAACTGTTCCACTGCCGTACCTAGTTGAAGGAGGTGAATTAATTATTTTTCTAATCAACTGTTATTATGTAGACCCAATCTGTCAGATTTGTGATCTTCGTGGTGACAAATTATTTAGCCATTGATGGATCTGTACTTTGGTTAATATATCTTATGCGTCGCCGCACTATATATCATTCGACAGAACTTAAAACAGCTTCATGCGTGAAGTAAATTGTAGCTTTATTCAGTAAGTTTTCAAATGTCTCTTGATCAGTTTGCTTGCAGATACAGAGTTTTTAAAAGTTTGTTTTGTCCAAGCAAATACAGATGACCGAGTTGAATTCAATACAAATAACAGTTCTTGATGATTTCTTCAAATTAAAATGCACCATACAGAGAAGTTGACAATAGACAAAACGGCGGCTTTCAGAGCAAAGCGCAGGAAATAGTTAAAAGAAATAAAATAAGATGATTCCGGAATGAATTGTTCAAACCGGCACCTATTTTTAAGGTAATTGCTATCGTTAATGTTCTGTCCCCTTTCTGTCTGTGACTGGGTCATAATTATAGTTCATTTAATTCGATAGAAATGGCTGTCCATCAAATTTTGATATAAATTGTGATATTCCGTTCCCACCAAACTTTAGCAGTTCTCATGAAAACTGAACTAGGAACGCTGCCCAGATTTGCATACTAACGAATGTGTCTGTCTGGAGTTTTAATCTGATCATTCTCATGCTGTTCAGCAGTTTTCACTGTTTGTCTGTTTGAACTGTGTGACCTTAAGAAACCATTTTAATTCTGAACCACTTTAATAAACCATTTTCATTCTGAACCATTTCTTCCTTTTAAGCTTATATATTAAAAGCTAGATTTCTGTCAGCCATGATGTGGAGATGCTGGCGTTGGACTAGGGTGAGCATAGTAAGAAGTCTTACAACACCAGGTTAAAGGCCAACAGGTTTGTTTCGAATCACTAGCTTTTGGAGCACTGCTCCTTCACCTGAGGAAGGAGCAGTGCTCCGAAAGCTAGTGATTCAAAACAAACCTGTTGGACTTCAACCTGGTGTAGTAAGACTTCTTACTGAATTATTTAGCAGCAGCATGATGCCACAGTGGCTAACACTGTTGCTTCACAGCGCCAGGGTCCCAGGTTTGATTCCTGGCTTGGGTCACTGTCTGTGCGGAGACTGCATGTTCTCCCATGTCTGCGTGGGTTTCCTCTGGATGCTTCGGTTTCCTCCCGCAAGTCCCGACAGATTGCTTAATTTTCTCTAGCTTATGGCCTCCTGCAGTCATCCAGGATCAGTTCCTCCGTAAGAATAATTGCGTCCAAACTGACGTGTTTATAATTATTTTTAAAGTCACATCCTGAGTCTGCTCAGAATAAAGACAGAACACACATTCATCCTCTTACAGCTTATGGAGAAACATAAGAGTGTCTTCATTGGAGGTACAGGTCAAGTATCCATTATCCATAAACCTCAGGGCTGATTACATTTAGGATTTCAAATAATTACTGTTTTTGGATACCGCATATAAACATTAACTGTAGCCGAAGCTAGCTAAAGTCTTAAGTAGCTAAAATAGCTAGAAAAGTAAGATGCATCATTGAATGATAAATACAAGGTACCTGTAATAGTTTATTTTTGACAGGTTCACCACAAGAATCGCACGGTAAACAATGCAAACACTCATCTAGAAGTCTCTTGGTAAAGATCAATGGGGGTCAAAAAAAGCAGTTTTTGGGTGTGTTTGGTTTTCGGATTTATGGATAAAAGGATATTTTATCTGGATAATGCACATCCACTTTCAAGTGAAGTTATAACACACCCCCTGTCTGAACTTTAAAACAACCTGCTCACTCAACATATCTTTGCTCAAAGTTTATTATTTTGATATTATGAGCATGTGAAACCATCACTCCAGTGTAATTCAAAATTTTAAGAGAGCAGAAATGAGGGATGGAGAGAAATATATTCTTTGTGGTTGAGTTAATTGGGAAGTTTTTCTACATGAGCACAAATAGTACCTCGTGAGACTTGCCGAGTATTGAATGGTACAGAATGAGACACTGCAGCTAAAGGACATTAGTGAACCAGATGGGTTTTTACGACAATCGGCAAGTGTTTCATGGTCATCATTACACTTTTGATTCCAGATTTTATTGAATTCAAATTTCACCATCTGCAGTGGCGGGATTTGAACCTGGGTCCCCAGAGCATTACTCATGGCCTCTGGTTAATTAGTCCAGTGACAATACCACTATCCCAATACCTCCCGTGCTAAAGCACGAAGTAAATCTCAGCAGTGAAAGGATAAGCATTCGGAGCAGGATTGGAAATTCGGATAAACTATTTACATTTTTATATTTTGTATTCTCCCATTTTCAAAACACCTTCAGGTTTACAACAAGTAGATCACCGGGAGGTGATTTGATTTGAAATCTGCAAGTCTTCGCTTGTTTAAACTGAATTGATGAGAATCAACTGCTTTACTGGAAAAGCTTGGAGCAGCTGCATTCAGGGTTGTTCCTTAGAAATGCAAACGGGGTAAATAATTTGGCCATTTGTACTTGATTGATAAATGCAAATCCAACAGCCTGTTACTGCACATGGACTACACAAAATTAGCTGCCTTATTTTAACTGATGTCTATACTCTTACTGGATTTGTTCCTGTGAGAGAGAAGAAATTTTGTTCATGGATAAAATACATTTAAATTGCCCTAACCTCCAGCACAGCCAAGATGAAACTCAGTATTTCTAAGCATATGCACACTGCCTATTCAAACTCAATCTACTGTTGTGACAAACAATTAACATAGCCCATTAGCAATGCATTTGACAACTTATTTTAAGCTGTACATCCATTTTTGTCACCTGGAAATCACTTTCAATACTTGTCCTGTGGGATTCTCCAGCGGGATCCTCTGCTTCGCCAGCAGCGCCCTCACACCCACGGGTTTCCCGATGGCGTGGGATGGCCACAATGAGAAACCCCATTGGCCAGCTGCTGGATCAGAGGGTCCAGCTGTCGGCAGGGGCACGCTGCGTGGGAAAACGGGGCTGGCGGGATGGAGAATCCCAC
Source organism: Scyliorhinus torazame (assembly GCF_047496885.1). Classification (NCBI taxonomy): domain Eukaryota; kingdom Metazoa; phylum Chordata; class Chondrichthyes; order Carcharhiniformes; family Scyliorhinidae; genus Scyliorhinus; species Scyliorhinus torazame. The sequence goes on from NC_092716.1 coordinate 233,445,519, forward strand.
CCGTATTGTTTAATATAAAGCAATGTTTAATATAAAGCAAGTGCTCTGGGTGTAAAAATGTATGAATATATCAAAAACTCTTGGTATTGAATATGAAATGAAAGTTGTCTGCCGGTCAGAACTATTTACAGCACAGCTGGAAATAGTGATTTACTTGCAATACATTATCCCAAGAACCAGAGGGTCAAACCTGCGACACCTACCCGTGTTCCAGATATCCTCACTTGCACTATGGTGCTTTGCTACTGATTGTGCAAAAAATGTATGTACTTGTCTGTGCTCATGTGCCTTGAAGTGTATTTATTAAATGTGTCCTTTCGCACGTATGTGCGGAGAAACCATACCCCTCTTTGCCATCTTGTATAATCGCTCCCTTGTATGCTATGCATGTTATTGTTTCCAATCACATTTTTATACCCTACTTCTCCTTGGCTTGGACTCTTTCTTTGCATTCATTGTGATTGAAAACAAATGAGCTTCAGTTATTTGAAGAGAAGTATATCATTGACAGCAGACTATTTGATTGTTTGATCCGCTTCGGTTCTGTAAAGAATGGGCCCTGATGGGGAAACTACCTGATTTTCTCTTGAGTCACATTGGCTTAATTTCTGCACCATTCTACGCTGCACTTCACACTGCAGCTGCAATGTAGATGCAAAATCTTGTTTGTAGAAAGATGTCATCTTTTACAGCATTGAACTTGTTTTATTCTGATTTCTTATTCTTTTACTGGATGTGAGCTTCACTGTCTAGGCCAGCATGTACTGCCCATCCAATGTTGCCTTAAGGTTGTGATGAACTGCCTCCTTGAACCGCTGCAGTCCATGTGGTGTAGGTACACCCACAGTGCTGTTTGAGAGGGAGTTACATTATTTGATTCCAGTGTCAGTTAAGCAATGACAATGTATTTCCAAGTCAGGGTGGTGAGTGGCTTGGAGGGGAATTTCCAGGTGGTAGATTTCCAGGTGGTAGATTTCCTAGGGATCTGCTGCTCTTGTCCTTCTAGATAATAGTGGTAATGGGTTTGTTTGGTGCTATCTAAGGAGCCTCGAGTTCCTGCATCTTGTAGATAGTACACTCTGCTGCTACTGTGTATCAGTGATGGAAGAAGTTAATGTTTTGGAAGGGATGCCAACCAAGCGGGCTGCTTTGTGCTGGATGGTGTTGAGCTTCTTGAGTGTTATTGGAGCTGCGCTTATCCAGGCAAGTGGGAGAGTATTCCGTTACACTCCTGACTTGTGCCTGCTAGATTGTGGACAGACTTTTGAAGAGTCAGGTGATAAGTTACTTTCTGCTCGGTTACTAGTCTCTGACCTGCTCTTGTAGCCACAGTATTTATATGGCTAGTCCAGTTCAGTTTATTTTCAATGGTCACCCCCAGGATGTTGATAGTGGGGGTTTCAATGGTTAATGCCATTGACTGCCACGGGGCGATGGTTAGATTTTCTCCTGTTGGAGATTGTCATTGGCCGACACTTTTGTGGAGTAAATGTTACTTGTCAGCCCAAGCCTGAATATTTTCCAGGCCGTGCTGCATTTGGACACTGACTGCTTCAGTATCTGAGAAATCGCAAATGGTGCTGAACGTTGTGCATCAGCAAATATCCCCACTTCTGATCTTATGATGGAAGGAAGGTCATTTATGAAGCAGCTGAAGATGGTTGGGCCTCAGACACTCTCCTGATGAACTCCTGCAATGATTTTGTGGAGTTGAGATGACTGACCCCCCCAATAACCATATTTCTTTGTGCTCGGTATGATTCCAACTAGCGGAGAGTTTTCCCCGATTCCCATTGACTCCAGTTTTGCTCGGTCTCCATGATGCCATGGATCAAATGCTGCCTTGATGCCAAGGGCAGTCACACTCGCCTTACCTCTGGAGTTCAGCGTTTTAAAAAAAACGTTTTTACTGAGTTTTTGTGGTATAAGCGTGGACAATGTGTTCAGCTCTTTTATCCATGTTTGAACCAAGGCACCTTTCCTGCTGATGGACCATTGTGAATTTGGGTATTCTGCAAACTCTACATCTATATATTAAACAAATATTGCCACTGAGAAACTTGAACAATAAAATCACAATGTAAAATATTGTAATAGTTGATCTTCTAGATTAAGAATCTTAATCTTATAGATAATCTCAATATAAAGTGACAACACGGCGGCACAGTGGTTAGCACTGCTGCCTCAATGGCAGGGGCCCAGGTTCAATTCCGTCCTTGTGTGACTGTATGGAGTTTGTACATTCTCCCTGTGCCTTGTGTGGGTTTCCTCCGGGTGCTTCGATTTCCTCCCACAGTCCAACGATATGCAGGTTAGATGAATTGGCCATCCTAAATTTTCCCCTTACTGTACAGCGATGTACAGGTCAAGTGAGGTTACTGGATGGTGCTGGGAGTGAGCCTAGGTAGGGTCAGTTCAGACTCAATGGCCGAATGGTCTCCTGCACTGTAAGGATTCAATGACATTAATTTTTCACAATCATATTTAGTCTATATATGTGCATGTAGAGTAAGCAAAATGACTTGGAAAATGAAACTGCAGTACTGTACTGAACTTGTTTCTAGAGCAATATTTCTCCCCTCGATTGAGCTGGGCCCAGGACACTTCCATTTCCTAACACTATGGAAAATTGCTTGGTCCATTTTTCTGTGTGCTGTAACTTGATCCAGTTTGAATAAAGGCTATATTTGAGTCCAGGTGGTTGAAGGGTATCAGCTAAAACACCGTAGAGTGGCAGTCTTAACCAGCCTCTCTGCTAGATTACACATTTTCCAATTTGTTGTACCCCACTCAGAAGCTTTTATGCTTTTGTATTCGGTATTTACTGGGAGGTAAATTATATTTATTTTTGTTAGAATAGTGTAAGATGCTGGACCAAAATGCAGAATTGTCAACAGATTGGTGGTATCAACTGCCAATTATCTTGCTCATTTATTTTTGTCTTTATCCTGCTTCTGTTTTTTTAGTGTTGAAGCTGTTGACCACATGCCAAGTTTGATTTTTTTTAAGGTAGAATCAGTTGTTCTAGAAATGTTAACTTTAGGACTTCCATTATTCTCTTTAAAAGAGATTATTGTTTTTTTTCCCTCCAAATCAACCCCTGATTGTATTTTTAAGAAGCAATGAATGGTGGTGGTATAAGTGAGGGTGTTTGCTGGGAGCAGTTCTAAAGATGCACAGTCTTGAGACAGTAGGTTTATTGCAATAGGGAATTAAAAGGTTTACTGTAAATTGTTTCCAGCCTGGCCTGTCTGACTTAACGGATGAGCCATGGTTCTGATTTCTGACTATTAGCAGTGATTTCCCTTACTAGGAAGTGCAGACATGAATTGAGATCTTAATTCAATGTGGATTTTATTGATTAAGCTGCCCCCTGATTGAAATGTAGGGCTCTTTTGCTGGAATTAATCAGTTTGCGTGTGACATACTATTGCTAAAGGAATAGTAAAATATAGTTGCAGCATTGAGGAGACTTGACAGGGTGGATGCTGGAAGGATGTGTCCATTTGTGTGAGAGACCAGAGGTAGGAGGCACAGTTTAAAAATAATGGGTCGTCCACTTAAGACAGAAATTATTTATTTTTAATGTGAGATTTGAGTGTCTTTGGAACACTCTTCCCCAGAAACGGATGGACAAAGTCATTGAATATTTTTTAAGCAGAGGTTGATGAATTCTTGACTAAGGAGTCAAAGGGCATCGGGGTAAGCAGAATGTGGAATTCAGGGCACAATCACATAGCCAGGATCTTATTAAATAGTGGAGCAGGCTCAAAGGGTCCAAATGGCCTACTAATTTATATGTTCGGACATATGTCTCTGTTATGATATTTGTACATTAAAAATATATATTAATTTAGACATTTGAGGCAATGATGCAGTATATCTGTAGCTTGTTGCATTGTTGACTCTTATGAGCACAAACTTCTGTTTATTCTGCATGCCTTCTAGATACCTTCAATTAGACTTTATATTCCCAACAGTTTATCTTCATGAATAAAACAGTGCTGATGACTATTCAAAGAGAGTTTAGCGTCATTGTTGGTTCAGCTGGTGAGCAAATGGGTCGCTGGAGTGATCTCAAAACGTTCAGATTTCTAGTGACAGCATGCAGCAATCACTTGGGATCCTTTTGTCTATGAAGAACATGACTGTACTATGTTTTATTTTGTTATTGGTGCTTTATTTTGGAAAACATTTTGAAATACTTGTGTTTGTAATAAGAGCCTTTGTTTAACATAGCAAAATGTCAATGTCTCTCAAAGTTAAAGGAAATGCAGATGCTGTAGGAGTTGGGGCAAATAGTTAACACAATCAAAGAAATAGATTTTTAGACAAAAGAAGCATAGAGTGGGTCAGAGTCGAGTGTGTAAGCAACATAGTTATCAAGTTATGTCTAAAATCTCAAGTTTATTTTTGAAACATCCTTTAAGTATGACCAGGTAGTTGAAGGGTATCAGCTAAAACTCCGTAGAGTGGCAGTCTTAACCAGCCTCTCTGCTAGATTACACATTTTCCAATTTGTTGTACCCCACTCAGAAGCTTTTATGCTTTTGTATTCGGTATTTACTGGGAGGTAAATTATATTTATTTTTGGTCTTATTTTGCAGGCCGGGCAGGATTGATAAGGCCCAGAGGTATGAATAAAAAGATTGTAACTGCGACTCAGATGACAGCTCAGGAAGTGATTTAAACTGGACCCTCCCTCCCCATGCCTGATGGAGGGGCTTTTTGTGCAACTGTGAAATATTTCAGACAGCAATCATAAATACCACAAGAATTCATGGATTATTGTACCCTCGACAACCCGACTTGTAACATCCAGCTAGTCCCCGACAGTGGAATCTAATGCCTCCTTTGTGGCAGTGATTGCACATTGTGATTTTTTTAAAAATAAAAATACCCTAAAATAAACCACACACTGTAACAAGAAAAACAAAATAAAAGTTTTTACAAAAATTGAACCATGATTTTCTGTTTTTTTTCTCCTTGGTCTGTGTTTGGCCTGTTTAATTTTCCTTGCTCCTCTTCTAAAATAGGTTTCTGTATTGGTACAATTCACAGTGGATTCGCACAAGTCCAACAATTATTTTCCAAGGTAATTTTTAAGCAAAAGTCTGTAACATTTCTCCACATAACCACTCATTTTGCAATTGAGCCTTAATGAACAAAATACTTGAGTCAAACAAAAATAAACAATATGTAGGATGGGAAATGTCTACCAGTCTCTTAGTGATAATATGGCCAATGGTTTCTGGACCACCTTTAAAAGATCATTTTTGTCCATTTGACAGCGAGTGTTGGATTCTCACCTGAGACTGGAATTTGAATTCCAGTTTTGATGCTTTTATATATGCTGCCTTTGTGGAAGTGAAGGAGAATTTGTGTGGGGGGTGGGCTTCCAACCCTTATCCCTCAGTTCCAGATGCTGACCACGCTCTAGCTGTTCATCTTCATGTGTGAATCTAGACTGAGTGGTAACAGACTGTAACTGTCTGAACTGCAGTGTAACATACATTGAAAAGTGGAATCTGTATCATTGTCACCTTAACCCAGTTAATCCCAGGTGAAGAATGGTTGCATTTAATCAGATCAGAGATGGAATATAGAGTGTTCCTGGTTTGTCAAGCTTAATACTGTAAATCATAGAATCCCTACAGTGCAGGAGGAGGCCATTTGGCCCATCGCGTCCATACCAGCTCTTGGAAAAACCACCCTACTTAAGCCCACGCCTCCACCCTATCCCAGTAACCCCACCTAAACTTTTTGGATACAAAGGGGCAGTTTAGCAAGGCTAATCTACCTAACCACATCTTTGGACTGTGGGAGGAAAGTGGAGCGCCCGGAGTAACCCACGCAGACACGGGGAGAACATGCAAACTCCACACAGATAATCAGCTGAGGCCGGAATTAAACCCGGGTCCCTGGTGCTGTGAGGCAGTCGTGCTAACCGCTGCCACCATTCCGACTTTTTGAGCAAGTTTCAAAGCTTCCTCCAGTACAGGTTTTGTGCTCAGGGATTCTAGGTTTCTCTTTGTAAAGCCTTTGGCTGATATCTTTAATCTGTGCCATAGAGGCTGCTGCTGAAAACATAACCACAAGGGGATTCTGAACGGAATAATTTCATACATGTAGAATTGTAAGAGATTGAAATTTATGATTAATTACAGCTGTGCTTTTTAAAATTTAATGAGTTTGACTCAAGTATCTTTGCCAATTGAACAATTTCCAAGAATTAAAACTTCCTAGTTCGGCGAAGTATGTAGGAATCTTGATCCAAGTTTATCACAGGAAAAGCCCTTTCTTCCCCTCTGCTTCACATTGTATATTGTTCTGTCCAAATAACTTTGCAGGTGTTGGTATGAACTACTAATCATGTCCACTCATCGGTTTATTAAAAATAATAGAATTAGAAGATACCGATTACGTTATCCTGATAGCTCATTGGGTACATACCAGGAAGGCGTTCCCTTCGGTCTGTAATTGGCTGATTTCCCCATATTTAATGCAATTTTTCTATTGTGCTAACTGGGTTTACCTAGTATTGCTGCCAATACCAAAAATGATGTGGAGATGCCGGCGTTGGACTGGGGTGAGCACAGTACGAAGTCTTACAACACCAGGTTAAAGTCCAACAGGTTTGTTTCGATGTCACTAGCTTTCGGAGCGCTGCTCCTTCCTCAGGTGAATGCAGAGGTCTGTTCCAGAAACACATACACTTATAGCCAAGTTCCGCACACATGAGTGCGGCCTCAACCGGGACCTGGGATTCATGTCACATTACATTCATCCCCCACCATCTGGCCTGCAACATCCTACCAACTGTCCTGGCTTGATACAATTCACACCTCTTTAACCTGGGGTTACCCCATCTCTGGATCTGTAAAGATTTAATCACCTGCTAATGTTCGCATTCCTAGCATTGTTTGGCATCTTTGAATTTGTCTATATATGTGTTTCTGGAACAGACCTCTGCATTCACCTGAGGAAGGAGCAGCGCTCCGAAAGCTAGTGCCATCGAAACAAACCTGTTGGACTTTAACCTGGTGTTGTAAGACTTCGTACAATACCAAAAATGTCAACAGAACTTCTCCCTCTGGTGATTGATGTAAGTACTGCAACTTCCCATTTAGCTCATTAAAAAATTGCCTTAGTTATTCAGTGAGGAAGATTAAAAAGGTGTAACTATCATCTTGTTCCTGAATCTTTAGTTACATTTTTTTCTTTCTCTTGAAGGCAATGGTTCTAGACATGGTAAAATTCCACAAGCACTGCCCAGTGACTATACTTGATATGCAAGCCTAGATTGTGTTGCAGACTCGGATTGTGGACAACTAAGGCTCTTTCCACTTGGTTTCCACACAAGCACATCTCCAGCAAGCTAGCAATTATGAACAGGAATCATTGCATATTTATTTTTTTATGCCATCCTTAAAGTTACAAAGCCAGTGCGTGGAGTGGACAGGGCAAACCCCTAATCCATCTCTGCTTGCTCAAAAAAAAAAAATTCAAATTGAAGCTAATTCATGGTCTCCACAAAAGTGAGACACAAGATCCAAGCCAACAAGAAAAGGCACCGCACTTCATTTTGGACTTGATTTGGCGCTTGATCTTCATTCTGTCAAAGTAATTCAAGTAGTGGCCAACCAATTTGATAGAGCAACGGGAGGGCCATCTTGATTCGCATGGGTCAATACTGCAGCAGCCAGAGCATATATCAATGGACAAATTGGAGCAGCTCCAAATACATAAGAGTACTGCTTTGTTCTATTCAGTTTTCCTTCCCAACTCTCAACATGCAGGAGGTGGGATTTACTGTCAACTTCAGCAATGAAGAAACCAGGAAACGTCCATTGTAACAGTCACAGCTGCACAAAAAAAGCTACATTTTTAAATTTACTAAGTATGTATTTCTTGCTCTTGTATAGTCTTGAAAATGTCTGCAGCCATTTGACTGCAGTATCATAACCAAATCTGAGCTTTTGCTTAGTATCCACATGTACGGAATCGGTTGTGATCAAGACCAGAGACCCTGGCTGTCTTTTATTAGAACCTTCCAATCTAATAGATGCTCAAGCCACTTGGTGTGATTAACAAGCTTAGCCCTGACTGGGAATCAAACCAGAGTTTGGATTGTGTTTCCTGCTGTCAGATGCATGGCACTTTACCTGAACTAACCAATACAGCTGGAATTAATACTTTTGTTCAGACCGCTTCTGAAATATAGAGCTCACTGTCAATAATCATCATGAAATCACGATCCACAATTCTGGAAAATGAAAGAACCATTGTATTTGAATAGGTAGAGCGGATTTAAATTTCAGTCCTGGAATGCAGTGCTGTTGGGGTCTGGTAAAAACATATACATGATAAAAGTTGCTTAATTTCTCACCGCATGTTATTGCCATTCTTTTCTGAAGTTGAACATAAATTCCACTGTGGGTTAGTGAACAAAGCATTATTGTGCAGAGAAGTTAGAAATTCCAGGTAACTGCTTTCAACAATATTCCTCATTGTTAAATCCCATTCTCCAAACAGAAGATTAGCTAAGTAATTCAACATAAAGTAATTTTTTAATGTTTTTGAATAATGTGGTGCAGAGGCTTATTAAGAACTCGTGTAGCAAAGACAGAAGTTAGACTATGCAATTTTAGTGTGTTAATGCACTGTCCCACAAAGCAGTGTTCCTTTTCATTAATATTATTGTGATAAATTGAAACTTAGAATTTTGATATTTTTAAAAATTAAGTGGCAATTTAGCGTGGCCAATCCACCTACCCTGCACATCTTTGGGTTGTGGGGGTGAGACCCACAAGACACTGGGAGAATGTGCAAACTGAACACGGACCGGGGGCCGGGATCCAACCTGGACCCCTCAACGCCTTGAGGCAGCAGTGCAAGCCACTGCCCTCCCTGAATTTTGATGGGAGTCTTATGGCATTGAACTCGAAATCTGACTCCATCCCACAGAAATGAGGTTGACTCTTAACTCACCTTTGAAATGGCTGATCCAGCCATTCTGGCAAAGCTAAAATTAAATTGAATCAAAATCAAAGGCACAGCCAACCCTTTTGATCCTTGGGAAAGTCCTCAGAACATGAACGTTTTTGCCCAAACTGGGAACAGCTGGCTCACAGAAATCAAGCAACAGTCATTGGCTGAAAATCAAACTCTCAGCATATATTAGGCCCTGTCATCTCTGTCCTATCCCAAAGCAGGACAGACCCATCAGCAGCAGCAGTACAGTTGCTGTGCAGTCAGGAGACTGATCTTGGGAGCTCTCACTGTTGACTCCGAACCTCCTGAAGTACAATGGGATCAGGTCAAACAAAGTGAGAAAATCTGATATCTACTTCCTGCACTTCCATGTCAAATATTGTCACAAGTAGGCTTACATTAACACAGCAATTAAGTTACTGTGGAAAGCCCCTAGTCGCCACACTCAGGCGCCTGTTCGGGTGTCTGCGTGGGTTTCCTCCGGTTTCCTCCCACAGTCCAAAGATGTGCAGGTTAGGTGGATTGGCCATGCTAAATTGCCCTTAGTGTCCAAAATTGCCCTTAGTTCTGGGTGGGGTTACTGGGTTATGGGGATAGCGTGGAGGTGTGGACTTGGGTAGGGTGCTCTTTCCAAGAGCCGGTGCAGACTCGATGGGCCGAATGGCCTCCTTCTGCACTGTTAATTCTATGTAATATGTATGTACACTGAGGGAGAATTCAGAATGTCCAAATTACCTAACAGCACGTCTTTCGGGACTTGTAGGAGGAAACCCACGCAGACACGGGGAGAACATGCAGACTCCGCACAGACAGTGACCCAAGCCGGGAATCAAACCTGGGACCCTGGCGCTGTGAAGCATCAGTTATTATTTTGCCATTCACTGTAAATTGCTGTCCTCTGGTTTTCGCCTCCGCTGTCAATGGGAACCGTTTCTCTATCTGCTTTGCCCATATCCCCCCCATGATTTTGAACACATCAAAACTACTTCCATCTTTTTCTCCTCTCATCAAAGCACAAGGTACCAAAGGAAGATCTATTCTTGATGGAGGACATCATTTTTCATGTTATTAATAATGAAGGAAAAAAACACTGAATTTCATCTGGAAATATTAGACTTTAAATAAAACTTGTTTCTTTAAATAGTCACAAGCTGAATTGCTGCAGGGTGATTCTCTTCAGAAACAATAGAATCTCACCCTGTTACCAGACAAGCATCCAGAAACTAATTGCTACTTCTGGTAAAGACAACGGCCATCTCGTCAATCAAGAGATTCCCTGTGTAATGCCCAGATTAGTTTTTGTGGATTCGCCTTCCCATTTAGAATACACAAAGAATAGGTTAAAGGCCAGCTGAAAACTGTCCAGATGTCTGTGTGTGAGAAGTGTTAAGTAAAAGCCAGCAAGCACACACTCAGTACCCCTGAAAATAGTCATTTTGCAGGAATATTTCTCTGACTAAGTCAGCAAAGACCACAGTTGAAACGAGAAATGGGAAACTTCACCAAACTACAGAACACTGGAATCGCAGAACCGACTATTTGCCTGCTGATGATGACTATTGGATTCTCAAATAAACGCTCCATCGTCTACTCCTCATGAGTCCAGGACTGTTATGTATATCTTTTCAGTATTTACTTTAAATGCAATTCTGCCTTCTAATTTGTATGAATGTTTATGCAGATGTTTTACCGTTGTCTTGCCATTAGTATTTAATAAACTCACTCCACCTTTAACTCCAGGAAAACAGGTTAAGTTGGTTCTTTTTAAAACATAACTTGAGTCAGGGAAAAGGAATCCACAGAAAGGGATCCCTTCTGGATTAAATCTTGAATAAATATAAGGGGCGAGGTTCTCTGCCCAGTGACTCCAGAATCTCAAAACCCACTTGAGCGGAGAATTGCATGCGAGGGGAGAATCGTGGGCGCTGCCATGTGCTCCACAGGATGCCATTCTCCGGAGTGCCTCAGCAGTGGCGACAATGCACCCGACTCCACATGTGCAGTAAACACCATTGGCATATCATTAATGGGTCTGACCTGGTATTCTCTGGGGCCACTGCAATGCTCTGCCTCCGCGAGGAGGCAGTACCGACAGCGGGATTCACTTGTGGTTTTAAAAATCAAGAAACTGGCGCCGTGGCTGCTGAAGGAGAGGAGCGAGGACATGGTCCCAGAGGTGGGATCGTGGACTGCCGCTCCTGCTGCTGGTGGGGCTGGCTTGGTGGTTGTGGGGTGGGGTGGCTTCTGCCAGTGTCGGCGTGTGGATTGGCAGGGGATGGGCCATGGGGTTCGGGTGACCCCCTCCCCCACCCCGGAGTGGATTGTCCAGGCATAGACTGCCACTGTCACTTCCTGCAAGGCACCCATCTTGCTATGACTGCCCCCGGGTGGACAATGATCAGGCAGAGTGACGCCAGCCGTATGGGTGCTTCCACCACCATCCACAACTGGGTGCCACCCGCCGGCAGGGCATCACGTGGCCCACCAAACGGGGATGACCACAGTAATCTCTACAGGAGGGTGCGGACAGGGGCCGCGGAGTGTATCACCGGCATGGGTAGAGCCATCCATGGCACCCCTGTCAGCAGAGATGGGTGCTTGGGCCAGAGGCCCCCACAGTGCTGGGCACCGACGGGGAAGGGGGGCCGTGAAGTGGGCAGGGTGCCGGGGAAATGGTTTTGGTTGGGCGTTGGGGGAGGGAGAAGGGTGACGGGGCTGGGGCTGCAGTGCAGACCGGGGCCACTGTGTAGCCTGGGGGGCTCACACCATGATAACATGTCTGCCTTTCACCCTCTGCAGATGATTGACTTTGGGATGCAACTAGGAATGGCGGCCTTCAACCTAGCCACCAGAGCCCTGGGGGGATGCATTGAGGCTATACGATCAGGAACTGCTCGGGGAGGACCCTGCAGCAGCAGAGCTTGCCCCAGAGGAACAGGAGCCAGCAGCCCAACAGAGCGAGGAGGAGGTGGGAAGGCCGCTCTGCATTCGGCCACGTATGTACCAGCAACGCCTGTCATTCAAGGACCTGCCGGACCGGAAATGCCGTTGAAGATCCCAGCTGAGCAGAGAGATAGTGCAACATAACTGCTGGATCATGATGCACCTGGAACCGCAGGGGAATGGGGGAGAATATCCGCTCCCGGTGGCCATCAAGGTGACGGTCGCCCTGAGTGTGTACATCACGGAGTCCTTTTAGACAACGAGTGAGGATCTGTCCAGAGTCTCCACAACCTCTGCACAGGTGCCTCCGTGCCATCACGGAGGCCTTGGATGCCCAGTCGGCACAATATATCAGCTTCAATGTGGACCATGCCCGGGCAGCGGAGTTCGCCGCTATCGCCGGGATATCCAAGGTCAGAGATGATCAATGGGATGCAGGACCTGCAGGATGCAGGAGCACTGACCCATGATGTGGCAGTCTTCACAAACCGAAAGGGGTTCCACTCGAACGTGCAGCTGGTGTGTGACCATCCGATGCGCAGGTTGCACGGCTGCGCTCAATACCTGGGCAGTGTGCATGACACCTCCATCCTTGCGCACTCAACAGTTCCCGACAACTTTCGAGGTGCACCTCAGGAAGCCACAGACTGACACGGAGATCCGCTGCGACGACGGCCATCCTGAAGATGCAGTTCAGGTGCCTGGACCGCTCAGGAGGGGCCCTCCAGTATAGTGCTAGGCGAGTCTCCCACATTGTAGTGGCCTGCTGTGTCCCCCACAATATTCTGCAGTAGAGGGGCAATGTGCTGGAGGAGGAAGATGAATGGCAGGCTTCGTCCGATGAGGAGGATGGGAGGGCACGGGCCTCGGGCAAGCACAGGAGGCTTCACAACATAAGAACCAGATCCAGCATGCACGGGACGCTCTAACCACCAGATTCACTGACTAGAGGCCTGGCGAGCGGCACAAACCCTTCTGACAGAGCACTCCGAGGCAGATTGGAACTTTTGTGCACAGGTGTTTATTTTGAAAATAACATGTCACCATCACTATAAAGGTTTGTGCCCAGCTCCTAACACTATCCTATGTGCTGCACCCGTGCCATCTTATATGGTGTCTACCTTTCTGACCTTCGAGGCCATAACGCTACATCCAGGTGGATCCCCGGGTGGTATATCGGGAGTGGAGGTGGCCTGTTGCGAATCCTGCCCTGTGACCTGGGTCCCTTTGGTGGCCGTCCTCTGGTAGACTGGGCCTGGATGGGGCCAGCAGTTACTCAGGTGTCTCAAGTGGCGTAGTGCCACCCTTTTCTGCCCACTGCCCATCAGATGCGGCGGGAAAGGGCCGGCGGGGGGGGGGGGGGGGGGGGGGGGGGGTGCGGAGGAGACCAAGGCGCTGTGGTGTTCTAGCAAAATCTCTGCAGGAATCACTGGCAGGACCACATCACCTCCCGCTGGGTGCCGATGGTTCCCAGGCTACTCCTTGGGACAGGGCTTCCCCCGACGCCATCAGTCCTGGAGGCCCGCTCGCGTCTTGACCAAGGTATCCATGCTTGCCGCCCTGAGGCACAGGGACTGGGCCACCTCCCTCTGGGACTGTGCCACCTCCCTCCGGCATTGACGCAGGACAGCCAGTGCCCGGACAATGCTGACTATGCCCTCAGCCATAACCTGTTGCGACTGGGCCAAGCTCTGGAGCATCACTGTAATGTCCAGGTGGCCCTGGTACATAGCTACCTGGGACACAGCAGCCCTGTCCTGGCCTTGGCCACCACCTGCACGGAGTGCCCCAGCCTTGGACCATGCTGACCCGTGTCCGATACCTTCGCCCCAAGGTCTCCACCGTGGGCACCACCAGTGTGGTGCTGGCCTGGTAGGCATGCATTGTTGGCATCGCTGTACAGGAACACGTGTGTGATGTGCACCAAATAGGAGCCACTTCACTGAAGTGCGCAACTGAGGACAGTGTCTCTGGGATGGTGGAGGGTGTTGGTGCCAGCTGTGATGGGAAGTTGGTGTCGTCCCTGGACTGGTGCTCCGGGGTGTCTTGGGCTGGCGTTTGGGGGCACGGGTCACTGTCCGTTGCTTCTTCTTCACTGCCATCTGCTTGGGGTTGGGGGACACCACTTGTTGTCTCATCCCAGGTGATCTTGCAAGACAGGGTGCATGATTGCATCACAGGTTGGGTGGTAGGCAGTGGTGTGGAGGAATGTGGGGTGGACCACGCATGCCATGGGAAAACGTAACTCAGCGGGATCTCACTGGTTGCCCGATACCAACCTCTACATGCTGACTGCCCTCTCTCCGGGCCCACCGACCAGGTCCAGTCTCTGCATTCCGTGGCAGTGAGGGGCCCTCGGTCCGGCGGTCCCCTGCTGGTCTACTCTCTCTCCCTGTGGTTATGTGCTGCCTTCTCCTGGGGGAGTGGGGACGGAAGACAGAAAGCGCACTGTTAGACAGTTGGGCGTGGGGTGCACATGGGTGGGTAGCTGGTGGCCTTCGTATCCAGGGCACTGGCCATGGCGGGCAAAATGGGTCCTGGCATGTGGTGCAGGTTAGGGTGCGTGCTCACTGCCGTCGGGTGGGTTTCGGTTGCCCTCCCGGGGGGGGGGGGAGGTTACGGATGTTTGGGACTGGAGTTAGTGCCAGGGTCATAGTGCTGCCCACTCAAGCTGGCCGCCCTGAGGAGGTCATACAGCTTCTTTCGGCACTGCTGTCCAGTCCTAGCTGTGTGGGCCACGGCGTTCACGGCCTCTGCCACCTGCTTCCAGGCCTAGTGTACAGCGGCAAGTGACAGCCTCCTTCCCACCCTGGGGAACAGGGTGGCCTGCCTCTCATCCACAGAATCCAATAAGGTCTTGGAGTTCTGCATCTGCGAACCAGGGTGCCACTCTCGGTGCTGCATCTTGTTGGCTGGGGTGAGTGTGAAGAGTGTAGTGCTGATATGCGGCTTGTCAGCCTCTCGAGTGCCAATCCTGACTCCGTCGAGTCGGGCACAATTTTTCATCAGAATCGCTCGAGTCCCACGAGGCGCCGGTGCTGGCCCATTAACATCATGAATTGCTTAAGGACTGGCGCCAATTTAGTAGTCATGGATTTCCACTGATTCAGTCTCGGCTTCAACACTTAGATTGGCCATGCTAAATTGTCCCTTAGTGTGCAAACGTTAGGTGGGGTTTTGGGATTGCAGGGAGGGTGGGCCTAGGTAAAATGCTTTTTCAGAGGGTCGGTGCAGACTCGATTGGCCAAATGGCCTCCTTCTGCACTGTAGGGATTCTTTGAGAGACAAATCTACTTGAACTCATCCTCCCCAATCTACCTGCACATTAATGTCCACAGCAGCATTGGTCAGAGTGACCACAGCACTGTTTTGGTGGAGACAAAGTCCTGTCTTTACATTGAGGGGTTTACTCCATTACGTTGTGTGGCTCTACCAAATGAGAAATTTGGAACAGATCTCTTTGGCATTCCTGAGACTATGTGGGTCATCAGCAACAGCTGAACGTCTTGGGAATTCCTCCGCATTGAGGATGACTTGCTTCCACTCTGGGGAGGTGGGCTCGCGGTGGCAGAAAAGTCCGGTCCTGGATCCACAGACTCTGCCACAGGTTTGGCAGGTGGTGTTTGATGAGGTGGGTAGGTAGGATGCTCTGGATTCTGTGCTTTCCTGCTATATTCCAACGCAATATGCAAGCTAATGGCCTAGCAGATTCCTGACTACCATTTCAATCAAGCTAGGGAATCACCCCAGGTTCAATGAATATGCCAGGAGCAGCATCCGGCATATAATAAATGAGTGCCAACCTTACAAAGCTGTACATGCTTTCTATGGACAGAGCTAAGTAATTCCACAACCAACGTCCTTTGGTTCTATTGAGTTCTACGGTTCAAAGATCAGCTCAAGTCTCTGCATCTAGTTTATTTTATTCTGACATTTTTACCATCCGGGTGTTTATTATTCTGGGTGCTATGATTATTATTACGGCTTTTAAAAACTATGCTGCTCTTGCCCATGTATTTGCTTTGTTTGGCCCCTTGTTCTGCACTGTAACCAATCACTGTTTGTCAATGTACCATTTGTCAATGTTCTCTGTTGATTATTCTCTTTGTCTACTATGTACTTACTGTGTACGTTCCCTCGGCCGCAGAAAAATACTTTTCACTGTACTTCAGTACATGTGACAAATCAAATCAATCAATCAAAGTATTATTCTGGGTGTTTTTATGATTATAGCAGGTGTTTTTATTGTTATCCTGGGTGTTTATTATTCCAGGTGTTTTTATTGTTCTCCCAGGTGTTTTTTAAAAATAAATTTAGAGTACCCAATTATTTTTCTTTTCCAATTAAGGGGCAATTTAGAGTGGCCAATCCATCTAACCAGCACTTCTTTGGGTTGTGGGGGTGAAACCCATGCAGACACTGGGAGAATGAGCAAACTCCACACGGAGAGTGATCCAAGGACTGGGATTCGAACCCGGGTCCTCAGCGCCGTAGTCCCAGTGCTAACCACTGTGCCACCTGCCACCCCTTATTCCAGGTGTTTTTATTGTTATTCCAGGTGTTTATTATTCCAGGTGTTTATTATTATCTGGGTCTTTTAAAATTCCGGTTGGTTATATTATTATTCTGGGTGCTTTTATTATTATTATTATGGGTGTTTTCTTCTTATTTATTGGTTGTTTTTATTATTATTATAAAACATAGAACATACAGTGCAGAAGGAGGCCATTCGGCCCATCGAGTCTGTACCAACCCACTTAAGCCCTCACTTCCACCCTAGCCCCGTAACCCAATAACCCCTCCTAACCTTTTTGGTCACTAAGGGATATTTAGCATGGCCAATCCACCTAACCTGCACGTCTTTGGTCTGTGGGAGGAAACCGGAGCACCCGGAGGAAACCCACGCAGACACGGGGAGAACGTGCAGACTCCGCACAGACAGTGACCCAGCGGGGAATTGAACCTGGGACCCTGGGGCTGTGAAGCCAGTGCTAATCATTTGTGCTACTGTGCTGCCCATTATGGGTGTTTTTATTATTATTTATTGGGTATTTTAATTATTATTATTCTGGGAGTTTTAATTATTATTATTATTACTCCGGGTGTTTTTACTATTATTACTCCGGGTGTTTTATTATTATTACTCTGGGTGTTTTATTATTATTACTCTGGGTGTTTTTTTAAATTATTATTACTCCGGGTGTTTTATCATTACTCTGGGTGTTTTTTTAAATTATTATTACTCCGGGTGTTTTATTATTATTACTCTGGGTGTTTTTTTATTATTACTCCGGGTGTTTTTATTATTATTACTCCGGGTGTTTTATCATTACTCTGGGTGTTTTTTTAAATTATTATTACTCCGGGTGTTTTATCATTACTCTGGGTGTTTTTTTAAATTATTATTACTCCGGGTGTTTTATTATTATTACTCTGGGTGTTTTTTTATTATTACTCCGGGTGTTTTTATTATTATTAATCCGGGTGTTTTATCATTACTCTGGGTGTTTTTTAAAATTATTATTACTCTGGGTGTTTTTTTATTATTATTACTCTGGGTGTTTTTTTATTATTATTTCTCCGGGTGCTTTTGTTTGTTCATCCGGGTGTTTCTTCGCCCCCGGATGTCGGGGATGCTGATTGGACAGAAGCGTAGTTGACGTCATCAACGGGCGGCTGGATTCGTATGGCCTGAGTTTCCGGTTCCGGTTGACTCGCGCTCAGGTCGTCAGGGCTGCAGATCGGGAAACGGACCGGATCGAGAGAGAAAATCGGACCTTCCCTCCCGCCGCGGAGACCGGAGCCCCCCACCCTGGGAGACCGGCAAGTTCAAGAGCAGCGCCGGTGAGGAAATGACAGAAACGAGAGGGGAGAGTGCGCGCACGCGGACAAAATAAACAGGATAGATCCACGTGTACCCACAGAGAGAGAGTGTGTACCCACAGAGAGAGTGTGTGTACCCACAGAGAGAGAGTGTGTGCCCACAGAGAGAGAGTGTGTACCCACAGAGAGAGAGTGTGTACCCACAGAGAGAGAGTGTGTACCCACAGAGAGAGAGTGTGTACCCACAGAGAGAGAGTGTGTACCCACAGAGAGAGAGTGTGTACCCAGAGAGAGAGTGTGTGCCCACAGAGAGAGAGTGTGTACCCACAGAGAGAGAGTGTACCCACAGAGAGAGTGTGTGCCCACAGAGAGAGAGTGTGTACCCACAGAGAGAGAGTGTGTACCCACAGAGAGAGAGTGTGTACCCACAGAGAGAGAGTGTGTACCCACAGAGAGAGTGTGCGCCCACAGAGAGAGAGTGTGTACCCACAGAGAGAGAGTGTGTACCCACAGAGAGAGAGTGTGTACCCACAGAGAGAGAGTGTGTGCCCACAGAGAGAGTGTGTGCCCACAGAGAGAGAGTGTGTACCCACAGAGAGAGTGTGTACCCACAGAGAGAGAGTGTGTACCCACAGAGAGAGTGTGTACCCACAGAGAGAGTGTGTACCCACAGAGAGAGAGTGTGTGCCCACAGAGAGAGTGTGTGCCCACAGAGAGAGAGTGTGTACCCACAGAGAGAGTGTGTACCCACAGAGAGAGTGTGTACCCACAGAGAGAGTGTGTACCCACAGAGAGAGAGTGTGCGCCCACAGAGAGAGTGTGTACCCACAGAGAGAGAGTGTGTACCCACAGAGAGAGAGTGTGTACCCACAGAGAGAGAGTGTGTACCCACAGAGAGAGTGTGTGTACCCACAGAGAGAGTGTGTGTACCCACAGAGAGAGTGTGTGTACCCACAGAGAGAGTGTGTGTACCCACAGAGAGAGTGTGTGTACCCACAGAGAGAGTGTGTACCCACAGAGAGAGTGTGTACCCACAGAGAGAGTGTGTACCCACAGAGAGAGTGTGTACCCACAGAGAGAGTGTGTACCCACAGAGAGAGTGTGTACCCACAGAGAGTGTACCCACAGAGAGAGAGTGTGTACCCACAGAGAGTGTGTACCCACAGAGAGAGAGTGTGTACCCACAGAGAGAGAGTGTGTGCCCACAGAGAGAGAGTGTGCCCACAGGGAGAGAGTGTGTGCCCACAGAGAGAGAGTGTGCGCCCACAGAGAGAGCGTGTGTACCCACAGAGAGAGTGTGTACCCACAGAGAGAGTGTGTACCCACAGAGAGAGTGTGTACCCACAGAGAGAGTGTGTACCCACAGAGAGAGTGTGTACCCACAGAGAGAGTGTGTACCCACAGAGAGAGTGTGTACCCACAGAGAGAGTGTGTACCCACAGAGAGAGTGTGTGTACCCACAGAGTGTGTGTACCCACAGAGTGTGTACCCACAGAGAGTGTGTGTACCCACAGAGAGTGTGTGTACCCACAGAGAGTGTGTGTACCCACAGAGAGTGTGTGTACCCACAGAGAGTGTGTGTACCCACAGAGAGTGTGTGTACCCACAGAGAGTGTGTGTACCCACAGAGAGAGTGTGTACCCACAGAGAGAGTGTGTACCCACAGAGAGAGTGTGTACCCACAGAGAGAGTGTGTACCCACAGAGAGAGTGTGTACCCACAGAGAGAGTGTGTACCCACAGAGAGAGTGTGTACCCACAGAGAGAGTGTGTGTACCCACAGAGAGAGAGTGTGTACCCACAGAGAGAGTGTGTACCCACAGAGAGAGAGTGTGTGCCCACAGAGAGAGTGTGTGCCCACAGAGAGAGAGTGTGTGCCCACAGAGAGAGAGTGTGTGCCCACAGAGAGAGAGTGTGTGCCCACAGAGAGAGAGTGTGTGCCCACAGAGAGAGAGTGTGTGCCCACAGAGAGAGAGTGTGTGCCCACAGAGAGTGTGTGCCCACAGAGAGAGAGTGTGTGCCCACAGAGAGAGAGTGTGTGCCCACAGAGAGAGAGTGTGTGCCCACAGAGAGAGAGTGTGTGCCCACAGAGAGTGTGTGCCCACAGAGAGAGAGTGTGTGCCCACAGAGAGAGAGTGTGTACCCACAGAGAGAGTGTGTACCCACAGAGAGAGTGTGTGTACCCACAGAGAGAGAGTGTGTACCCACAGAGAGAGAGTGTGTACCCACAGAGAGAGTGTGTACCCACAGAGAGAGTGTGTGTACCCACAGAGAGAGAGTGTGTACCCACAGAGAGAGAGTGTGTACCCACAGAGAGAGAGTGTGTGCCCACAGAGAGAGTGTGTGCCCACAGAGAGAGAGTGTGTGCCCACAGAGAGAGAGTGTGTGCCCACAGAGAGAGAGTGTGTGCCCACAGAGAGTGTGTGCCCACAGAGAGAGAGTGTGTGCCCACAGAGAGAGAGTGTGCCCACAGAGAGAGAGTGTGTGCCCACAGAGAGAGAGTGTGTGCCCACAGAGAGAGTGTGTGCCCACAGAGAGAGTGTGCCCACAGAGAGAGCGTGTGTGCCCACAGAGAGAGAGTGTGCGCCCACAGAGAGAGAGAGTGCGCCCACAGAGAGAGAGTGTGCCCACAGAGAGAGAGTGTGTGCCCACAGAGAGAGAGTGTGTGCCCACAGAGAGAGAGTGTGTGCCCACAGAGAGAGTGTGTGCCCACAGAGAGAGAGTGTGTGCCCACAGAGAGAGAGTGTGTGCCCACAGAGAGAGAGTGTGTGCCCACAGAGAGAGAGTGTGTACCCACAGAGAGAGTGTGTGTACCCACAGAGAGAGAGTGTGTACCCACAGAGAGAGAGTGTGTACCCACAGAGAGAGAGTGTGTGCCCACAGAGAGAGTGTGTGCCCACAGAGAGAGAGTGTGTGCCCACAGAGAGAGAGTGTGTACCCACAGAGAGAGAGTGTGTGCCCACAGAGAGAGTGTGTGCCCACAGAGAGAGTGTGTGCCCACAGAGAGAGAGTGTGTGCCCACAGAGAGAGAGTGTGTGCCCACAGAGAGAGAGTGTGTGCCCACAGAGAGAGAGTGTGTGCCCACAGAGTGTGTGTGCCCACAGAGAGAGAGTGTGTGCCCACAGAGAGAGAGTGTGTACCCACAGAGAGAGTGTGTACCCACAGAGAGAGTGTGTGTACCCACAGAGAGAGAGTGTGTACCCACAGAGAGAGAGTGTGTACCCACAGAGAGAGTGTGTACCCACAGAGAGAGTGTGTACCCACAGAGAGAGTGTGTACCCACAGAGAGAGAGTGTGTACCCACAGAGAGAGAGTGTGTGCCCACAGAGAGAGAGTGTGTGCCCACAGAGAGAGTGTGTGCCCACAGAGAGAGAGTGTGTGCCCACAGAGAGAGAGTGTGTGCCCACAGAGAGAGAGTGTGTGCCCACAGAGAGAGAGTGTGTGCCCACAGAGAGAGAGTGTGTGCCCACAGAGAGAGAGTGTGTGCCCACAGAGAGAGAGTGTGTGCCCACAGAGAGTGTGTGCCCACAGAGAGAGAGTGTGTGCCCACAGAGAGAGAGTGTGTGCCCACAGAGAGAGAGTGTGTGCCCACAGAGAGAGTGTGTGCCCACAGAGAGAGTGTGTGCCCACAGAGAGAGCGTGTGTGCCCACAGAGAGAGCGTGTGTGCCCACAGAGAGAGAGTGTGCGCCCACAGAGAGAGAGAGTGCGCCCACAGAGAGAGAGTGTGCCCACAGAGAGAGAGTGTGTGCCCACAGAGAGAGAGTGTGTGCCCACAGAGAGAGAGTGTGTGCCCACAGAGAGAGTGTGTGCCCACAGAGAGAGAGTGTGTGCCCACAGAGAGAGAGTGTGTGCCCACAGAGAGAGAGTGTGTGCCCACAGAGAGAGAGTGTGTACCCACAGAGAGAGTGTGTGTACCCACAGAGAGAGAGTGTGTACCCACAGAGAGAGAGTGTGTACCCACAGAGAGAGAGTGTGTGCCCACAGAGAGAGTGTGTGCCCACAGAGAGAGAGTGTGTGCCCACAGAGAGAGAGTGTGTGCCCACAGAGAGAGAGTGTGTGCCCACAGAGAGAGAGTGTGTGCCCACAGAGAGAGAGTGTGTGCCCACAGAGAGAGTGTGTGCCCACAGAGAGAGAGTGTGCGCCCACAGAGAGAGAGTGTGCGCCCACAGAGAGAGAGTGTGCGCCCACAGAGAGAGAGTGTGCGCCCACAGAGAGAGAGCGTGTGCCCACAGAGAGAGAGCGTGTGCCCACAGAGAGAGAGCGTGTGCCCACAGAGAGAGAGCGTGTGCCCACAGAGAGAGAGCGTGTGCCCACAGAGAGAGAGCGTGTGCCCACAGAGAGAGAGCGTGTGCCCACAGAGAGAGAGCGTGTGCCCACAGAGAGAGAGCGTGTGCCCACAGAGAGAGTGTGTGCCCACAGAGAGAGAGTGTGTGCCCACAGAGAGAGAGTGTGTGCCCACAGAGAGAGAGTGTGTGCCCACAGAGAGAGAGTGTGTGCCCACAGAGAGAGAGTGTGTGCCCACAGAGAGAGAGTGTGTGCCCACAGAGAGAGAGTGTGTGCCCACAGAGAGAGAGTGTGTGCCCACAGAGAGAGAGTGTGTGCCCACAGAGAGAGAGTGTGTGCCCACAGAGAGAGAGTGTGTGCCCACAGAGAGAGTGTGTGTGCCCACAGAGAGAGTGTGTACCCACAGAGAGAGTGTGTGTACCCACAGAGAGTGTGTACCCACAGAGAGAGAGTGTGTACCCACAGAGAGTGTGTACCCACAGAGAGAGAGTGTGTGCCCACAGAGAGAGAGTGTGTGCCCACAGAGAGAGAGTGTGTGCCCACAGAGAGAGAGTGTGTGCCCACAGAGAGAGAGTGTGTGCCCACAGAGAGAGAGTGTGTGCCCACAGAGAGAGAGTGTGTGCCCACAGAGAGAGAGTGTGTGCCCACAGAGAGAGAGTGTGCGCCCACAGAGAGAGAGTGTGCGCCCACAGAGAGAGAGTGTGCGCCCACAGAGAGAGAGTGTGCGCCCACAGAGAGAGAGTGTGCGCCCACAGAGAGAGTGTGCGCCCACAGAGAGAGAGTGTGCGCCCACAGAGAGAGAGTGTGCGCCCACAGAGAGAGAGTGTGCGCCCACAGAGAGAGAGTGTGCGCCCACAGAGAGAGAGTGTGCGCCCACAGAGAGAGAGTGTGCGCCCACAGAGAGAGAGTGTGCGCCCACAGAGAGAGAGTGTGCGCCCACAGAGAGAGAGTGTGCGCCCACAGAGAGAGAGTGTGCGCCCACAGAGAGAGAGTGTGCGCCCACAGAGAGAGAGTGTGCGCCCACAGAGAGAGAGTGTGCGCCCACAGAGAGAGAGTGTGCGCCCACAGAGAGAGAGTGTGCGCCCACAGAGAGAGAGTGTGCGCCCACAGAGAGAGAGTGTGCGCCCACAGAGAGAGAGTGTGCGCCCACAGAGAGAGAGTGTGCGCCCACAGAGAGAGAGTGTGCGCCCACAGAGAGAGAGTGTGCGCCCACAGAGAGAGAGTGTGCGCCCACAGAGAGAGAGTGTGCGCCCACAGAGAGAGAGTGTGCGCCCACAGAGAGAGAGTGTGCGCCCACAGAGAGAGAGTGTGCGCCCACAGAGAGAGAGTGTGCGCCCACAGAGAGAGAGTGTGCGCCCACAGAGAGAGAGTGTGCGCCCACAGAGAGAGAGTGTGCGCCCACAGAGAGAGAGTGTGCGCCCACAGAGAGAGAGTGTGCGCCCACAGAGAGAGAGTGTGCGCCCACAGAGAGAGAGTGTGCGCCCACAGAGAGAGAGTGTGCGCCCACAGAGAGAGAGTGTGCGCCCACAGAGAGAGAGTGTGCGCCCACAGAGAGAGAGTGTGCCCACAGAGAGAGAGTGTGTGCCCACAGAGAGAGAGTGTGCGCCCACAGAGAGAGAGTGTGCGCCCACAGAGAGAGAGTGTGCGCCCACAGAGAGAGAGTGTGCGCCCACAGAGAGAGAGTGTGCGCCCACAGAGAGAGAGTGTGCGCCCACAGAGAGAGAGTGTGCGCCCACAGAGAGAGAGTGTGCGCCCACAGAGAGAGAGTGTGCGCCCACAGAGAGAGAGTGTGCGCCCACAGAGAGAGAGTGTGCGCCCACAGAGAGAGAGTGTGCGCCCACAGAGAGAGAGTGTGCGCCCACAGAGAGAGAGTGTGCGCCCACAGAGAGAGAGTGTGCGCCCACAGAGAGAGAGTGTGCGCCCACAGAGAGAGAGTGTGCGCCCACAGAGAGAGAGTGTGCGCCCACAGAGAGAGAGTGTGCGCCCACAGAGAGAGAGTGTGCGCCCACAGAGAGAGAGTGTGCGCCCACAGAGAGAGAGTGTGCGCCCACAGAGAGAGAGTGTGCGCCCACAGAGAGAGAGTGTGCGCCCACAGAGAGAGAGTGTGCGCCCACAGAGAGAGAGTGTGCGCCCACAGAGAGAGAGTGTGCGCCCACAGAGAGAGAGTGTGCGCCCACAGAGAGAGAGTGTGCGCCCACAGAGAGAGAGTGTGCGCCCACAGAGAGAGAGTGTGCGCCCACAGAGAGAGAGTGTGCGCCCACAGAGAGAGAGTGTGCGCCCACAGAGAGAGAGTGTGCGCCCACAGAGAGAGAGTGAGTGTACCTACAGAGAGAGTGTGTGTACCACAGAGAGAGTGTTGACTGTACCCACCGAGTGAGCGACTGTACCCACCGAGTGAGCGAGTGTACCCACCGAGAGAGCGCGTGTACCCACCGAGAGAGCGCGTGTACCCACCGAGAGAGGGCGTGTACCCACCGAGAGAGGGCGTGTACCCACCGAGAGAGGGCGTGTACCCACCGAGAGAGGGCGTGTACCCACCGAGAGAGCGCGTGTACCCACCGACAGAGCGGGCGTACCCACCGAGAGAGCGGGCGTACCCACCGAGTTAGCGGGCGTAGCCACCGAGAGAGCGGGTGTACCCACCGAGAGAGAGGGAGAGAGAGTATGTACACCCACAGAGAGTGGGTGTACGTACAGAGAGAGTGGGCGTACATACAGAGAATGCGTACGTACAGAGAGTGTGAGTGAGTTCCCACAGAGAGTGTGTGAGCATGCAGAGAGAGTGAGTGTGTAGTTTCAGAGAGAGAGTGGGTGTACCCACAGAGAGTGGGTGTACGTACAGAGAGACTGAGTGTACCCACAGAGTGTGAAGGTACTGAGAGAGAGAGTTTGAGTGAGTGTACCCACAGAGAGTGTGTACGTACAGAGCGAGAGTGTGTGTACGTACAGAGAGGGAGCGCACCCACAGAGAGCGTGTACACGGACAGAGGGTGTGTACGTACAGAGAGGGAGTGTACCCACAGAGAGAGTGTGTGTACCCACGGAGAGAGTGCAGGTACAGAGAGAGAGATAGTGAGTGTACCCACAGAGAGAGTGTGTAGGTAAAGAGAGAGAGAGAGAGAGTGCACCCACAGAGAGTGGGTGTACGTAGAGCGAGAGGGAGTGTACCCACAGAGAGAGAGTGTGTGTACGTACAGAGAGGGGGTGTACCCACAGAGATGGAGCGACCCACAGAGTTCGTATGTGCAAAGAGAGAAAGTTTGTACGTACAGAGAGGGAGTGCACACACAGAGAATGTGTACGTACAGAGAGTGTGAGTGAGTTCCCACAGAGAGTGTGTGAACGTGCAGAGAGAGTGAGTGTGTAGTTTCAGAGAGAGTGTGTACCCACAGAGAGTGGGTGTACCCATAGAGAGTGGGTGTACGTACAGAGAGAGTGAGTGTACCCACAGTGTGAAGGTACTGAGAGAGAGAGTGAGTGAGTGTACCCACAGAGAGTGTGTACGTACAGAGAGGGAGTGTACCCACAGAGAGAGTGTGTATGTACAGAGAGAGAGAGTGAGTGTACCCACGGAGAGAGTGTAGGTACAGAGAGAGAGATAGTGAGTGTACCCACAGAGAGAGTGTGTAGGTACAGAGAGAGAGAGTGTACCCACAGAGTGAGTGTAACGACAGTGTGTAGGAACAGAGAGAGAGAGTAACCATGGCGAGAGTGTACCCACAGAGAGAGAGTGAGTGTACCCACTGAGAGTGTAAGTACAGAGAGAGAGAGAGAGAGAGAGTGTTGAGTGTACCCACAGAGTGTGTACATTTACCGAGAGTGTGTACGTACAGAGAGAGTGTGTACGTACAGAGAGACTGAGTGTACCCACAGAGAGTGGGTGTACGTACAGAGCGAGAGGGAGTGTACCCACAGAGAGAGTGTGTGTACGTACAGAGAGGGGGTGTACCCACAGAGAGATGGAGCGACCCACAGAGTTTGTATGTGCAAAGAGAAAAAGTTTGTACGGACAGAGAGGGAGTGCACACACAGAGAATGTGTACGTACAGAGAGAGAGAGTACCCAGAGAGAGAGAGAGTGTGTAGGTGCAGAGAGAGAGTGAGTGTACCCACGGAGAGAGTGTAGGTACAGAGAGAGAGATAGTGTACCCACAGAGAGAGTGTGTAGGTACAGAGAGAGAGAGTGTGGCCACAGAGTGAGTGTAACGACAGTGTGTAGGAACAGAGAGAGAGAGTAACCATGGCGAGAGTGTACCCACAGAGAGAGAGTGAGTGTACCCACTGAGAGTGTAAGTACAGAGAGAGAGAGAGAGAGAGAGAGTGTTGAGTGTACCCACAGAGTGTGTACATACACCGAGAGTGTGTACGTACAGAGAGAGTGTGTACGTACAGAGAGAGTGTGTACGTACAGAGAGACGGAGTGTACCCACAGAGAGTGGGTGTACGTACAGAGCGAGAGGGGGTGTACCCACAGAGAGAGTGTGTGTACGTACAGAGAGGGGGTGTACCCACAGAGAGATGGAGCGACCCACAGAGTTTGTATGTGCAAAGAGAAAAAGTTTGTACGGACAGAGAGGGAGTGCACACACACAGAATGTGTACGTACAGAGAGAGAGAGTACCCAGAGAGAGAGAGAGTGTGTAGGTGCAGAGAGAGAGTGAATGTACCCACAGAGTGTGTGTAGGTACAGAGAGAGGGTGCGTGTACCCACAGAGAGAGTGTGTGGATACAGAGCGAGAGTGTGAGTGTACCCACAGAGTGTGTCGGTACAGAGAGAGAGTGAGTGTACAGAGCGAGAGGGAGTGTACACGCAGAGAGTGTGTACGCGCAGAGAGGGGGTGTACCCACAGTGTGTACGTACAGAGAGAGAGTGTGTACCCAGAGAGTGGGGAAGTGACCCACCGAGAGTGTGTACATACATAGAGGGTGTGCACCCACAGAGAGCGTGTACACGGACAGAGGGGGTGTAGGCACAGAGAGAGAGAGTGTGTACCCATAGAGAGAATGTGTACATACAGAGAGTGAGTGTACCCACAGAGTGTGTGTAGGTGCAGAGAGAGAGAACGTGAGTACCCACAGAGAGAGTGTGTAGGTACAGAGAGAGAAAGAGAGAGTGAGTGTACCCACAGTGTGTGTACGTACAGAGAGGGAGTGTGTGTACAAAGAAAGTGAGTGTATCCACAGAGTGTGTACGTACAGAGAGAGAGTGTGTGTACCCACAGAGAGAATGTGTACGTACAGAGAGTGAGTGTACCCACAGTGTGTGTGTAGGTACAGAGAGAGAGAAAGTGAGTACCCAAAGAGCGAGTGTGTAGGTACAGAGAGAGAGAGAGTGAGTGTACCCACAGAAGTGTGTGTACGTAGAGAGAGGGAGTGTGTACAAAGTAAGTGAGTGTACCCACAGATTGTGTACGTACAGAGAGCGAGAGGGGGTGTGTACCCAGAGAGCGAGGGAGTGACCCACAGGATGTGTGTAGGTGCAGAGAGAAAGAGTGCGTATGTACAGAGAGGGAGTGCACCCACAGGGAGCATTTGTACGGCCAGAGGGAGTGTACGGCCAGAGGGAGTGTACGTACAGCGAGAGAGTGAGTGTACCCACAGAGAGAGTGTGTACGTACAGAGAGCAAGAGAGTGTGTGCCCACGGAGAGTGTGTACGTGCAGAGAGAGAGGGTGTATCCGCAGAGAGTGCGCGTGTGCAGCCGCAGGGAGCACACGAGTGTAGCCGCAGAGAGGGAGTGAGAGACGACAGTGTTCGCTTCAGCTCTCAAGACGAGGAGTGGCTTGATAGGCTGTAATGGGTGTTGATGCCATGTTCCATCACATTGATTCTGAAACCCTGCCTGGTTTTGATCTCTGCAGCGTGGATTTCTGTAACTAAGAGGTGGCACTCATCAGGGCTGAATGGTCTCTGAACCTCTGCTTTTTCTGAGCATTGATGCCAACCTGCTTGAGATCAACTAACACCTTAAGACAGTGAGGATTGAATCTGTGCACTTGCTGGCACGGTTCAGCTGCTCATAGATCAAACTTGTTGCCAATCTCTAATATCTACATTTTTTTTCTTTTTAAAAATAAATTTAGAGTACCCAAATCATTTTTTTTTCCCATTAAGGGGCAATTTAGCATGGCCAATCTACCTACGCTGCATATCTTTGGGTTGTGAGGGGTGAGAC
This sequence comes from Scyliorhinus torazame, assembly GCF_047496885.1. NCBI lineage: Eukaryota > Metazoa > Chordata > Chondrichthyes > Carcharhiniformes > Scyliorhinidae > Scyliorhinus > Scyliorhinus torazame. Next base: position 233,473,736 of record NC_092716.1, read on the forward strand.
CCACGCAGACACTGGAGAATGTGCAAACTCCACATGGGCAATGACCCGGGGCCGGGATCGAACTTGGGTCTGCGGCACTGTGAGGCAGCAATGCTAACCGTGTCGCCCCCGAGTGTAATATCTTCCAGTGCAGTCCCACAGTGCAGTCTAACTCTGGCCTCTTGTGTTTCCCAGATTTCCTTTACTGGTGCCATTGAGACCCTGAACACACTAATTTTCTCTCTAAAGTGATTTGTTAAAAGCTTCTTTCACCAAGGTTTTGCTTACCTGCCCTCATATCTCTGTCAATTTCTTTCTGATAACACTGCTTTGAAGTTCCCTGTGAATTCCATTCTCTTTTTAATATAGAAATGTTTGATGTATCCATTGAGCAACTATGACCCCCTCAATTGGATTTGGAAGTAGTGGATGCATCACTGCGTGCTGAAAAGCTGACCAGTGCAAATGTTACTATTCTCGTTATTGTTGTAACATGCTGAGGAATTATTCTGCCCATAAAGAAGCAATCCTCTCTAAAATATGCTCTTTGAAATCTTTTAAGGGAGTTTTCTGTAATCGAAGCTTCGGAATGTTCAGGAAGAAATTAGATAACCGTATCCGGGTCCAAATTGAAAATGGTGTGGCGCAGCACCAAAGGACAATGTTCGTCATTGTCGGAGATCATGGCCGAGATCAGGTAAGGAGCCAGAATGAGGTGATGCTTGCATTTTATCATGGATGCGGTACAGGATGTAAATTTACTTAATTGAGGAACTGAATTATTAGGTTAGAATATGATTCTGAAAACAAGCATAACCTAAGGTGAATGAAGAGATCTACCATGCGGATTTAGTGAAATCTTGCGACACTAAAACTCAGTAGAAATTTGAGTTAAACTTCTCGGATGCAAACAAGAATCTTTATTGCCTCTATTTGAGAGAAACTTAAATCTATTCTCAATAATGTCTGGCTAGCAAAAGGAATTAAAGAGAAGTAACTTATACACAATTTAACTTTAAAAATAATACAGAAATGGTTTCTTACAGCATAACAGCTTGTGTTTACTTCAAGAGTTCGAGTGGAAAAGTGAAAATATGAAAATAAAGATAGCGAGTAGTTAGATCAAAGTATAGAATGATCCTGGATAAAGATGGCCGTAGGGACCATCATGGTAAGGAGAATCTTATCAGTCTTTAGTCATCTGTCTACACCTCTATGTCATCCTAATTGGTTTGGGTTAGAATGAAATACATTTGATTAGATGATTAACTGTCGATCCTTAATGTGCAACATAAATGTTTCATGTTTGAATATTTGTGTATGTTATGGAATGTGATTCTGTGCTTTTATCAAGACTGGTTTCTACTGGTTTTCTGCTGACTTTGCTTTATCCACATTATGAACAATGGTGCCTTCATGTTGCTTTGGTGGTTACTTGGCCTTGATCTGATTACTGGTACAGCTCATTTCTTAATGTCAAACTGACTTTGAAAATAAGTTCATCAGAACAATAGCTTTTTCATCTTGCTTAGTGAAAATGTTGTTTTTATGTCCAATTAGTTTATGCCTGTGTCGGACATTTTGTGTCTCTGTTGAAGCTATGTGTTTTGTCATGAGTGCTGAAATAATCATTTTAAAATGGGTATTAAAACTGGGTCTTAATATTTACATTAAAATAGCCTTTTTACAAGGGCAGCACGGTGGCACAGTGGTTAGCATTGCTGCCTCACGGCGCCGAGGTCCCAGGTTCGATCCCGGCTCTGGGTCACTGTCCGTGTGGAGTTTACACATTCTCCCTATGTTAGCGTGGGTTTCGCCCCCACAACCCAAAGATGTGCAGGATAGGTGAATTGGCCACACTAAATTGCCCCTTAATTGGAAAAAAATAATTGGGTACTCTAAATTTATTTTATTTTTAAAGAAAAAAGAAACGAAAATAGCCTTTTTACCTAACAGATCTATCAGGAAATAGTTGATTCTATCAGTCTGCCCTTTGATAAATCGAAAGATCAAGTGAGATGTATCGCAATAAGATAAAACAAAATAGTAAATGCGATAGGGTAGGTAAAAGCGCGAAGAAGAACTCATTCATATTGTCATTGCAGTTTTAAACAATAGAGTGGGCAAGCTTTGCATTACAAGCATTACAGCAAAAATTATTATAATTCTTAAAGCATCATTATTATACAATAACAATTAATCAATTAATCGAATTTGATTCTACTGATTCAGTATTGATCTATTAGCAATATGTTAATACAGTCAAATAATTGATCAGTAACATTTCAACAATAATATTGCATTTCTATTTCATCTAATGGTGGTGCAGTGGGGTTAGTGTGAATCATTCTGACTGTTGGGCCTGTACGTTTAGTGAATAGTTGGTACACTGGTAAGTTATGTAAATGATGAATCCTACTACACAGGAGAAAAAGATTATTCTTACTGTGGACATTCCTGTGGGTCTCAACCACCCGCAAAGTTTCTCCCAGGTAGAGGTATCTGGGGGTGAATCAAGTTTCTTGATTTCATTTTGGATGTGTGATGCCAGATCTTTAACTTCATTGGAGTTATCTGGAATGAAAGTGCAACACTCCGCACCAATCCGGACGCAGGTGCCACCTTTTTCGGCTAGCACATAGTCAAGTGCCATTCGATTTTGTAATGCCACGGTTCGAATTACTCGCATTTCGTCAGAGATTTTATCTGGGGCAGGGGCAGTGTAATCGGCTACGTTTTGTATGATGGTTATTATTTTATTCAATTCATTGGCCACCCTTACTTCCCAATAGAAAGGAACAACTTTAGCATAAATTGCGTCTCGTAAGGTTATGGCACGTTTATTTCTTCAAGTGGTTGGTTCTGAAACATAAGGGAGATGAGGAAGATGACGGATGGCAGGTACTATGTATCCTGAATAGCAAGATCCTGACCAGTATTTTGGGAGCCAGGAATATGCTTTGTCATTACAACTAAAATAAGTCCCATTATAAGCAGAATATAAGTAAATATCTTCTAAGTACCAATAATCTGAGGATGTTTTATTATTTGTGATGTTGTGTATGCCTGTTGTTGTTTTTAAAGAATATATATTTTTATTCTCCTTTTTCACATTTTCTCCCGAATTTACACCCACCAACAATAAACAATAATCAGCAACAGATATGTCAATCCCCATAACAATAACAACGATCCCATCCTCCCACCAACCCCCAAACATCAGCCCGCATGTTTACATAAACAAATGACAAAAAGGATTCAGGGATTACCCATAGTCATCCTTAATATACACAACCCCCCTCCCCCCAAACCCTCCCACCCAGCTCTCTCCCCCGCCCCCCCCAAAAAACTAATGTTCGATGTTATCCAGTTCTTGAAAGTGCATAATAAATAGTGCCCATGACTTGTAGAACCCCTCCGAGCTTCCCCTCTGTTCGAACTTAACCTTCTCAAGGGTCAAGTATTCCAACAGGTCCCCCCGCCACGCCAGGGCACTGGGTGGAGAGGTTGCTCTCCATCCCGGCAGGATCCGCCTTCGGGCGATCAACGAGGCGAAGGCTAGCCTGTTATTGTTGAGGACCATTCAGTTCTTTGTAATAAATTTTGTGTACATTTATAAGCTGTGTTAACATCCAAATAATTAGTACAAACACTATTGCCCATTTTCATCCCTTTAGAGTGATTACTCGTAAGGCATATTGATCCTTTTTGTTTAATATTAGTTGGGAGCACGAAAAGACAGAGCTCAGGAGAGGTTACGATAGTCCCCATCCCACAAAATATGACAGTGTATGGAAAGGCTCAGTAAACCAAGGTCCACCACACTAAGAAAACAAAAAGGGACGGTCAATAGGGAATTAAAGGTGCTATATTTAAATGCGCGCAGTGTACGGAACAAGGCAGATGAGCTTGTGGCCCAGATTGTGACTGGCAGGTATGTTGTGGTAGGCATCACAGAGACGTTTAAACATCCAGGGATTCACAACCTATCGAAAAGACAGAGAGGTGGGCAGAGGGGGCGGGGTTGCCTTGTTAATTAGGAATGAAATTAAATCAATAGCACTAAATGACATAGGGTCAGATGATGTGGAGTCTGTGTGGGTAGAGTTGAGGAACCACAAAGGCACAAAAACCATAATGGGAGTTATGTACAGGCCTCCTAACAGTGGTCAGGACCAGGGGCACAAAATGCACCACAAAATAGAAAGAGCATGTCAGAAAGGCAAGGTCACAGTGATCATGGGGGACTTCAATATGCAGGTGGACTGGGTAAATAATGCTGCCAGTGGACCCAAGGAAAGGGAATTAATTGAATGTTTACAGGAGGGCTTTTTGGAACAGCTTGTGATGGAGCCCACGAGGGAACAGGCCATTCTGGACTTAGTGTTATGTAATGAGCCAGACTTGATTAAAGATCTTAAAGTAAGGGAACATTTAGGAGGCAGTGATCATAATATGGTAGAATTCAATCTGCAATTTGAAAGAAAGAAGGTAGAATCAGATGTAAAGGTGTTACAGTTAAATAAAGGTAACTACAGGGGCATGAGGGAGGAACTGACGAAAATCGACTGGGAGCAGAGCCTACTGGGAAAGACAGTAGAACAACAATGGCAGGAGTTTCTGGGAGTAATTGAGGCCACAGTACAGAGGTTCATCCCAAAGAAAAGAAAGGTTATCAAAGGGGGGATTAGGCAGCCATGGCTGACAAAGGAAGTTAGGGAATGCATCAAAGCAAAAGAGGAAGCCTATAATGTGGCAAAGAGTAGTGGGAAGTCAGAAGATTGGGACGGCTACAAAAACAAACATAAGAACTAGGAACAGGAGTAGGCCATCTGGCCCCTCGAGCCTGCTCCGCCATTTAATGAGATCATGGCTGATCTTTGTGGACTCAGCTCCACTCTCCAGCCCGTACACCATATCCCCGAATCACATTATTCTTTCGAAAGGCATCTATCTTTTTCTTAAAAACGTTTAAAGAAGGAGCCTCAACTGCTTCACTGGGCAAGGAATTCCAGAGATTCACAACCCTTTGGGTGAAGAGGTTCCTCCTACACTCCGTCCTAAATCTACCTCCCCTTATTTTGAGGCTATGCCCCCTAGTTCTACTTTCCCCAACCAGTGGGAACAACCTACCCGCATCTATCCTATCTATTCCCTTCATAATTTTATATGTCTCAATAAGATCCCCCCCCGCATCCTTCTAAACGCCAATGAGTACAGTCCCAGTCTACTCAACCTCTCGTCATAATCTAATCCCCTCAACTCTGGGATCAACCTAGTGAATCTCCTCTGCACTCCCTCCAGTGCCAATATGTCCTTTCTCGGGTAAGGAGACCAAAACTGAACACAATACTCCAGATGCGGCCTCAGCAACACCCTATACAATTGCAGCATAACGTCACTAGGTTTGAACTCCATCACTCTAGCAATGAAAGACAAAACTCGATTAGCCTTCTTAATCACCTGTTGCACCTGCACACTAACTTTTTGCGACTCGTGCACCAGCACACCCAGGTCCCTCTGCACAGCAGCATGTTTTAACATCTTACCGTTTAAATAATAATCCATTCTGCTGTTATTCCTCCCAAAATGGATAGCCTCACACTTGGCAACATTGAATTCCATCTGCCAGACCCTAGCCCATTCACCTAACCTATCCAAATCCTTCTGCAGTCTTCCGGTATCCTCTGCACTTTTTGCTTTACCACTCATCTTAGTGTCGTCTTCAAACTTTGACACATTGCACTTGGTCCCCAACTCCAAATCGTCGATGTAAATTGTGAACAACTGCGGGCCCAACACTGATCCTTGAGGGACCCCACTAGTTACAGGTTGCCAACCAGAGAAACACTCATTTATCCCCACTCTCTGCTTTCTGTTAGTTAACCAATCCTCTACCCATGTTACCATTTTACCCTCAATGCCATGCATCTTTAGTTTATGCAGCAACCTTTTGTGTGGCACCTTCTCAAAAGCTTTCTGGAAATCCAGATATACCACATCCATTGGCTCCCCGTTAGCTACTGCACTGGTAATGTCCTCAAATAATTCTACCAAATTAGTCAACCACGACCTACCCTTTGTGAACCCATGCTGCGTCTGCCCAATGGGACAATTTCCCTCCAGGTGCCCCGCTATTTCCTCCTTAATGATAGATTCCAGCATTTTCCCTACAACCGAAGTTAAGCTTACCGGCCTATAATTACCCGCTTTCTGCCGACCTCCTTTTTTAAACAGTGGTGTCACGTTTGCTACTTTCCAATCCTCTGGGACCACCCCAGAGTCTAGTGAATTTTGATAAATTATCACTAGTGCGTTTACAATTTCCCTAGCCATCTCTTTTAACACTCTGGGATGCATCCCATCAGGGCCAGGAGACTTGTCTACCTTTAGCCCCATTAGCTTGCCCAATACTGTCTCCTTAGTGATTACAGTCATCTCAAGGTCTTCACCTATCATATCTTTATTTCCATCAGTCACTGGCATGTTATTTGTGTCCTCCACTGTGAAGACTGACCCAAAAAACCTGTTCAGCTCCTCAGCCATTTCCCCGTCTCCTATTATTAAATCTCCCATCTCATCTTCCAAAGGACCAATATTTACCTTAGCCACTCTTTTTTGTCTTATATATTTGTAGAAGCTTTTACTATCTGCTTTTATGTTCTGAGCCAGTTTACTTTCATAGTCTACCGTACTCTTCTTTATGGCTTTTTTAGTAGCTTTCTGTTGTCCCCTAAAGACTTCCCAGTCCTCTAGTCTCCCACTAATTTTTGCCACTTTGTATGTTTTTTCCTTTAATTTGATACTCTCCCATACCTCCTTAAATATCCACGGTCGATTTTCCCCCTTTCTACCGTCTTTCTTTTTTGTCGATATGAACCTTTTCTGAACACTGTGAAAGATCGCTCGGAAGGTTCTCCACTGTTCCTCAACTGCTTCACCATGAAGTCTTTGCTCCCAGTCTACCTTAGCTAGTTCTTCTCTCATCCCATTGTAATCGCCTTTGTTTAAGCACAAAACACTAGTGTTTGATTTTACCTTGTCATCCTCCAACTGTATTTTAAATTCCACCATATTGTGGTCGCTCCTTCCAAGAGGATCCCGAACTATGAGATCATTAATCAATCCTGCCTCATTACACAGGACCAGATCTAGGACCGCTTGTTCCCTTGTAGGTTCCATTACATACTGTTCCAGGAAATTATCCCGGGCACATTCTATAAACTCCTCAAGGCTGCCTTTACCAACCTGGTTAAACCAATCGACATGCAGATTAAAATCTCCCATGATAACCGCTGTACCATTTCTACATGCATCCGTTATTTCTTTGCTTATTGCCTGCCCTACCATCTTGTTACTATTTGGTGGCCTATAGACTACTCCTATCAGTGACCTTTTCGCCTTACTATTCCTGATTTCCACCCAAATTGATTCAACCTTGTCCTCCATAGCACCAATATCATCCCTTACTATTGCCCAGATGCCATCCTTAAACAACAAAGCTACACCACCGCCCTTACCATCCATTCTATCCTTTCATATAGTCTGATACCCTTGGATATTTAACTCCCAGTCGTGACCATCTTTTAACCATGTTTCAGTAATGGCCACTAAATCATCGTCATTCACGATGATTTGCGCCATCAACTCATTTAACCTTATTTTGTATACTACGAGCATTCAGGTAAAGTACACTTATGCTGTTTTTTATGTCTTTGTTATGAATTCTAACACCTTGATCAGTAACCTTTCGCAATTTATTTTTCCTATTACCCTTTCTCCTCATTTTCCTTGTCTTTGAACCCATATCTCTACATAACCTGTCACGTAGCCTGCTGCCTTGATCTCCATTAACCATTATACTGTCCATAGCTTTACATTTCCCTTCTTCCCCCCCCCCACTTGCTAGTTTAAAGTCCTTGTGACCAACCTATTAATCCTATTCGCTAGAACACTGGTCCCAGAATAGTTCAGGTGAAGACTGTCCCAACGGTACAGGTCCCTCCTGCCCCAGTACCGATGCCAATGCCCCATGAAATGGAATCCCTCTTTCCCGCACCACTCCTTTAGCCACGTGTTAACTTCCCTAATTTTCTCAACCCTGTGCCAATTGGCACGTGGCTTGGGTAGTAATCCAGAGATTATAACCCTGGAGGACCTGTTCTTTAATTTAGTCCCTAGTGTTTGATAATCCCCAAACAGGTCCTCTTTCCTAGTCTTACCTATGTTGTTAGTCCCAACGTGGACCACAACAACTGGATCCTCCCCCTCCAAAATCCTTTCAAGCCGATCAGAGATGTCCCTCACCCTGGCACCGGGCAGGCAACATACCATGCGAGACTCACGATCTGGCTTACAAAGGATGCCATCAATCCCCCTAATTATAGAATCCCCTACAACTACCACTTGTTTTTTTGCTCCCACCTCTTGAATGGCTTCCTGTACCATGGTGCAGTGGTCAGTCAACGCATCCTCCCTAAAGCCCTCTTCCTCATCCACACAGGGAGCAAGCACCTCATACCTGTTGGTCAAGGGCTGAGGCTCCTCAACTCCTAAACTCAGGATCCCCCTACCTGCCTCCCTTGCAGTCACACCACTCTGTCCCTGACCACTGTCCGAATTAACAGTACTTATTCTACTGGGTGTGACTGCCTCCTGAAACAAAGCGTCCAGGTAATGTTCCCCCTCCCTGATGTGCCGCAGTGTGTGCAGCTCGGTCTCCAGCTCATCAATTCTGAGCCGAGTTTCCTCGAGCAGCCAACACTTGCTGCAGATGTGGTCACTGACGGTCTCAATGGGATCCACCAGTTCCATCATCATACAGCAACAGCACATCACCTGTCCAGCCATATTCAACTAGTTAATTAATTTAATTTAAAAAAAAAATTTATTTATAGAACCTCAAGGATAAACCCGAACACAGCCCTCTCTCGCCACTCACCCGTACTCAGTCACTCACCTAAACTCAGATGCACTCTGTTCCAATCAGCACTGCGTGACTAAAGGCACTCCTGCCACACCTTTTGTGCACTCGCCTCTCCCAGCACTGTCCCGGCTCTCTCCTCCCGCGCTTTTTAAATCTCCCGGCTCTCTCCTCCGGCGCTGTTTTCGCTGTCCCGGCTCTCTCCTCCCGCGCTTTTTAAATCTCCCAGCTCTCTCCTCTGGTGCTGTTTTCGCTGTCCCAGCTCTCTCCTCCCGCGCTTTTTAAATATCCCAGCTCTCTCCTCCGGCGCTGTTTTCGACAGAGGATAACAAAGGGAGAAATAAGGAAAGAGAGGATCAAATATGAAAGTAGGCTAGCCAGTAACATGAGGAATGATAGTAAAAGTTTCTTTAAATACATTAAAAACAAACGGGAGGCAAAAGTAGACATTGGGCCGCTCCAAAATGACGTTGGTAATCTAGTGATGGGAGACAAGGAAATAGCTGAGGAACTAAATAAGTACTTTGTGTCAGTCTTCACAGTAGAAGACATGAGTAATATCCCAACAATTCAGGAGAGTCAGGGGCAGAGTTGAATATGGTAGCCATCACAAAGGAGAAAGTGCTAGAGAAACTAAGAGGTCTAAAAATTGATAAATCTCCAGGCCCAGATGGGCTACATCCTAGAGTTCTAAAGGAGATAGCTGAAGAAATAGTGGAGGCGTTAGTTATGATCTTTCAAAAGTCATTGGAGTCAGGGAAAGTCCCAGAGGATTGGAAAATCGCTGTTGTAACCCCCCCTGTTCAAGAAGGGAACAAGGAAAAAGATGGAAAATGATAGGCCAATTAGCCTAGCCTCGGTTGTTGACAAGATTCTAGAATCCATTGTTAAGGATGAGATTTCTAAATTCTTGGAAGTGCAGGGTCGGATTAGGACAAGTCAGCATGGATTTAGTAAGGGGAGGTCGTGCCTGACAAACCTGTTAGAGTTCTTTGAAGAGATAACAAAGGTTAGACCAAGGAGAGCCAATGGATGTTATCTATCTTGACTTCCAAAAGGCCTTTGATAAGGTGCCTCACGGGAGACTGCTGAGTAAAATAAGGGCCCATGGTATTCGAGGCAAGGTACTAACATGGATTGACGATTGGCTGTCAGGCAGAAGGCAGAGAGTTGGGATAAAAGGTTCTTTTTTGGAATGGCAACCGGTGACAAGTGGTGTCCCGCAGGGTTCAGTGTTGGGGCCACAGCTGTTCTCTTTATATATTAACAATCTAGATGACGGGACTGGGGGCATTCTGGCTACGTTTGCCGATGGTACAAAGATAGGTGGAGGGGCAGCTAGTATGTAGGAGGTGGGGAGGCTGCAGAAAGATTTAGACAGTTTAGGAGAGTGGTCCAAGAAATGACTGATGAAATTCAACGTGGGCAAGTGCGAGGTCTTGCACCTTGGAAAAAAGAATAGAGGCATGGACTATTTTCTAAACGGTGACAAAATTCATAATGCTGAAGTGCAAAGGGACTTGGGAATCCTAGTCCAGGATTCTCTAAAGGTAAACTTGCAGGTTGAGTCCGTAATTAAGAAAGCAAATGCAATGTTGTCATTTATCTCAAGAGGCTTGGAATATAAAAGCAGGGATGTACTTCTGAAGCTTTATAAAGCATTAGTTAGGCCCCATTTAGAATGCTGTGAGCAATTTTGGGCCCCACACCTCAGGAAGGACATACTGGCACTGGAGCGGGTCCAGCGGAGATTCACACGGATGATCCCAGGAATGGTCGGCCTAACATACGATGAACGTCTGAGGATCCTGGGATTATATTCATTGGAGTTTAGGAGGTTGAGGGGAGATCTAATAGAAACTTACAAGATAATGAATGGCTTAGACAGGGTGGACGTAGGGAAGTTGTTTCCATTAGCAGGGGAGACTAGGCCCGGGGGCACAGCCTCAGCCAGAGAGTGGTGGGTCTGTGGAATTCATTGCCACAGAGGGCAGTGGAGGCCGGGATGTTGAGTGTCTTTAAGACAGAAGTTGATAAATTCTTGATTTCTCGAGGAATTAAGGGCTATGGAGAGAGAGCGGGTAAATGGGGTTGAAATCAGCCATGATTGAATGGTGGAGTGGACTCGATGGGCCGAATGGCCTTACATCCGCTCCTATGTCTTATGGCTAATATATTTAGGACTTTTGTAAGGGTTATATTTAAGTTGGTGCCATCCTGAAAAGGAGTTTAGTGGATAGCCTGCAGATTTCCATAAGTTAATAAATTTCTTTAAATAAATCTTGTACCTTCCTTTTTCACATGAATATGCTCCAGAACGGACCACTACAGAGCGAAGGGCACTTTGACAGATGTACCGTTCTGCTGTTTCTGAAGCATTAAAGGGGTAAATTAAGAATGGGCTACCTTCTCCTGAGTTAGGGGTTGCAATGTATACCCAACAATTAGAAATGTTGAAATTTTTAGCATGTATCTTAGATGTGTAAAGGAATGTGTTCTCATTCAGTTCTGGTACAACATTTACAAAGCCAATCAAATAACTGAAAATTAATATTACAGTAAACATTTTACAGACCTTAATACTTATACACGAGCTTCACATGTGATGCGTGGATCCAACTTTTCTTTCCTTTTAACTTTACAGCGGATTAGGTGGTGAGAAGGATTACAAATGATCCTTCCCACTTCGATCCTAGGGGTTCTTTCTGCAGCTTTTTGTAGTAAACTTCTTCACCGGGCACCAGGTCGTGCCCACCTTCTGGAGGATCTCCCCACACAGCTAACATCTGTTGAGAGGCAGAACTAACAGCATTTGTTGGATTTTGACAGTAAGACAGCAAAGTGTCACTCATTGAATGACTGTCTGCTTTCCGCAAATCAAGAGTTCCTGGCAAGAGTGGTGTGCCTGTGATGATTTCAAATGGACTCAGGCCTGCTGTTCTGTTTGGTGTAGCTCTAATACTGCATAATACTATTGGCAAAGCTTGGACCCAATTAGAACATAAGAACTAGAAGCAGGAGTAGTTCCATCTGGCCCCTCGAGCCTGCTCCACCATTCAATGAGATCATGGCTGATCTTTTGTGGACTCAGCTCCACTTTCCGGCCCGAACACCATAACCCTTAATCCCTTTATTCTTCAAAAAACTATCTATCTTTATCGTAAAAACATTTAATGAAGGAGCCTCTACTGCTTCACTGGGCAAGGAATTCCATAGATTCACAACCCTTTGGGTGAAGAAGTTCCTCCTAAACTCAGTCCTAAATCTACTTCCCCTTATTTTGAGGCTATGTCCCCGAGTTCTGCTTTCACCTGCCAGTGGAAACAACCTGCCCACAGCTATCCTATCTATTCCCTTCATAATTTTATATGTTTCTATAAGATCCCCCCCTCATCCTTCTAAATTCCGACGAGTACAGTCCCAGTCTACTCAACCTCTCCTCGTAATCCAACCCCTTCAGCTCTGGGATTAACCTAGTGAATCTCCTCTGCACACCCTCCAGTGTCAGTGCCAATTCATGCCTTCCTGGTTGTATTTAGACAGTCTTTCTTTCAAAGTTCGATTCATACGTTCCACTTGTCCCGATGATTGTGGATGATAAGGACAGTGTAAATTCCAGTCAATGTTTAATAGTCTACAGACTTCCTTACAAACAGCACCTGTAAAGTGGGTCCCATTGTCTGAGTCAATGCTAGCTGGTCCTCCCCATCTGGGGATAAAGTCTTTGCATAGCACTTTGGCTGTATGGGCAGCTTGTCGCTCTTCTAACTGGAGCAGCCTCCACCCATCTGGAGAATTTATCCACTATTACAAGGATGTCATTGTACTTTTGGCATTTAGGAAGGGTGATGTAATCTACCTGTATATCCTGGAATGGTCCTGCAGGAGCTCCTAATTGAGGCATTGATGTTATAGGTCCCAAGTTATTCTTTTGATAGGTTACACAATGGTTTGATACTAATTGTGCATGTTTTTTTAATCCTTTACCACACCAACTTCTATGGAATCGATCCATCATTTGTTGAGGTGATAGATGTCCCCATGAATGAATTTGTTGAGCTAAGAAGGACATTAGTGCTTGTGCCACTGGTTTATCGGTTTGAACTTGCCTCCAAATATCGTCATCATACAGCTGAATACCTGATTCTAACCATGTCCATTTTTCTTCCTTTGTACAATCATGTTGCATTTCACGTAAATCCTGTAATAAGCTGGCTACTCCCAATTTGTAAATGTGATTGAATTCCTTATGCCTTTGGGAGGCAGCTTCCCTTGCTGCTTGGTCCGCAAGAGCATTTCCTCTTGCTTCCATAGTGTCCTCATGAGTATGGGCTTTACATTTTAAAGCTAATACTTCTTTTGGTAAGACCATAGCTTCTAGAAGATCTCGCACTTCCTTTCCATTTCGGATAGGTGTCCCTGCTGTTGTGAGAAATCCTCTTTTTCTCCACAGATGGCCAAAATCATGTGCTACTCCAAAACCATATCTGGAGTCAGTATAGATGTGAACAGTTTTATCTCTTGCCACATGCCATGCTTCTGTTAGTGCTTTTAATTCGGCCTGCTGAGCTGATGTACCTGGGGGCAAATTTCCTTCAGCTAATACTTCATATGGGCTTGTGACTGCCCACCCAGCTTTTCTGATACCCTTGTCAATGAAAGAGGAACCATCAGTGAATAGGACTAAATCTGGGTTCTGTAGTGGCTCTTCTTCTGTTAAGCTTACTTGTTCCATTTCTTCTATTATTTCCACACAGTCATGCCCTTCTCCCTCTCCTCCCTTTTGTTCCTCGGGAAGCAGGAGCAAAGATGATGGGTTTACAGGACTGGCTCTGAAAATATAGGTTGGGTGCTTCCAAAACTGCTGTTCCTCTAGTCCACCTAGCTGATGTAACTTGTGATACTCTATTCATGGACAGTAGAGAATGGACTGAATGTGGACATTTAATGCTTAACTTTTGGTCTAGGACAAGGCCTGATGTTGCCATTACAGCTCGACATGTGGCTTCCATGGCCCGTAAACAGCTGCCAAGTATAATGGAGTAGCACCCAACTGGTCTTAACTGATCACCATGTTCTTGGGCTAGTACTGCAGTCATGTAAACATCTTTTTCATGAACAAACATGGTAAAAGGTTTTCTGTTGTTTGGAATACCTAAGGCTGGTGCTGAACACAGGGCTTTTCTCAAATTTAGGAATGATTGCTTTTGTTCTGAATTGAGTTTAACTGTGTCTTTTGATTTCCGGTTTCCTTTTAAAAGATCATTCAATGGCTGAGCTAATTGAGTGTAAGAATCAATCCAATTTCTGTTAACAGTCCCAAAAAAATCTCACTTCCTGAACAGTTGAGAGTTCTTTTGCGGCTCTGATGGCAGCCATTCCATGCTGAGTAAGTTCCCTTTTGCCTTTGGATATTTTCTGACCTAAGTAGATAACTTCTTTCTGGAAAATTTGTGCTTTGGCAAGCTAGCTTTGTGGCCATTATCACTGAGGTGGTTCAGGACCACTCGTAGGTCTTTTTCGTGATCATCTTTATCGATGAAGGCTATCAGAACGTCATCTACATACTGGATAATGGTGGAAGGCAGATCAGGCAGTTGCATAGAACATAGAAAAATGCAGCACAGAACAGGCCCTTCGGCCCACGATGTTGTGCCGAACCTTTGTCCTAGATTAATCATAGATTATCATTGAATTTACAGTGCAGAAGGAGGCCATTCGGCCCCCCGAGTCTGCACCGGCTCTTGGAAAGAACACCCCACCCAAAGTCAACTCCTCCACCCAACACTAAGGGAATTTTGGACACTAAGGGCAATTTATCATGGCCAATCCACCTAACCTGCACATCTTTGGACTGTGGGAGGAAACCGGAGCACCCGGAGGAAACCCACGCAGACACGGGGAGGATGTGCAGACTCCGCAATGATAGTGACCCAAGCCGGAATCGAACCTGGGACCCTGGAGCTGTGAAGCAATTGTGCTATCCACAATGCTACCGTGCTGCCCTTGAGAACAAATAAATCTGCACTATATCATTTTACCGTAATCCATGTACCTATCCAATAGTTGCTTGAAGGTCCCTAATGTTTCGGACTCAACCACTTCCACAGGCAGTGCATTTCATGCCCCCACTACTCTCTGGGTAAAGAACCTACCTCTGACATCCCCCCTATATCTTCCACCATTCACCTTAAATTCATGTCCCCTTGTAATGGTTTGTTCCACCCGAGGAAAAGGTCTCTGACTGTCTACTCTATCTATTCCACTGATCCATCTTATAAACCTCTATCAAGTCGCCCCTCATCCTTCTCCGTTCTAATGAGAAAAGACCTAGCACCCTCATCCTTTCCTCTTAAGACCTACTCTCCATTCCAGGCAACATCCTGGTAAATCTCCTTTGCACCTTTTCCAAAGCTTCCACATCCTTCCTAAAATGAGGTGACCAGAACTGTACACAGTACTCCAAATGTGGCCTTACCAAAGTTTTGTACAGCTGCATCATCACCTCACGGCTCTTAAATTCAATCCCTCTGTTAATGAACGCGAGCACACCATAGGCCTTCTTCACAGCTCTATCCACTTGAGTGGCAACTTTCAAAGATGTATGAACGTAGACCCCAAGATCTCTCTGCTCCTCCACATTGCCAAGAACTCTACCGTTAACCCTGTATTCAGCATTCATATTTGTCCTTCCAAAATGGACAACCTCACACTTTTCAGGGTTAAACACCATCTGCCACTTATCAGCCCAGCTCTGCATCCTATCTATGGCTCTTTGCAGCCGACAACAGCCCTCCTCACTAACCACAACTCCACCAATCTTCGTATCGTCTGCAAATTTACTGACCCACCCTTCAACTCCGTTCATCCAAGTCATTAACGAAAATCACAAACAGCAGAGGACCCAGACCTGATCCCTGTGGTACGCCACTGGTAACTGGGATCCAGGCTGAATATTTGCCATCCACCACCACTCTCTGACTTCTATCGGTTAGCCAGTTGGTTATCCAACTGGCCAAATTTCCCACTATCCCATGCCTCCTTACTTTCTGCAGAAGCCTACCATGGGGAACCTTATCAAATGCCTTACTAAAATCCACGTATATCCACTGCTTTACCTTCATCCACATGCTTGGTCACCTCCTCAAAGAATTCAATAAGACTTGTAAGGCAAGACCTACCCCTCACAAATCCGTGCTGACTATCCCTAATCAAGCTGTGTCTTTCTAGATGCTCCGAAATCCTATCCTTCAGTACCCTTTCCATGACTTTGCCTACCACCAAAATAAAACGAACTGGCCTGTAATTCCCAGGGCTATCCCTGTTCCCTTTTTTGAACAGGGGCACGACATTCTCCACTCTCCATTCCCCTGGTACCACCCCTGTTGACAGTGAGGACGAAAAGACCATTGGCAACGGCTCTGCAATTTCATCTCTTGCTTCCCATAGAATCCTTGGATATATCCCGTCAGGCCCGGGGGACTTTATCCTCAAGTTTTTCAAAATGCCCAACACATCTTCCTTCCTAACAAGTATTTCCTCGAGCTTACCAGTCTGTTTCACACTGTCCTCTCCAACAATATGGCCCCTCTCATTTGTAAATACAGAAGAAAAGTACTCGTTCAAGACCTCTCCTATCTCTTCAGACTCAATACACAATCTCCCGCTACTGTCCTTGATCGGACCTACCCTCGCTCTAGTCATTCTCATATTTCTCACATATGTGTAAAAGGCCTTGGGGTTTTCCTTGATCCTACCCGCCAAAGATTGTTCATGCCCTCTCTTCGCTCTCCTAATCCCTTTCTTCAGTTCCCTCCTGGCTATCTTGTATCCCTCCAACGCCCTGTCTGAACCTTGTTTCCTCAGCCTTACATAAGTCTCCTTTTTCCTCTGAACAAGACATTCAACCTCTCTTGTCAACCATGGTTCCCTCACTCGACCATCTCTTCCATGCCTGACAGGGACATACATATCAAGGACACGTAGTAACTGTTCCTTGAACAAGTTCCACATTTCACTTGTGTCCTTCCCTGACAGCCTATGTTCCCAACTTATGCACTTCAATTCTTGTCTAACAACATCGTATTTACCCTTCCCCCAATTGTAAACCTTGCCCTGTTGCACACATCTATCCCTCTCCATTACTAAAGTGAAAGTCACAGAATTGTGATCACTATCTCCAAAATGCTCCCCCACTAACAAATCTATCACTTGCCCTGGTTCATTACCAAGTACTAAATCCAATATTGCCCCTCCCTCCTCCACATCTCTGCTACTATTGGGGGGCCTATAGAAAACGCCTAACAAGGTGACTGCTCCTTTCCTATTTCTGACTTCAACCCATACTACCTCAGTAGGCTGATACTCCTTGAACTGCCTTTCTGCAGCTGGTATACTATCTTTAATTAACAGTGCCACCCCCCCCCCCCCCCCCCACCTCTTTTACCACCCTCCCTAATCTTATTGAAACATCTATAACCAGGGACCTCCAACAACCATTTCTGCCCCTCTTCTATCCAAGTTTCCGTGATGGCCACCACATCGTTGTCCCAAGTACCGATCCATGCCTTAAGTTCACCCACCTTATTCCTGATGCTTCTTGCGTTGAAGTATACACACTTCAACCCATCTCCGTGCCTGCCAGTACTCTCCTTTGTCAGTGTTCCCTTCCCCACTGCCTCATTACACGCTTTGGCGTCCTGAATATTGGCTACCTTAGTTGCTGGGCTACAAATCCGGTTCCCATTCCCCAGCCAAATTAGTTTAAACCCTCCCGAAGAGTACTAGAAAATCTCCCTCTCAGGATATTGGTGCCCCTCTGGTTCAGATGCAACCCGTCCTGTTTGTACAGGTCCCACCTTCCACAGAATTTGCTCCAATTATCCAAATACCTGAAGCCCTCCCTCCTACACCATTCCTGCAGCCACGTGTTCAGCTGCACTCTCTCCCTATTCCTAGCCTCGCTATCACGTGGCACCGGCAACAAACCAGAGATGACAACTCTGTCTGTCCTGGCTTTTAACTTCCAGCCTAACTCCCTAAACTCATTTATTACCTCCACACCCCTTTTCCTACCTACGTCGTTGGTACCAATGTGCACCACGACTTCTGGCTGCTCCCCCTCCCCCTTAAGGATACTGAAGACACAGTCCGAGACATCCCTGGCCCTGGCACCCGGGAGGCAACATACCTTCCGGGAGTCTCGCTCGCGACCACAGAATCTCCTATCTATTCCCCTAAACATTGAATCTCCTACAACTATTGCTTTTCTATTCTCCCTCCTTCCCTTCTGAGCCCCAGAGCCAGACTCCGTGCCAGAGACCTGGCTGCTAGACTTCCCCCGGTAGGTCATATTCCCCCCCCCCCTCCCCCCCCCCAGCATCCAAAATGGTGTACTTGTTTTGAAGGGGAACAGCCACGAGGGATCCCTGCACTGTCTGCCTGTTTGTTTTTTTTCCCCTGATTGTAACCCAGCTATTCTTGTCCTGTACCTTGGGTGTGGTTACCTCCCTGTAACTCTTCTCTATCACCCCCTCTGCCTCCCGGATGATCTGAAGTTCATCCAGCTTCAGCTCCAGTTCCCTAACACGGTCTTTGAGGAGCTAGAGTTGGGTGCACTTCCCGCAGGTCTAGTCAGCGGGGACACCGGTGGTATCCCTCACCACCCACATCCTACAGGAGGAGCATGCAACTGGCCTAGCCTCCATCCCATCTTATCTTACAGAATATAGCTGCCCTGTGGACCAACTTGATCTCCGCCCTCTGACTCTGCTCCCAGTCAGCTGCACTCTCTGTAAACTCCTGGCTCTCTTCTCACTCTTTGCGGAAATGTAGGAAACAAAATGAAAGGAGCACCTTACTCCCTCCTCACCTAACTCCCTCAGTCACCAAACTCTCACTATAGCACTCACATGCACCAAATTCAGCTCTCCCTCAGTCACCAAACTCTCACTATAGCACTCAAATGCACCAAATTCAGCACTCGGTGCAAACAAAGTCTGCACTGCAGGGGATCACTTTTATACTGTGAATCTAGCCTCTGTAAACTGGCCTAATCCAATTAACTAATTAACAAGCTCCAGCTGAAAGTGCCTACAAGTAGAAGCTTTGTTTAAAGCTGATTGAAAATTCACCTTCTAAACCAAACAGCAACTTTTAAGTTAATTAACTAAATAAAAGAAAGACTAGACTTTAGATAAAAATGAAGCCTTATACTCCCTCAGTCACCAAACTCTCACTATAGCACTCAAATGCACCAATTTCAGCACTCAGTGCAAAAACAGAGATGATTCTGTAGAGCCATGTGGTAAACAGTTGGGCTCTTGTGAGAACCTTGCGGTAGTCTAGTCCATGTGTACTGTTGTTGATTAACGGTAAAAGCAAACCATGGTTGTATATCCTCAGCTAGTGGTACTGATCAGAAACCATTTGCCACGTCAATGACTGAAAACCATTGAAGGTCAGGTGTTAAAGAGTTAAAGATTGTAGATGGGTCTGCCACTAAAGGAGCCTTTCTGACGATGAATTGATTCGCTCTTCTATAGTCAATAGTTAGGCGTCATGTGCCATTAGCCTTTTTTACAGGCCATACAGGGCTGTTTGAGGAGCTGTGAATGCGTACTAAAATTCCCCTTTCTTCAAGTTGTTTTATTATAGGTAGAATGCCTTGAATTGAAGTTTTGTTAATGGGGTATTGTTTGGTACAAGGTGGAGCGGATCCAATGAAGGTGACTGGTTCGAGTTTTAAGAGGCCACAATCATTTTTGTCTTTGGCCCAAATTGGGTGATTTTGTATCTTTTTGATGTGTCTAATGGACCAGGTGATTTTTCCATTATCGAAATTAAGTGAAGAATTTAGTTGAGATAAGATGTCCATACTTAGAAGTGCTTGTGTTACCAGACCTACCCAAATTGATGCCATCAGTTGATGTGGTCCAAATTCTAACAGCGGTAGATCAGTTTGTCGGAGGGTAAAATAATCTCCTCCTGCAGCAAAAGCGTTAATTTTTCCTGCAGTTAAGGGAAATAAACCAGCATAGGTTTGAGTAACACAGGTAAGTTCAGCTCCAGTGTCAAAAAGAAAATCGATATAAAAACCTCCCACTCTTAGCGATATATATAGTCCATCCTTTTTCTGTTCCAAAAGTGCATGTAGAGAAATATGAAAAGAATCACCAAGAGTGGGGTCCATTAGTTTGTTGAATAATCAAACATAGAACGCCTTTGAGCTGGAGTTAAGCTGTTCAACATTTCATTCATGTCATTGTCGTCATCGTCTTGAGTGTAATTGATTGCGCATCAGTGTGCACACTTCCCAGGGAGTGTGCATGACAGCTGCATCCTGGGTCAGTCGGACATCCCTGGACTCTTGGAGGACCACCCCGGGATAGCCGGTTGGCTCTTGGGGGATAAGGGGTAACAGCTGAGGACCTGGCTAATGACGCCAGTACGGAGGCCAGTGAGCGATGTGGACACCCTCTGCAACAAGGCTCATGCGGCCACCCAATCTGTCATTGAGAGGTGCATCGGACTGTTCAAAATGCGGTTCCGATGCCTCGACCGCTCTTGTAGAGCACTGCAGTGCACCCCCCAGAGAGTCGTCCGCTTTGTGGTGGTCTACTGTGATCCCTGAAAGTTGCCACCCAGGTTGAGAGGGTTGTTAAGAAGGCGTACGGTGTGTTCGCTTTTATTGGTAGAGGGATTGAGTTTCGGAGCCATGTGGTCATGTTGCAGCTGTACAAAACTCTGGTGCAGCTGCATTTGGAGTATTGCGTGCAATTCTGGTCGCCGCATTATAGGAAGGATGTGGAAGTATTGGAAAGGGTGCAGAGGAGATTTACCAGAATGTTGCCTGGTATGGAGGGAGATCTTATGAGGAAAGGCTGAGGGACTTGAGGCTGTTTTCGTTAGAGAGAAGAAGGTTAAGAGGTGACTTAATTGGGGCATACAAGATGATCAGAGGATTGGACAGGGTGGACAGTGAGAGCCTTTTTCCACGGATGGTGATGTCTAGCATGAGGGGACATACCTTTAAATTGAGGGGAGATAGATATAAGACAGATGTCAGAGGTAGGTTCTTTACTCAGAGAGTAGTAAGGGCGTGGAATGCCCTGCCTGCAACAGTAGTGGACCCGCCAACACCAAGGGCATTCAAATGGTCATTGGATAGACATATGGACGATAAGGGAATAGTGTAGATGGGCTTTAGACTGGTTTCACAGGTCGGCGCAACATCGCGGACCGAAGGGCCTGTACTGTGCTGTAATGTTCTATCGCGTGCGTCCCTACGTGGGAATGCTGGGAGGTCTAGAATCCCTGTACGCAAGTCTGGGTGTGTCTTCTTGGAACGTGACTAGGTGTGTCTTGTCTGTGCGTGTTACATGACTGGCCAGTCTGGCCATGGGGCGGAAACTTACTGAATGAGTCATTGGACACTTCACTAAATTTCTTGACTCGAGCCGTTGTTTATAATAACCTGAAACCATACAATGCCCTAATTTACCACAAAAAAGACAGCGTGAAAGTTTATGTGATTTTAATGGAGCAAGGATGCATGCGGAACCCGATGCTACTGGGGAGGTTGTAGTTATTGCTGACATCCCTGCAGGGGCTGCAGCAGCTGCTGCTGGAGCAGCAGGTGACACAGGCTGAATTTGAGCCGCTGGAGTATTATAGTTTGCCTGGTTATGCATGCCACAATCTATCTGAAATAATCGGTCAACTGTTTCGCGATATGTACCAGCTGTGGCCCAATTTAGTAAAATCAGATTCAGAGCATTAGATATTTCAGGTTTAACATCGGCTACAAAAGCCATTTTAATCGGCCCTGATGTGCTTGAATCCCAAGTATCTGTTTCATTTCGGAGTTTCATTCCTGAATGTTCTATCCAGACATCTTCGAAATCTTGTATACCTTCAGTATGTTTCTGAATGCAAGATGTAATTTTAGACCAATTGGTTCAAGGAGGGCAAAATTTTAATAGCCAATTTTTTACTGCTAGCCAACCAGCTTCTAAATTCTGAAAATCTTCTCCAAGGGCAATTTCTACTTCGTCTCCAAGAGTTCTGCTGTCACGAGTGCCTACCATAATAGACAGAATTTGTACTCCATCTAATAGGTGGAGATGATAAATGGATTGCAATCTGTGAAGTTGTTCCCACGTGGTCAAACCACCCCTGTTTGGGTGTTGAAGATCTTTAGACCATCTGTCTATTTTTTTCAGGGTCTGCGACCTCATGAACCCAATGATGGCCAAATACAGTTTTAGTGGTTGTCAAATTGTTTTTTTTATTTCTTTACTTCCAATTTTAACACGTTTGCGGCGCAATGGTGCTAATTGAATTACTTTTGTAGTTTGCATTCTAGGTACGTTTATTTCATCACTTTCTTCATCTGAGTCAGTTGGGAAATGAAAATTAGGTTTTGATTTATTGCTTACACTTGATCTTGGCTGTGGAACTGGAGCTGTTTGTGCAACTGGAGTCGGTTGTGAAATTGGAGCTGTTTGTTGAATTGGAGCTGCAAGATTGTCTGACAATATTTTGCAGTGTCCTTTTAAATTGTTCATTTCACCTTCCAAAACACATCTTTCCTCGACTAACTGACAATTTTTACTTTTGATTTCATCAGTTTCTGTTTGTAACTGCTGGTATTTGGACTCTGATTCGCTATTTTTAAAGTTGTAATTCATCAATTTGAAATGAGTGTTGTTGAACTTCAAAGGTTTCATAATGTTTAATCTGGTCACATCTTTCACGTTTGGGTTTTGCATCTCGCAATTCTTCAACAACTGCGGCTAGTTGGTCTTTAGTGCAGTTAAGGTCATGATCGCTTTTAGTTTTTGCGATTGTCTCTTGCAGTCTGCGGAGCTGTGCCATTACTGCAAAAGACCATTTCATACGTTTTCCTATATTTAAGTGTGTGATTTTTCCCCATGCCCTCTTGATGTTCTTAGGGGACTACAGTCCTTTGGGGATGTCATAATTTGATTCAATGTTTGTGGCTACTTTAGACAGCCCAAAATGTCTATAAATTGAAGATCTAAGATCTCCCAATATATCGTCAACAGAGACATCTGGTACAGCGCGACCTCCCTTGGAAGTTGTGGGAAGTAGTTCTCTACCATTTGAAGGTTCTGAATCTTTTTTAGGATTTATGTCCGCCATAAACTCAGCCTTACACCCAATGTTTTGGTCGTCAAGTATGTTTTTATGCAATCTTTGTACACTATCGTGACTATTCACTATTCAGTCCCGTTTTATTTTAGTTTCTACAACCGGCACCCGTCTGAAAAAAGTCCTTTCTAAGGGGTCGAAGCACTGCTTGATGCGGCTTTAAGACTTCTAATGGGTGAAAAAGATGTTTCTTACCCCAGTGTAGCCATTTTTCTTTGGGTCTTCTGTCCTTCAGGGCTTCCGTTAGCGGTACGATCTTCGGTCTTCCGATTTCCTCTGATTCTCCCCGATCATCTCCGACTCGTTCAGATTCTTTCCGATCATCTCCGATTTCTTCCGATCGCCGTCTCAACACTCCTCCCCTTTTGCCGAACTACGCCAAATTGAAGAGATCTACCATGCAGATTGAGTGAAGTCTTGCAACACTAAAACTCAGTAGAAATTTGAGTTAAATTTCTCGGATGCAAACAAGAATCTTTATTGCCTCTATTTGATTACAATTGAGAGAAACTTAAATCTATTCTCAATAAAGTCCGGCTAGCAAAAGGACTTAAAGAGAAGTAACTTATAAACAATTTAACTTTCAAAATAATACAGAGATGGTTTCTTGCTTACGGCATAACAGCTTGTGTTTATTTCAAGAGTTCGAGTGGAAAAGTGAAAATATGAAAATAAAGATAGCGAGTAGTTAGATCAAAGTATAGAATGATCCTGGATAAAGATGGCCGTCGGGACCATCATGTTTAAGGAGAATCTTATCAATCTTTAGTCATCTGTCTACACCTCTATGTCATCCTAATTGGTTTGGGTTAGAATGAAATACATTTGATTAGATGATTAACTGTCGATCCTTAATGTGCAACATAAATGCTTCATGTTTGAATATTTGTGTATGTTATGGAATGTGATTCTGTGCTTTTATCAAGGCTGGTTTCTACTGGTTTTCTGCTGACTTTGCTTTATCCACATTATGAGCAATGGTGCCTTCATGTTGCTTTGGTGGTTACTTGACCTTGATCTAGATTACTGGTACAGCTCATTTCTTAATGTCAAACTGACTGAAAATATGTTCATCAGAACAATAGCTTTTTCATCTTACTTCGTGAAAATGTTGCTTTTATCTCCAATTAGTTTATGCCTGTGTCAGGCTTTTTGTGTCTCTGTTGAAGCTATGTGTTTTGTCATGACCTGAGGTTATGAGTGCTAAAATCCTTATTTTAAAATGGGTATTAAAACGGGGTCTTAATATTTACATTAAAATAGCCTTTTTACCTATCAGATCTATCAGGAAATAGTTGATTCTATCAGTGAATAAGACTGGGGACTGGTGCATGCATTCAAAACTGTTGCTAAAAGTAGAAAGGAAACCGCAATGGCCTTGGTCACAAATCTTCAATCCTTCTTAGCTATGAAAATTCTGTGGTACTGGAGAGCACCTCACGTTACATCCTCCTTCAAGAAGGGAGAGAAGGAAGAACTCATCTGAGCAAAATTTTATCATCTGCTTCCCCAAAAAGGTCCAAAAAAACCCCAGGAAAGACACCAGATCCAATTCCTTTCACAAGGGGTGTGATTATTATATCCTCAGGTTACACTCTCAGATCAAATATTGGGCAATACAGGCACATTCATTACTGTAAGTGACCATTGCCGGGAGTGGATAGTGACGCTGAAACTCTGAGACTTAGCAGATGTAATATTTCTAACTATTCCCCAGTTACAAAATGGCAGCGCTAACAAATGTGAAGCAAACATCTTCCTGATTTGTAATTTAGATAAGATGCAGATATTTGTACCAATTGCAATGGCGTTGTTGTAACAGAGCAATATATTTCTTTGTTTTTTCTGCCGTCTTCAACACAGTTGACCACAACATTTCCCTCTATTAATTGGGTTAGCGTTGAGGGGGGCAGGGGTTAGCTTCGGGGGAGGGCAGAGTTCTGTTGCGGGGGCATGCAGCATGAGTAAGGCTGCTTTGGGTTATTGGAGGGGGTTCAGAAGTGGACGCAGATCCTAGGGGTGGGCAGGTCAAGGGTGTGCATGGGAAATATGAGTGAGGTTGTCGCGAGAGGGAGAGCCTGTGGAAGGTGACGGTGATGGGTTGCAGGCTTATGGCATGTGTTAGTGTGTGGCAGCGGATGAAGGAGGTTCAAGAGTGATGGTAGGATGGATAAAGGGTGCACTAGAAGGAAAGGGTTCGGAGATCAATGGTTTTGGCGGTGGTGGCACAAGTGGGTTACATGTGGAGGGTCGAAGGTATTGGAGCATGTTTGGAAGTAAATGCGCACAATCCCGCTGAGGCACTGTCCACTCCCTCGATGTACAGGTCACAAAATGCTGATTGGGAGGAGGGTCATTGGGTGGGCAGAGCTGGAGGTCAGTTAATCTGGACAATTGGAAAAGAATCCTCTCATACAATCCTGACCAAGGGAGGGTGTTTCTCCAGATTAGGCAGTGAAGGACAAGGGGAGAGTGTGTTTGGAGGCTTCATGCACATGGCTCGCAAGGGGCCTGGCAAAGGTCGGTGCCTCACCATGGAGACCTCGATGTGCGTACATGTCGATGCCACCACATCAGAGAGCAGGTGGATGGACTCTGCTTTGGGTGTCACTCTGTTGTAGGCTTTCAAAACTTCTACCTGAAGTTTCCCACCTCTCTGAATCTTCATCATCATGTCCTAGACCACTCCCAGAGGCTCATCATTTGACTCGGACCCTGGTTATACCTGCCTCCTCCTGCTGAGGACACCTGTCTGTGCAGTGACCACCACAATGTGAGCTTGAGCCTATACTGGATCTATAGCATCGAGATGTGCATACGGGCTGGTGGAGGGTGCAGGTGAATCCTGTGACTGCTGTACAGGTGAAAATTAATTGACATCCTCCTCGCTCCCCTGCGGGCTGGGGCTACATTCAGGATTGGGGTCTGCCCTTGTACTCTTCCTGCTGGCACCTGTACTGAAGGAGCATAGAATGGGTAACTTAGATGAGCTGCTTGCCACATCTGACAGAGCCTCGCCCTCTGGTTTCTATGAGCATTGATTAAGCTCCCTCACTGGATGGCTGGGGGAAACTGGCCTCGCCATTGCTGTCAGGTCGGCAGCCACTCTTCGTACTGTGAGAGGGGGTGGAGATTGGGCTTGCACCCTCCTGTCCTCTTTCTCTTTCACTTGTGTGCTAATTTGTCCTACGTAAGGAAAAAAGATGGTTAGTGAGCACTTGTGATGTTTTTATACTGCTAATGTCCACTGCCAACCAATAGCAACTGTGAAAGATGCACTGCTGCTAGTCCTCAGAAGGACAAGGACAACAGAGGCATGGCAGCAGCTGCATTTGTAGTTGCCCACCTATGCCAAACCCCACCCCCAGAAAGATTTGAGCCCCCCGTGTAGCTGGGTCAACGGCCTGCAGTTTCCTCCCTACTTGCAGACCACATGGACTGCAGTGGGATTATGAAGCAGCACCCCAGCATCTTGCAACGTGTTGTTATGCACATGGAGCGCAGCTAGTGGCCTTGCGATTGAGGCCCATGTCCCCGTTCCCATTCGGCGAGGCGAGTATGGAGAGTAGAGGGATCCCATTCGGCGAGGCGAGTATGGAGAGTAGAGGGATCATTTATCCTGGCGATGCAGATGAGGTCATTCAGATTTTTCCTGCATTGCAGGGCAGTCCTTTCCATGGAGTTGGTACTCACCACCCTGCCGACTTCCTCCCTTGCAGGGGTGGTGGGATGGGTGGACCTACCCGTCCCATCCCCCGGATGAAGGACTGTCCTCTTGCCCTCCATTGTATTCAATAGTTTGTCCAGTGAGGCATCACCAAACCTTAGGCCCTGTACTGGTTGAGTCCTGCCTGCCATGTCCCGCTCTGAAGTCTCAGTGCGCAATGAATGAATAGCTGTCTGTGTGTCTTTTAAATATGACGGCAGGGTGTGTGACTTCCTTCCCAACTGGTTATGCGAAACATCGGGAAACACCCGGCTGCATAATTAACAAACTCAGCATTGTGCGATTTGGTAGGTTTTCCTACTAGGTTCTGTGGCAGGAATCCTTCTGACTTCCCTCTTCTCTCTTCTCTCTCTCTCTCTCTCTCTCTCTCTCTCTCTCTCTCTCTCTCTCTCTCTCTCTCTCTCTTCCCCCCCCCCCATGAGTCCACCCATGGTCTTAGAGATTTTTTAAAAACATTTTTATTCTTCTCCTTTTTCACATTTTCTCCCAAGTTTGCACCCACCAACAATAATCAGTAACGAATGCAATGTCAATCCCCATATCAATAACAAGAATTCCATCATCCCACCAAACTCCTAAACAGCAGCCCGCATTTTAACATAAACAAATAACAAAAAGTCATCAGGAAATCACCCATAGTCACCATCAACACACATAGTCCCCCGTCCCCCAATCCTCCCACCCGCCCCCCTAATGTTCAGTGTAATCCAATTCTAGAAAGTGCATAACTAATAACGCCCATGAATTGTAGAATCCCTCCATCCTTCTCCTCAGTTCAAATTTGACCTTCTCAAGAGTCAAGGATTCCAGCAGGTCCCCCCGCCACGCCAGGGCACAGGGTGGAGAGGTTGATCTCCATCCCAATAGGATCCGCCTTCAGGATCAACGAGGCAAAGGCTACAACATCTGCCTCTGCACCCGTTTCCAACACCGGCTGGTCCGACACCCCGAATATGGCCTCTTGAGGGCCCGGGTCCAGTTTCACGTGCAACTCTTTAGAGATTACCCTAAAAACCTCCTTCCGGTAATCCTCCAGCTTTGGACAGAACCAAAACATATGAACGTGATTTGCAGGGTCCCTCCGCAACGTTCACATACATCTTCTACCCCCTCAAAGAGCCGGCTCATCCTCACCCTTATGAGGTGTGCTCTATATGCCACATTCAGCTGTATCAACCCCCACCTCGTGCACGAGGTGGAGGGGTACACCCTCCGGAGCACCTCACACCAGAACCCCTCCTCTATACCCTCTCCTAACTCTTCCTCCCACTTTGCTTTGATCCCATCCAGCGGTGCCTTCTCCTCTTCCAAAATAGCCCTGTAAACCCCCGACACTACCCTCTCCCAACTCTTCCTCCTACTTTGCCTTGATCCCATCCAGCAATGCCTTCTCCTCTTCCAAAATAGCTCCGTAAACCACCGACACTACCCCCTTCTCCAGTCCCCCTGTCGCCAGCACCTCCTCCAATAATGTGGAGGCCGGCTCTACCGGGAAGCTGTGCATGTCCTTTCTGGCAAAGTCTTGAACCTGCATGTATCTAAATATTTCCCCCTGCTCCAGTCCATACTTTGCTCCCAGCTCCTTCAATCCTGCAACCGACCCCCAATAAATAAATCTTTTAGTGTCCTAATTCCTTTCTCCTCCCATCTCCGAAAATTTCTATTCCACTTCCCAAGCTCAAATCCATGATTCCCCCGAATCGCCATTTCCCTTGACCCTGCCCCCCACCTGAATTGCTGGCGAAACTGCCTCCAAATTCTCAGCGAAGCCATTACTACCGGACTCCCTGAGTATTTCCTCGGGAGCGGCACTGTTGCTAATGCCTTCAATTCCGACCCCCTACACAAACTCTCCTCCATTCTGACCCCCATTGGGAGTCAACCCCTCTGACCCAGCTCCACATCTTGTCCACATTTGCAGCCCAGTAATATGGTCTTAGAGTTAATGTTGGTGTTTTCAGTAGGGTTACAGAAATCCCATACCTCTTGGCTGTTTCACTATCTGGTTAAGCAGGTGATCTTGATGAAGATTTCCCTACTTATGAGATTTCACAGGAACCTTTTTTTGTCTGTTTTCACTGCAGGTGGTTATACTTCATCATATGTTGTCTAAAGCTACAATAAAGGCCAGACCATCTGTACTGTGGTGTTACAAGAAGGAACTTGGCTTCAGCAGGTAATGTACAATTAGGTGGTAAATACTCGAGTCATTTACAGCACACAAGGATATCATTCGGCCTGTCAATTCTGTGCCAGCTCTCTGGGGAAATCCCCATCTGTCCCATCCTCCAACTTGATCCCTGTTGGCCTGTAGGTTTATTTCTTTCAAATGGCCATCCTGTTTCCTTTTGAAATCTTTGATTCTTTCTACTTCCACTACCCTCGTGGACAGCGAGTTCCAGATTATTACCACTGTTCGCCCGCTCGGTGTTCCCACTCTTTATGCTGTTCCCCGTTCAGTTTTCCCATCCCCGCACCGGGTTCCCACTCTTTATGCTGTCCCCTGCTCGGTGTTCCCACTCTTTATGCTGACCCCCGCTCCGAGTTCCCACTCTTTATGCTGTTACCCGCCCCGTGTTCCCACCCCTGCTCCGAGTTCTCACTCTTTATGCTGTCCCCTGCTCCGAGTTCCCACTCTTTATGCTGTTCCCCGCTCCGTGGACCCACCCTCACTCCGTGTTCCCACTCTTTATGCTGTCTCCCGCTCGGTATTCCCACTCTTTATGCTGTTCCCCATTCAGTGTTCCCATCTTCGCTCCGGGTCCCCACTCTTTATGCTGTTCCCCGCTCCTTGTTCCCACTCTTTATGCTGTCCCCCACTCTGAGTTCCCACTCTTTATGCTGGTCCCTGCTCCGTGGATCCACCCTCACTCCGTGTTCCGACTCATTATGCTGTCCCCCGCTCTGAGTTCCCACTCTTTATGCTGTTCCCCGCTCCGTGGACCCACCCTCACTCCGTGTTCCGACTCTTTATGCTGTTCCCCGCTCCGTGTTCCCACCTTCGCTCCGGGTTCCCACTCTTTATGCTGTTCCCCGCTCTGTTTTGCTGCCGCTGGTGTTGCCACTCTTTATACTAATTCCAACTTAGAATTTTAAATATTAAATTATTTGGATGACTTCAATCTATTCTTTTTCTAAAACTGCTAGTTAAGTTTGTATGCAGTCTTTAAACAATATGATCGTTAATTCAATGCCAACTAAATGTAAGGTAATAGTTTCATCACTTCGATCTCAATCCTGATTGTAATAAATTGTTCGAGATTTCCATTTGTTTTCTTTTTGTTTGTTTTTTTTCCTTTGTCTCTGTTCTCTCAATTCTATTTTCTGAATGTGGCATGTCTTTAATTCACTCTTATTCTCTGTTTTACAACTATCCTTAAACATCACTGGTAAAGGAAATGTACGGATGGTCCTGCCAGTCACTCACGCCCTAGTTGCTCCTACGCGGTCATTATTGGTTCGTTCTTCCAGAATGTTTTGACACAAGAATAATTCAAGCTAAGGGTGCACTGAAATGTCTGTCTCATGGTGTATGTCATAAGATTCCCAACTTGGATAGGTTTGGCTGACACTTTTTCTTCCCACCTCCTGCACTGTTTCTGAGGTCTACCATCTTCTGAGGTCTACCATCTTCCCATCTTTCCCTACTACAAACTACCTATACCACCTCCTCATTGACTGATTTGCTATGAGCAACATCACTCAGGATTCACTAATAATGTACACTCCTCGCATTGCATTAGGTTCAGAAACAAAATTAATGAAAAGCCAAAAACCTGCACTTGCTGTTCTACGAAATTCCATGCCTAAAAATTAACCACTTTTTACTTAGTTTAACGTTGCAAAGTTTAATCATCAGTCATTTTGACCTAAGTTTTGATTTCCGCCATGCACATTTTGTAATTTGAAGAGAATCCATAACAGGAAACCACGATTTAATGCTCCTGTACTTGTATTAAAAAATATATATATTGATTTGTACAAGGCTTCCACTGCTGTAAAAAAAAAATAGATAAAGGATTTTTCTCTTATTATTGTAATGTTTCTTTAATCCAACAACCTGTTCAAATCTTGGTGTCCTTCTTAACAAATAAGAATGAAAAGTAGCATTGTATTATGGTAATGGTCCAATTGCATAAAATACATGGGCTGGATTCTCTGCCGGAGGGATACTCCGTTTTGCCGGCAGCTCGGGGTTTCCCAACGACGTGGGGCTGCCCCAAAATGGGAAACCCTGTTGACCAGCTGGCGAAACGGAGCATCCCGCTGGCGTGCTGAACCAGGAATATGGCGCGGCGGGTCAGAGAATCCAGCCCCATAACTTTGGCTATTGGAGTCAAAACAATGTTGATCTTCAAAACTCTTGGAATGTATTGGATAAATAGCTGCAGCAAGACTTTGTGGACATCGCTGACTAGGCCAGCATATATTTCCTTTCTCTAATTGTCCTTCAGAAGGTGGGGGTGAGTTGCATTCATGAACCATTGCAGTCCATATGGTGTAGGTACACAAATTGTACTGTTAGGTAGGGTGTTCCAGAAGACTTCCGGTGACAGCGGGCGGGAGGCAGCCGCACGTTGGAGGGCTCCCGTTCGGGAACGGCATTGTCGGGGGTTAACGCCCGGTCCTAAGGCCAGCGAAGGAAGTAAACGTCGGGAGACAGCACAGAGGAGGGGAATGTCGAAGACCAGCAAAAAAACGGCTGTGAAAAAAGCGGCTGAAAGTCCGTCGGGGAGTGGAAAGGTCACCGCGAGGTCAGTAAAGAAAATGGAGGCTGGAGCACCAGGGGAGGCCGCATTGCTTACGGCTGAAGAAATAACGAAGGTGATGGCTGCGGAATTCGAAAGGCATTGAGAAATGGCCATGTGCCGATGTAACCTCATGACTGTATTTTCTTCTTTTTTGTTTCACTGCGTGCGGGTACAGGGGCTAAAGGAGCCAATGTTGTATATATTTGGACAAGGGAAGGGATGGGACTTTCACTCAAAATGAGGGCTCTTTGGGGTGTAGATGGATATGCGGGGTGTGTGTGCTAAAAAGGGATCTCTGGGCTTTCCTAGCACCGGGCAAGGGGGAAAGGGACCTGGGCGGGGGCCTCCATGCTGGCCGGTTTAAGCCGGCCAGTGAATGGGAGTGAGGTGGGGGGAGGGGTTGCGGCCATCGGAGCCTGGCAGAACAGTGTCCGAGTGGTCTAGCCGGGGTGGAAAGTTGGGGGGAAGGAACCGAGGTTGGGAGGAGGAGTTTTACAAGAGGCAGTGGACGGGAGGAGCTGGAGACTTTTGGGGGGGGTGTACAACTCTTGGGTATCATGTACGGTACTCTTTCAGAGGCTGGATGGCGTTGAGTGTAGGTGTGGAGGGGGGAGTGGACTCTATAGGTCAATGGTGACCATGGGCGGTCCCGGACTCCTTTTTCTTTTTCTCCTTTGTTTTTTGTTTCCACCGTGGGAGGGTTTGGTTTATTGGATGCATATATTGACAGGTGGGCCGTTGTTTGGGGTGGTGGGAGGATGGGATCATTGGTATTGTTAAGGGGATTGATTTTGTATTTGTTACCATTTACTGTTTGTGGGTGGGGTGTACATTTTTGAAGGAAAATGTGAAAATGTAGAATAAAAAAATATTTAAAGAAAGGTAGGGTGTTCTAAGACTTTGACCCAGTGATGGTGAAGGAACGGTGATATTTTTCCAAGTCAGGATGGTGTATGGCTTAGAGGGCACCTTTCAGGTGGTGGTGTTACCATGGACCTGCTGCCATGGTTCAACAGGTCACAGGTTTGGAAGCTGCTATCGAAGGGGCCTTGATGAGTTCCTGCAGTGCATCTTGTAGATGGTGCACACTGCTGTTACTGTGCATTGGTGATCGAGAGAGCAAACATGATGGATGGGGTGCCGATCAAGTGTCCTGGATGATGTCAAGTTTGAGTGTTGTTGGAGCTGCATGCATCCAGACAAGTGGGGCGTATTCCATCACACTCCTGACTTTGCACCATATAGATTATGGACAGGCTTTGGGGAGTAAGGAGGTGAGTTACTCGCCACAGGATTCCTAACTTCTGACGTGCTCTTGTAACCACCGTATTTAGATGGCTAGTCTAGTTTAGTTCCTGGTCAATGGAAACTTCCAGGATCTTGATCGCAGAGGATTCTGCAATGGTAACGTCATTGAATGACAAGGCGAGGTAGTTAGATTCTCTCTTGTTGGAGATGGTCATTGGCACTTGTGTGGCGTGAATGTTACTTGCTACTTGTCATCCAAAGCCTGAATGTTGTCCAGTCTTACTGTATAAGGAAATGGACCACTTCTGTATCTGACAAATCATGAATGGTGCCGAACGTTGTGCAGTCGTCAGTGAACATCCCCACTTTTGATGTTCTGAGTCGGAAAGGTCATAAGAGTATACGAAATAGAAACAGAAGTAGATCATCAGCCCCTTGAGCCTGCTCCACCATTCAGTATAACCATGGCTGATCTTCGGCTTCAATCATTTTTCTGTGCCCTCCTCATATCCCTTAATTTCCTGAGAGACCAAAAATCTCTCTATCTCAACCTTAGTTGTATTCCATGATGGAGCATGAGGTAGAGAATTCAAAACCCTTGAAGTATGAAGAATCTTTGAAGAAAGATTTTCTCGTCATCTCAGTCCGAAATGATCAGCTCCTTGCCCTCTAACTGTGCCCCCTTGTTACAAATTACTCCGACAATGGGAACAGTCTCTCAGCGTCAACACTATCAAGCCCCTTCAGAATTTTATATGTAATCGATGAAGCAGCTGAAGATGTTTGGATGTTGGATACTACCCTGAGGTATTAATTCATTGGATGTTGCCACCACTGGAAAGGCCAGCAATTTGTCGCCCATCCTTAATTGTCTGTGCGAACAATTAAGAATTAAGCACATGACTGTGTCTCGAGTCACGTGTTATCGAGATCGGGGAAAGATGACGGATTTCCTTCCTTAAAGACTCCCACAGTGATTTCCTGGGATTGAAATGATTGACCTTCCACAACCATCTTCCTTTGTGACTCCAGCCAGCAGAGAGATTTCTCCCTGATTCCCATTGATTTCAATTTTGCTAAGGCTCCTTGATTCCACACTCCGTCAACTGCTGCCTTAATGTTGAGAGCAGTCACTCTCACCTCACCTCTGGAGCTCAGCTCTTTTTGGACCAAGGCTGTAATGAAGTCAGGAGATGAATGGGTTACGCGGAACCCAAATAAGTAGGTTATTGCTGAAAGTGGCGAAGAAGTGCTGAAATGAATAATACTTTCCAGCCTCATTCGGCTTATGTTTACAATTCTTGACAATAGTTTACAGGTAGTTGTTACTAATTGCGACCTAGTTCAATACATTTAATATTCTACCCGGTTCTCTTCCAGTCACAGGAAGAAGCGAATGAGGCAATTACAGAAGAAGATAAAAAGTGGAACTCTTGACATCAAACAGGATGATCCCTTTGAGCTTTTTGTAGCTGCAACCAACATTCGATATTGCTATTACAATGAGACTCATAAAATTCTGGGTAACACATATGGGATGTGTGTTCTGCAGGTCTGTACATTATTTATATTCACTTTTAGGTACATGCAAAGGGAAAGGATTATTGTGGCTGACAGTGAGATTAGAGCAATTTATAGATCATATTCTGAGAGCAGCTGAACCATGCAGACCAGAAACATCCTAAGATTGATCCTTGGTCTTTGCTCAGTTAGCTCTGCCTCCTAGCCAGCACTCCTGAATTAAAGAGAGAACAATATATTGATATTGACTTGTTTATTCCTACTCTCTGTTTCTGCCTGTTAGCCAATCCTCAATCCATGCAACTATATTGCCTCCTATCCCATGTGCTTTTATTTTACTAATCAACCTCCTATGGGAGTCTTTTATCAAAAGCATTCTGAAAATCCAAATATACTACATTCATTGACTCTCTTTTGTCAATTTTGTTCGTAATATCCACAAAAAACTCAAAGTTCAAGCATGATTTCCTATTTCTGAATCCATGCTGACTATGTCCAATCAGATCATGATTGTCCAAGTGTCCATTTATCACATCCTTGATAATAGATTCTAACAGTTTTACCCCACTTCTGATGTAAGACTAAAAGGTCTGTAACTCCCTGTTTTCTCTCTCCCGCCCTTTTAAAATAGTGGGGTGACATTTGCTGCCTTCCAATCTGCAGGAACTATTCTAGAATCTAGAATTTTAGAAGATGATCACCAATGCATCCACTATCCCTGTAGCAAACTCTTTCAGCACCCCGGAATGCATAATATCAGGTCCCGGGGACTTAACAACTTTCAGTCCCATTGATTTATCCATGAGTGATGACCACTTGAATGAGGTATTGGAGATTTTCCAGTACCAATGGAATTGTAACCCAGGAAGGAGTCAGTGGTCAGTGCCTGGAAGAGAGGGGAAATGTTGGTCTGTGGGATTGTGAGTGGAGTGCAGGGGATGGTATTAAAGGTCAAACTTAGTATTTTATTCTACAGTTGATCCTGCAGAGCTTTAACTCATAAGTGGAATACATAGCTTAGGCATTCTGTGTTCAAGCCTGCCAGAGGCTCCTCTTGGCTAAGGTATGTACTAGCATGATGCAAGAATCCATAGCATCTCACATTGGGGATTTGGGGATTACGTTAGAATCTGATTCAACTTGTTTGCAGTCGTAGGATTCTGTTGCAATATGACATTTACACTCTTGGATTTACACAATTGCTGACATTGAGTATTAATGTAACAGTCACCATTAACTTTACAGTAGCATCCATTGCAACATCAAATAGCCGTTCAGACTCCCATTGGTCTGAAGTCTTGGGTAGTACAGAGTAGAGTATTCAGTAAACACTCAGCCAGAAACATGTTGGACCTCTAGTATATTAGCAACACCGAATATGGTAGTTTTAATATTTAAAAAAATCATGCATTGTTATTTCCCCCTTTTGGTAAGCTGTGAACGGGTACGTTTGAACGTATTGTCATCTTATCTTTCAGGACTTTGAAGCCCTAACTCCAAACCTTTTGGCCAGGACTGTTGAGACCGTGCAAGGGGGTGGACTTGTTGTGATTCTGCTGAGAACTGTGAACTCCTTGAAGCAGCTTTATACAATGACGATGGTAGGTGTTGTGTACGATAGACTGCTGTAACTGCTAGGACGCAGCAGTCCTTTTCGTTGGCCAATCCGTATGCTAGCCTGTACTGATGTTGAAATGTCTTCATATGACATCTATGTGGTAATTTACTGTCCTATAGTGCTGATATTGTAAGTGATAACTGTGATATCAATCTTTTCAGCATACCATTCTTTCTTTAGTTTTGCAAGTTTGATTTCCTCAACACGCTTGATTTGATTTTCTATCATAAAAAATGCATCAAAATTTGTTCAGCTGTCTGTACCGCAGTATTAAGTCGTACAGGTTGGATGTACAAGGTTGAGTTCTAGGTTGTCCTGAGGAAGGATATGTTGGCGTTGGTGCAGCACAGATTTAGCAGAATGATACGGAGGCTAAAAGGATTCAATTATGGAGACAGTCAGCATGAACTCAGCTTGTATTCCCTCCCCTGTAGAAAATTTAGAGGTAATCTAATTGAAGTGTTTGAGATGATTTAGGGATTTGGTAGGGTGGATTGCCATAATTGAATGGTGGAATGGACTTCGGTGTGTGTGTGGGGGGGGGGGGGATAGAATGCCCTGCTTTTTTTGTATAAGTTAGTTAAGATCAGCTGAGTGGCTTCCTGTGAAATGTGGAGATCAAACACTGCAGGTATTCATGAGGAAAGGGAAATTGCCTTACAGTAAATGAAAAAAGCACCCTACAAGATTTATACTCCCGGTGAATGTTAGAAAACCTAAGGCGACTAAGTACATTATTGGAATAACATGGTTCTTTATAATCATGTCCTAGATTTACAGCGAACTTATCTATTGGATACATCAATATAAATCAGTTGCACTTTGGAAAAATCCAAGTTATTGAATGACCAGTTGGGAAAGAACAAAGAAAGGCAAGCTTCACAGCTAGTGTGATGACTGTTGTAATGTCAGAATGTGAGGGCATTAGGTAATATGGAGAAAACCTAGGAAAATGTAGGAATTGCACTTCAAAAGGGGGAACTGTCATTGGCTAATTAATGTTAGAGCATTCTCATTGGGTCCAAAGGCCTATCCTGCTACTGTAGACAAATTGCTCTGCCAAATTGTTAGAATTCTGTACCTTGATTGAAGCAAAGTGTTTTAATATCCTGTGTGCTTTAGAACATGGAGGTAAAGTTTATGTTAAAATAAATAGACTAGATTAAAATTTGTTGCCTCCATTAAAGTGAGAGAGTCCAAATTGCCAAGATTTTTTTTTTGCCTTGTATTTTGATTTCTTTATTTATTTTTTTGTTTCCTTCTCCATCCCCTACCCTAGGATGTCCATACACGTTTCAGAACAGAATCACATCAGGATGTGGTTGGCAGATTCAATGAAAGGTAGACATTTTTGATAAGATCCTGTGAACCAATATATATGTCGTATTGAAATGGGCTGCGCAGCAAATATATGTAGTTCTGCAAGGGGAGATATGGATGTTATGGGTGGCACAGTGGTTAGACTGCTGCACCACAGCGCCAGGAACCCTGGTTCAATTCTAGCCTTGGGTGAGTTTGAAAGTTCTCCCCATGTCTCTAGGTGCTCCAGTTTCTTCCCATCCAAAGATGTGCGGCTTTGGTGGATTGGCCATGCTAAATTGACCCTTTGTTTCCATGGATATGTATGTTCGGTGGGGTTATGGGAATAGGGTGGGGAAGTGAGCCGAGGGAGGGTAATCTTTGGAGTGTCGATGCAGACTCAATGGGCCGAATGACCACCACCTGCACTGTAGGGATTCTATCAATTTCTGCATGAACGGGAAGGGGGAGTTGGGGGGGTGGTGCACTTGCAGGGAAAAGTAGAAAGGGGAGATAACGCCTTTTGAAAAGGGATTTTTAGTTCATAAGACGCGGAGCAGAAGTAGGCCACTCGGCCCATCAAGCCTGCTCCAATATTCAATGAGACCATGGTTGTTCTCATATAATCCTCAACTCCACTTTCCTCCCTGTCCCCATAACCCTTTATTACTGATTAGAAATCTGTCTATCTTAGCGACCCAGCCTCTATAGTCCTCTGCGGTGAAGAATTCCACAGATTCACTACCCTCAGAGATGAAATTCCTCCTCTCTGTCTTAATGGGTGATCCCTTCCTCTTTGACTCTGCCCTCTGGTCCTAGACACTCCCACAAGGGGAAACAACCTCTCAGCATCGACCCTGTTCAGCCCCCTGAGAATCCTATGTCTCAAGAAGGTCACCTCTCATTCTTCTAAACTCCAATGAGTACAGGTTCAATCTACTCGACCTCTCATGAGAAAATCTCTCCAAACCTGGGATCAACCTAGTGAATCTTCTCTGGACTGCCTCCAATGCCAGTATATCTTTCCTTAGATAAGGGGACCAAAACTGTTCACAGTATTCCAGGTGTGGTCTAACTAGTGTCTTTTATAGTTTTAGCAGGGCTCCCTAGTTTTATACTCCATTCCTTTTGAAATGAAGGCCAACATTCAATTTACATCCCAATTACCTGCTGAACTTGCATGGAAGCTTTTTGTGATTTATACACGAGGGCCCCTAAATCGCTTTGTGCTGCTGTTTTCTGCAGTCTTTCTCCTTTAAAAAATATGCTTCCTACCGAAGTGCATAAATTCACATTTTCCTACATTATATTGCACCTGCCAAGTTTTTACCCACTTACGTAACCTGTCTGTAGACTCTTGGATCATCACTTGCCTTCCCGTCTACTTTTGTGTCATCTGCCAACTTGGCAATAGTACATTCACTTCCCTTGTCTAAGTCATTAATATATATTGTGAATAATTGTGTCCCCAGCATTGATCCCTGTGGCACTTGACTAGGTTGCCGCCTTGTAAATGTTCCTCTTATCCCAGCTTTCAGTCTTCTATCAGTTCTGTCCATGTCAATATACTATCCACAACACCATGGGCTCTTAGCTTATTAAGTAGCCTTTTGTGTGGTACCTTATTGGAAATCCAAGTATATTACATCTACTGGTTCCCCTTTATCTACCCTGCACATTACTAGGTCAAATAATTCCAATATATTTGTCAGGCATGATTTTCCCTCCATGAAGCCATGCTGACTCTGCTTGATTATATTATGCAAAAGGATCAATTTAGAATGGCCAACCCACCTAACTTTCAGATCTTTGGACTGTGGGAGGAAACCGGAGCACCCAGAGGAACCCTATGCAGACACCGGGAGAACGTGCAGACTCCACACAGTCACTCAAGGCCGAAATTGAACCTGGGTCTCTGGCATAGTGAGGCAATAGTACTAACCACCGTGCCGCCTGTTAGGCTAACTAGCCTATATTTTCCTGCTTTCTGTATCTCTCCTTTGTCAAGTAAAGGTGTTATGTTGCATTAGCTACTTTCAAATCCCCTGGGATCCTTTTAGAATTTAAGGAATCTTGGAAGTTTGTAACCAATGTATCTACTATCTCTGCTATCTTATGCCATCTTGGAACAGCACAAACTCATTTAACATAGCACTCGCATTGCCAATAGACAAAGATCATCTTCCCAACAAATTGAGCAACATTAGAACATAAATAAAAGGCCTGAAAACCACTCTGTGCTTCTGAAGTTAGATTTGTTTGTAGACCAATTAAAAGTTGTCTTTTTAAAGGGCACATTGGAAGGTTTGAGATGACTCAGTTTTGTTTTGAAAAAGGACTTGATTACAATGCATGAAGTAAATGTTGTCTTGTGAGAATCCTGCAATCATCAGAAACACTAAGAATTTCCATTTATGTTGCATCTTTAGTCAGAAAACTCGATTGAAGGACATCATTTATGTTCAGTCAGCTAAAGGAAGATATTCTGCAAGCTTTGATCAACAAGGTGGAGTCCTAATAAAGTAGAGGGTGTTAGAAAACCAGAGGTTTAAAGTGACAATTCCTCCATGTACATCCTAGATGGCTAAAGCATATATGCTTATGGTAGAATGAAGGTCAGGGGAATGCTGGGAGAGAGGTGGGGTGGGGTGGGTGGGGAAGGACCAGGAAATGTACAAGAGACCAGAGTCCGAAGATAGATGGGACCATGAGGAAGGGTTGTCGTGCTGGAGGTGGAGAGAGAGATGAGGACATCTCGAAGCTATTTAAACACGAGAATTGTAAATTAACTTTGGAAATCAGTGCCGTGAGTCAGTAAGTCCAGGAGGTTCAGCATACAGGTGGCAGAAGTTCGAATGAGCTGCAGTTTGCAAAAAGGTAGAAGAAAAGAAGGCTGGCTAGCGCGCATTGGAATAGCTGAGTTGATATTGACAAAAGCGTAGGTGGAGGTTTCAGCAGCAGGTGGGTTGATGCAAGTGTGGATATAGATTATGTTGTGAAGTTGAAAATAGTGTCTTTATGATGGAGAGGAGATGAGATTTGATGTTCAACTTCGGTTGAACAGTCTGGTTGATCCTGAGATTGGCCTGTATGGGGATTATTGGATAGGTGGTGAGGGTATTGGGTCTCACTGGGGTTTCAGGGTAAAGTGTCAAAATGAGTCCACTTCACATCCAATTGGTTAAAAAGTGAGTGGCTGACATCTGTTAAATATGAAACTTATGTTTGTCAGGGTGGAAGAGGAAAAGGGAGCTAAGTTTTTCACATTGCTCTTCATTTGCTGGTCTATTAATCTAAAAGTTTGTCTCTTGAGAGCTGGTTTATTATTAGCAGTCAATTTTATTTGTTTATTCTGTTTTAATAGATTCATACTTTCTCTGGCATCCTGCAAGAATTGCATTGTGATAAATGATCAGCTGGACATCCTGCCACTTTCTAGCCACATTTCCAACATCAAACCTGTCCCACCAAAATCTATGGTGAGTTCTGGAGATCATAGCACCATGTGTTAGGTTTTTACAAGTTTTGTTAAGTACAGCGTAGAACCTATAAAATCCATGCAATGAAGGAGGAGGCCATTGGGCCCATCGAGTCTGCACAGACCCTCTGAAAGAGCACACTACCACCTTATCCCTGTGACCCCATGAATTGATCATGGCCAATCCACCTAATCTGCACATCTTTGGACCATGGGAGCAAACTGGAGCACCCGGAGGACAGCCACGCAGACACTGGGAGAACGTGCAAACTCCACACAGGCAGTCACCCAGGGTTGTTGTACAGGTGGTAGAGACAGACGAGGAATCAAATCCGGGTCCCTGGCACTGAGGCAGCAGTGCTGATCACTGTGCAACCGTGCCGCCCCACTTAAATATTATCCTGTGGTTAATAAAATGAGTGGTAATGTCTTCTAATGCGATACCTAAGGCATCCAGACTTGACACCATTTCTGATGGGGGGTGGGGGGGGGGGAATTATGATTTTATGAATGTAAAACAAAACTCTAATTTCCCCCTTGTCCTCTCCCATTAGACTCCTGTAACCATTAATAATTCCAATGCCCTCCCCGAACTAGGGATCCCCTTTTAATGCTGTCAAAATTCTGCATCATACTTCTACTACTCCCTGATCTGTTACCCAGTGCTGCCAAATCCTGGTTTGCTTTCCCTGTCATCCTGAGACCTATCCCGTTATTCCTGAAACTTCCATCTCCAGCATTTCAAAACCCGAAGATCTCCTCCCAGGATTGCTGGATCTTCCTAGTACTTTCTGTGTTTGCCTAATGTTGATATGTTGATTTATCTGGTGATGCAGCTTGACATAACACCCCTGTTCCATCAAACCTCTGATTCCAATGGAAGAATTCATGCAGGGGAGTTCATTATTAAGTTCATCAGTTGATTTATGTGAAACATTGTAAGTAAACCCTTTAATTAAAACCTTTCATTGGCAATTATATCTGTCAATGTATTTACCTATTTTTTAAGGAGGACAGCCTAATGCCTCGAGAGGTTGAACTGAAAGAACTTAAGGAATCT
Organism: Scyliorhinus torazame; assembly: GCF_047496885.1. NCBI lineage: Eukaryota > Metazoa > Chordata > Chondrichthyes > Carcharhiniformes > Scyliorhinidae > Scyliorhinus > Scyliorhinus torazame. The sequence goes on from NC_092716.1 coordinate 233,515,515, forward strand.
CTACACGATACACAACCAGTAGGAGTCCTTGTTGATGGCTGCAAGACACTCGACCAGGTAAAGAAAATAGGACCATGATAGACCTGGGCTATAGAAAAGTGGAGTTTGGATGTGAACTGTCATTCTGTGTTCTTGTTTTATACATTTTTGAAACCAGGATTTTATGTTCTGTGGGAATGTTTTGAGTAATTTGAAGCACGCGGTTTAGAATGCGTAGAATCTGGTGAGCCTCTTCCTCTTTATCTGCTCCAGAAGTGTTGAAAAATTAATTATATGTTAAACTAAAAGCTGCCATTGTTAAGATAACACCAAAAAGTAGATTAGTACAGAAGTGATGCACCATTTCGATTCAAAAGATTTAATGCACCATGGGGCTTGTGAACCTTGCAGGAGACCAATACAACATCCTTGACTGCTGGAAAATCTGTGCTGATTTACACCAGGACAATGTTTACGTTATGTCTTGTTAAGGAGATTAAAAGGCACCAATCACTGTCTATTGCAAATATTTGACAAGGCTTTATTTAACACTACTTTCTTTGTCGACAGCAGTTTTCTATTCTTTGTTGAAACAGTTTTTTTGCTGTGAAAGTACACTATGGGTGTACATCTAAGAAATTATACACCTGTTCTGTAGTAACTTTAATTTTTTACTTTTGCTCCTGTACTTCGAACCATACACTCTGACTAAGAAGATGTTCAAACTGCACTTTAATATTATTCTGTGCTGCTTTATTTGATAATTTCAGTGTGGCTATTTCTCCACCTGATTTGTACTGTTAAGTCATTTTAAATGACCAGAGGGCTGGTTTAGCTCAGTGGGCTAGACAGCTGGTTTGTAATGCAGAACAAGGCCAGCGGTGTGGGTTCAGTTCCCTCACCGGCTGAGAATTCTGAATTCTCCCTCTGAACAGGTGCCGGAATGTGGTGACTAGGGGCTTTTCACAGTAACTTCATTGCAGTGTTAATGTAAGCCTACTTGTGACAATAAAAAGATTATTTATTTATTTATCATACTTGCTAGAAATACATTGTGCTTTTGTAGTAGCAATCTAACTGTTTGCGGGCAGGCATGGGACATGTGCAGAAGCCTTTGTGTTACTATGTTAACCTTTGTTGATGAGCAAACCAATGAAATGGTTTCTTCCTATTAGGCTAAAGCAGTACTGACGTTCATTGAAGCTATTTCGGAGAAGACACTCAGAAGCACAGTTGCCTTAACTGCTGCCAGAGGGCGTGGTAAATCTGCTGCCTTGGGACTGGCCATTGCAGGTGCTGTGGCATTTGGGTAAGGGTTTTAATTTGCGGCTCTACATTTTGCTGTGATGTGATGTTTTTCTACATTTTTCTCATGTTGTCCAATTACTTCAAATCTTTTGTTTATTGACTTGTCCCATCACCTCTGCCTTTGGCTTTGCATCATCAAAGATTTTGTCGATTCATCTTTCTGGGCTCGTCAAGAACCTGGTCGGGGAGAGCGAGAAAGGGGTAGCAACCACTGCCTGCAGAGAAGTCCAGAAACACTTGGAGTATAGTGTTCAATTCTGGTCGCCACACTACCAGAAGGATGTGGAGGTTTTAGAGAGGGTGCAGAAGACATTTACCAGAATGTTGCCTGGTATGGAGGTCATTAGCTATGAGGAGCAGTTGAATAAACTCGGTTTGTTCTCACTGGAACGAAGGAGGTTGAGGTGCGACCTGATAGAGGTCTACAAAATTATGAGGGGCATAGACAGAGTGGATAGTCGGAGACTTTTCCCCGGGGTAGAGGGGTCAATTACTAGGGGGCATAGGTTTAGAGTAGATGTACGAGGCAAGTTTTTTACGCAGAGGGTAGTGGGTGCCTGGAACTCGCTACCGGAGGAGGTGGTGGAAGCAGGGACGATAGTGACATTTAAGGGGCATCTTGACAAATACATGAATAGGATGGGAATAGAGGGATACGGACCCAGGCAGTGTAGAAGATTGTAGTTTAGTCGGGCAGCATGGTCGGCACGGGCTTGGAGGGCCGAAGGGCCTGTTCCTGTGCTGTACATTTCTTTGTTCTTTGTTTGACACATTGCTTCCTCCATCTGCACTCACTCCACTCCTAAGCCAACCCTGCACCCTTTCCACGTTGGCTGCCCAATAGTAATCCAGAAGGTTTGGTAGTGCTAGACCTCCCGACCACCGTCCCCTCCTCTGCAGTATGGTTCTATGAATCCTGGGATTCTTCCCCAACCGCATGAAGGCCAAGATCAGTTTATCCACCTTGGCGAAGAACGATTTTGGGGGGCGGGGGGGAAGATCAGGAGCGACTGAAACATAAACAGGAACCTCAGCAGTAAATTCATTTTTATCGTCCACACTCTCCCTGTCAGGGAGAACGTGAGTGAGTCCCACCTTCGCAGGTCCCCCTTTACCCTTTCCACCAAGCTGGCCAGATTCAATTTGTGGAGCCAGGTCCAGTCATGGGCTACCTGGATCCCCAGGTATCTAAACTTAGTTTGGGCCAACTTGACCCGCAGCGCTCCCAGCTCCACATCCCCTCCCTGGGGGTTGACTGGGAGGAGTTTCCTTTTACTCGGGTTTAGTTTGTATCCTGAGAAGGCTCCAAACTCCCTCAGGAATTCTTTTATCTTTCCCATGCTGGCCAAGGGGTCCGAAACGTAGCACAGCAGGTCGTCCGCATGGAGGGACTCTATGATCCCTGCCTCCTCTCTCAATGCCTTTCCATCCACCTGATGACCTAAGCAAAATCGGCAGTGGCTCAATTGCCAGAGCAAACATCAACGGGGACAATGGGCATCTCTGTCTCGTGCCCCTGTACAACCGGTAGTAGTCTGAGCTTGAGGTGTTCTTTCGGGTGCTTGAAAAGGAACATTTTGTCGAAGCTTTACATCTTGCACTGATCAGGACAATCACAAGAATGCCAATGTCTGGGGAAACTATTTGTACTGTATGAGAACAGAATCCTGATTGGTTGACAGGTGGACTCTGGTAGAGCTGTTGCCATGGAGAATGCACCAGTTAATGGTGAATGAAAACTAACTGCCAAACATTGTTTGAAAATTTTAAACCAGACAGCTTTACTCTGATTCGTGAAGGCATTGCCTGAGGAATGAACCAGCGAATGACTAACACTTATTTTGTGTAGCTGAAACAGCGATGCAATGTGTGTACATGTTCTTTCTGTCTGCAAAGAACAGGGTCCTGTATATTAACATATGTAGCTTCCAGTACATGCAAATGTGCCACACTGAGTTTGACAGACAATCTTAAATTGAGTGTCCGTGTAATTTTTGGCACAGTGACGATTAGCATTTTAAGTTCGTAATTTTCATATTCAGTAGGTATGTGACAAAACTTAATTAAAATGATTATGGTATTTTCGTTTTCTTCAGGTATTCCAATATCTTTGTCACCTCACCAAGCCCCGACAATTTACACACCCTATTTGAATTTGTTTTTAAAGGCTTTGATGCCTTACAGTATCAGGTAAGAGAGTGAACCTACCTGAATGATGAACCACTTTTTACCTTAAATAGGCAAAAATTGTTATGTAGGATATAAAACTCGCATATGTATCATTGAATTAGTTTTTGAAGTTGGGACCAGTATCTTTTCCAGGATATGTGCATTTAATTGGTTAATTGCAGTTGTAATGACTGACCAACCTCTCAACAGGTTTGTAAATGAAAACACTTTTCATTTGGTTTCCATGAGGACTTATGTCACATTTTATTTCTTTCAGGAACATTTGGACTATGAAATAGTTCAGTCTTTAAATCCAGAGTTCAACAAAGCTGTGGTTCGAGTTAATATCTATAAGGAACACAGGCAGACCATCCAGGTAAAATGGTGCTTTGCTGATTTCACTTTTTTGGGCTGTAAAAATTCCAGAACAATGTGCACTGATGCAATTCACTTTGCGAATTGTGCATTTTGTAGTAAAATTATGTAATTGCAACATTTCTATTCTCCCCTGTCAGTACATTCACCCTGCAGATGCAGTGAAACTGGGTCAGGCTGAGCTGGTGGTAATTGATGAGGCAGCTGCCATCCCACTGCCATTGGTGAAGAAATTGCTGGGTCCCTACCTCGTTTTCATGGCCTCCACTATCAATGGGTATGTGATTGGATCATAGTCTGAAGTGCAGCTTAATGAAAGCTGGTGGAAATGTTCATAATTCAACTGTGCTCAATAGATGGCAAGCTTCAAAATTGAGTTCAACAATTTTAGATTATAACTTCTGCCCTATTTTGTTTTGTCTATCATTGCTGGTTTGTTTCTTGTCTGTCTCTTTCATTCTTTCCTTTTCTTTACTTGCTCCATTACCATTCCCTTTGACTTTGCACCATGCCACCTTTTGTTATTTAACCTCTCCTGTTCTCCTGCCTATCATAGATCTCCCATTGTGTTATTTTTCCAACTCCCCCCACCATTTCACTTGCTCACAAGCTATTATATATCTGGCAATTCTCACATCATGGACCTGAAATGTTGGATTTTACCACAAGGAATGGGTTGGAACAGTGGGCGTAAACATGGGCGAGGTGTCATAAAATGGCGAGGAAGACACGGGGGTGGAGTGTATATAATCGACTTGCTGCTATAGCATTTTGACAGTGGTGTGAAGATTGAGGTGGTCTTCCTGCCAGAGGCCAATTGTGCTAATTAACTGGCCAAATCCTACAGGAACATAGCTGTCCTACAGTTATAATCATCTGAGGGCAAAAAAGGACATTGCTACGAGACTAGATCTGTGGCAGGTGGTGCGGGAACCAACAAGAGGAGGAAACCCTGCATGATCTCATCCTCCCCAATCTACCTGTCATAGATGCATCTGTCCATGACCGTATTGGTAGGGGTGACCACCACACAGTGCTTATGGAGACAAAGTCACAGCTTCACATTGAGGATACCCTTCAGTGTGTTGTATGGCACTACCACCATACTAAGTGGGATAGATTTCAGACAAATCCAGCAACTCAGAACTGCACATAATAGTAATCTTTATTAGTGTCACAAGTAGGCTCACATTAACGCTGCAATGAAGTTACTGGGAAAATCCCCTAGTCGCCACATTCCGGCGCCTGTTCGGGTATACTGATAGAGAATTCAGAAAGTCCAATTCACCTAACAAGCACGTCTTTCGGGACTTGGAAGAAACCGGATCACCCGGAGGAAACCCACGCAGACACTGGGAGAATGTGCAGACTCCACACAGACAGTGACCCAAGCTGGGAATCGAACCTGGGTCCCTGGTGCTGTGAAGCAACAGTGCTACCATGGGTGTCCATGAGGCGCTGTGGACTATCAGCAGCAGAATTTTATAAGATCACAACATCAAGGGATATGTTGATAGTATTGGAAGGTGGGGTTGAAGTCGATCATCAACCATGATCTGTTTGAATGGCAGATCAGGCTTGATTGGGCTGAATGGCTGATCTACTCCTATTCCAGCTGTTCATGTCCATAAAAAGCAGGACAAATCCAATGCAGCCAATTACCGTCCTAACAGCTTATCAGTCTACTCTTGATCATCAACAAAGCAATGGAAGATGTCGTTGACGGTACTATCAACTGGTGCTTAGTCAATAATAATCTGTTCATTAATGCTCAGTTTCGGTTCTACCAGAACCACTCAACTCCTGTCCTCATTACAGCCTTGGTTCAAACATGGACATAAGAGCTGACCCACAGAGGTAAGAGTGACTGGCCTTGACGTCAAGGTAGTATTTGACCGAGTGTGGCATCAAGGAGCCCTAGCAAAACAGGAGTCAATGGGAATCCAGGAGGAAAATCCTCCACTGGCACAAGAGAAGATGGTTGTGCTTGTTGGTCAATCATTCCAGTCCCAGAAGGTCACTGCAGGAGTTCATCAGGGTAGTGACCTAGGCCTAACCATCGTCAATTGCTTCATCAATGAACTTCCATCATATGGTCGGAAGTCAGGATGTTCACTGATGATACACAATGTTCAGAACCATTTGCATTGCTTCAGATACAGAAACATTCCATGCCCATATGTGGCTGGACCTGGACAACATTTAAGTTTGGCATAATAAATGACGAGTAACATTCGCGCCCCACAAGTGACGGGCAATGACCGTCTCCCCCAAAGACTAAGTTGGACAGACTTCTGATTGACAAGGGAGTCCATGGTTTAGTTAGGTAGGCAGGAAAGTCAATCTAAGGCCAAAGTCAGATCAGCCATGATCTTATTGAATGGCATAATATCCAGGGGCCGAATGGTCTCCTGCTTCTGTTCACTATGATGTGGTGATGCCGGCGTTGGACTGGGGTGGGCACAGTAAGAAGTCTTACAACACCAGGTTAAAGTCCAACAGGTTTGTATCAAATCATTAGCTTTCGGAGCACTGCTCCTTCCTAAGGTGATGAAGGAGCTGTGCTCCGAAAGCTAGGGATTCGAAACAACCCTGTTGGACTTTAACCTGGTGCTGTAAGACTTCTTTCTATTTATTATGATCTTAAATTGCCATGGTGCAATTTCTGCCGTTTGAGTCTGCAATTGGGAAGGAGTTTCTCAGCATCGTGTTATGCCGAAGTTTGGCAGTAAATCATTGGAAGTTCGGGTTGGGATTACTTTGTTAATTTATAAAAAGATCTTGGATTTTGTAATATTCAGCAAGACTAAGACTTAATGGTCTTCGAGCAGGATGGTGATATCTAACCATGAAATTGGAATGTGTCTGCTTTCAGATATGAAGGAACAGGCCGTTCACTCTCTCTAAAACTGATACAACAGCTGCGCCAACAAACTGATCAGAGCAAAGTCAATATGACTGCGGAGAATAGAAACACTTCCACTGCCAAACTCAGCACAGGTATTGAAACTGCCTTTTCTTGCTTTATAGCTCTTTACTCTTTTATCTGTCCCCAATTTGTTTTTCATGAATAAGAGAATTCAGATCTTAGGGTTACTGTAGCCTCCTGCACAAAGTGCCCAGGTTCTATCAGGTTGAGTATCCTTTATACATAAATCAGAAACCAAAGCCACACTTTTTTTGAACCTCATCAACCTTCAGCGTGGGATGTCACTGTCTGTGCGGAGTCTGCACATCCTCCCCGTGTGTGCGTGGGTTTCCTCCGGGTGCTCCAGTTTCCTCCCACAGTCCAAAGATGTGCAGGTTAAGTGGATTGGCCATGATAAATTGCCCTTAGTGTCCAAAATTGCCCTTCGCGTTGGGTGGGGTTACTAGGTTATGGGGATAGGGTGCTCTTTCCAAGAGCCAGTGCAGACTCGATGGGCCGAATGGCCTCCTTCTGCACTGTGAATTCTATGAATGTCTAGTTGTTTGCTTGCAAACAGATCAAAGCAAATTACTGCAGATGCTGGAATCGAAACAAAAACAGAAAATGCTGGACAATCACAGCAAGTGTGACAGCATCTGTGGCGAGAGAAGGGAGCTTAACGCTTCGAGTCTGGATGACTCGTCAGGTCATCTTTGACAGGTCATCCTGACTCGAAACGTTAGGTCCCTTTCTCCACAGATACTGTCAGACCTGCTGAGATTGTCCAGCACTTTCTGTTTTTGTATTTTTGCATTGTTCACCATGATATTTTTTGTGGTGAACATGTCAAAAATTTAGCATCTTTCTTTTCTAGCCATTTTGTTTACTGTATACCATAACTAGCCCAGGCTTAGGCTTTTGTAATATAGGTTTATATGTGGTATCCGAAAACCAAAGCTATCCGAAATTGGAAATGCATTCGGTCCGAGGGTTTCGGATAAAGCCAGTCGATTTCAGCGGGAGCGGAGCAGGTTAGTCAATTTCAGCGGGAGCAGTGCGCAAGTGATTTCTGGGAGGTAAGTCTCTCCTTTAAAAACACTTGTCTTTGCAGGAGCAGGCCAGTCGATTTCAGCGGGAGCGGAGCAGGTTAGTCAATTTCAGCGGGAGCAGTGCACAAGTGATTTCTGGGAGGTAAGTCTCTCCTTTAAAAACACTTGTCTTTGCAGGAGCAGGCCAGTCGATTTCAGCGGGAGCGGTGCGTTAGTGATTTCTGGGAGACCTTCACAGGAGCAGGCTAGTCAATTTCAGTGGTAAACACTTACCTGGTCCCGTTTTCGGTCCCTCTTTGCTGTTTTTTTTTTATTTTAGTGTTTAAGGCGGGAACAGGAAGTTCGACCCGCGGACTTCTGGGAAGACCCTCACCAATAAATTCTGGTGGAGAGGAAACCCGAGACACTACACGTGTAGTGTCTCCCACCCGCCCTCCTCCTCTAACCTAATAATAAAACCCATTGGTGTGAGGTAAGTACCATATTTTATTATTATTTATTTATTTTTTTTTAATTTAATTTAGTTGATAGCCAGATCTTGGTAGAAAGTTAGAGGGATGGCAGGGAAGGGAGTGCAATGTTCCTCCTGCAGGATGTTTGAGGTGAGGGATGCCGTTAGTGTCCCTGCTGATTTTACCTGCAGGAAGTGCTGCCATCTCCAGCTCCTCCAAGACCGAGTTAGGGAACTGGAGCTGGAGTTGGAAGAACTTCGGATCATTCGGGAGGCAGAGGGGGTCATAGATAGCAGCTTCAGGGAATTAGTTACACCAAAGATTGGAGATAGGTGGGTAACTGTAAGAGGGACTGGGAAGAAGCAGTCAGTGCAGGGATCCCCTGCGGTCGTTGAGAAACAAGTATACCGCTTTGGATACTTGTGGGGGGGGGGGGGACTTACCAGGGGTAAGCCATGGGGTACGGGCCTCTGGCACGGAGTCTGTCCCTGTGGCTCAGAAGGGAAGGGGGGAGAGGAGCAGAGCATTAGTAATTGGGGACTCGATAGTCAGGGGCACAGATAGGAGATTTTGTGGGAGCGTGAGAGACTCACGTTTGGTATGTTGCCTCCCAGGTGCAAGGGTACGTGATGTCTCGGATTGTGTTTTCCGGGTCCTTAGGGGGGAGGGGGAGCAGCCCCAAGTCGTGGTCCACATTGGCACTATCGACATAGGTAGGAAAGGGGACAAGGATGTCAGGCAGGCTTTCAGGGAGCTAGGATGGAAGCTCAGAACTAGAACAAACAGAGTTGTTATCTCTGGGTTGTTGCCCGTGCCACGTGATAGTGAGATGAGGAATAGGGAGAGAGAGCAATTAAACACGTGGCTACAGGGATGGTGCAGGCGGGAGGGATTCAGATTTCTGGATAACTGGGGCTCTTTCTGGGGAAGGTGGGACCTCTACAGACAAGGATGGTCTACATCTGAACCTGAGGGGCACAAATATCCTGGGGGGGAGATTTGTTAGTGCTCTTTGGGGGGGTTTAAACTAATGCAGCAGGGGCATGGGAACCTGGATTGTAGTTTTAGGGTAAGGGAGAATGAGAGTATAGAGATCAGGAGCACAGATTTGACGTCGCAGGAGGGGGCCAGTGTTCAGGTAGGTGGTTTGAAGTGTGTCTACTTCAATGCCAGGAGTATACGAAATAAGGTAGGGGAACTGGCAGCATGGGTTGGTACCTGGGACTTCGATGTTGTGGCCATTTCGGAGACATGGATAGAGCAGGGACAGGAATGGATGTTGCAGGTTCCGTGGTTTAGGTGTTTTAGTAAGCTCAGAGAAGGAGGCAAAAGAGGGGGAGGTGTGGCGCTGCTAGTCAAAAGCAGTATTACGGTGGCGGAGAGGATGCTAGATGGGGACTCATCTTCCGAGGTAGTATGGGCTGAGGTTAGAAACATGAAAGGAGAGGTCACACTGTTGGGAGTCTTCTATAGGCCTCCAAATAGTTCTAGGGATGTAGAGGAAAGGATGGCGAGGATGATCCTGGATAAGAGCGAAAGTAACAGGGTAGTTATTATGGGAGACTTTAACTTTCCAAATATTGACTGGAAAATATATAGTTTGAGTACATTAGATGGTTCGTTTTTTGTACAGTGTGTGCAGGAGGGATTCGTGATACAATATGTTGACAGGCCAACAAGAGGCGAGGCCACGTTGGATTTGGTTTTGGGTAATGAACCAGGCCAGGTGTTGGATTTGGAGGTAGGAGAGCACTTTGGGGACAGTGACCACAATTCGGTGACGTTTATGTTAATGATGGAAAGGGATAAGTATACACCGCAGGGCAAGAGTTATAGCTGGGGGAAGGGCAATTATGATGCCATTAGCGTGACTTGGGGGGGATAAGGTGGAGAAGTAGGCTGCAAGTGTTGGGCACACTGGATAAGTGGAGCTTGTTCAAGTATCAGCTACTGCGTGTTCTTGATAAGTATGTACCGGTCAGGCAGGGAGGAAGGCGTCGAGCGAGGGAACCGTGGTTTACCAAAGAAGTGGAATCTCTTGTTAAGAGGAAGAAGGAGGCCTATGTGAAGATGAGGTGTGAAGTTTCAGTTGGGGCGATGGATAGTTACAAGGTAGCGAGGAAGGATCTAAAGAGAGAGCTAAGACGAGCAAGGAGGGGACATGAGAAGTATTTGGCAGGTAGGATCAAGGAAAACCCAAAAGCTTTCTATAGGTATGTCAGGAATAAGCGAATGACTAGGGAAAGAGTAGGACCAGTCAAGGACAGGGATGGGAAGTTGTGTTTGGTGTCTGAAGAGATAGGCGAGATACTAAATGAATATTTTTCATCAGTATTCACTCATGAAAAAGATAATGTTGTGGAGGAGAATGCTGAGACCCAGGCTAATAGAATAGATGGCATTGAGGTACGTAGGGAAGAGGTGTTGGCAATTCTGGACAGGCTGAAAATAGATAAGTCCCCGGGTCCTGATGGGATTTATCCTAGGATTCTCTGGGAGGCCAGGGAAGAGATTGCTGGACCTTTGGCTTTGATTTTTATGTCATCATTGGCTACAGGAATAGTGCCAGAGGACTGGAGGATAGCAAATGTGGCCCATTTGTTCAAAAAAGGGGAGCAGAGACAACCCCGGCAACTATAGACCGGTGAGCCTCACGTCTGTAGTGGGTAAAGTCTTGGAGGGGATTATAAGAGACAAGATTTATAATCATCTAGATAGGAATAATATGATCAGGGATAGTCAGCATGGCTTTGTGAAGGGTAGGTCATGCCTCACAAACCTTATCGAGTTCTTTGAGAAGGTGACTGAACAGGTAGACAAGGGTAGAGCAGTTGATGTGGTGTATATGGATTTCAGCAAAGCGTTTGATAAGGTTCCCCACGGTAGGCTATTGCAGAAAATACGGAGGCTGGGGATTGAGGGTGATTTAGAGATGTGGATCAGAAATTGGCTAGCTGAAAGAAGACAGAGGGTGGTGGTTGATGGGAAATGTTCAGAATGGAGTTCAGTTACAAGTGGGGTACCACAAGGAAATGTTCTGGGGCCGTTGCGGTTTGTCATTTTTATCAATGACCTAGAGGAAGGCGCAGAAGGGTGGGTGAGTAAATTTGCAGACGATACTAAAGTCGGTGGTGTTGTCGATAGTGTGGAAGGATGTAGCAGGTTACAGAGGGACATAGATAAGCTGCAGAGCTGGGCTGAGAGGTGGCAATTGGAGTTTAATGTAGAGAAGTGTGAGGTGATTCACTTTGGAAGGAATAACAGAAATGCGGAATATTTGGCTAATGGTAAAGTTCTTGGAAGTGTGGATGAGCAGAGGGATCTAGGTGTCCATGTACATAGATCCCTGAAAGTTGCCACCCAGGTTGATAGGGTTGTGAAGAAGGCCTATGGAGTGTTGGTCTTTATTGTTAGAGGGATTGAGTTCCGGAGTCAGGAGGTCATGTTGCAGCTGTACAGAACTCTGGTACGGCCGCATTTGGAGTATTGCGTACAGTTCTGGTCACCGCATTATAGGAAGGACGTGGAGGCTTTGGAGCGGGTGCAGAGGAGATTTACCAGGATGTTGCCTGGTATGGAGGGAAAATCTTATGAGGAAAGGCTGATGGACTTGTGGTTGTTTTCGTTGGAGAGAAGAAGGTTAAGAGAAGACTTAATAGAGGCATACAAAATGATCAGGGGGTTAGATAGGGTGGACAGTGAGAGCCTGCTCCTGCGGATGGAAATGGCTGGCACGAGGGGACATAGCTTTAAACTGAGGGGTAATAGATATAGGACAGAGGTCAGAGGTAGGTTCTTTACGCAAAGAGTAGTGAGGCCGTGGAATGCCCTACCTGCTACAGTAGTGAACTCTCCAACATTGAGGGCATTTAAAAGTTTATTGGATAAACATATGGATGATAATCGCATAGTGTAGGTTAGATGGCTTTTGTTTCGGTGCAACATCGTGGGCCGAAGGGCCTGTACTGCGCTGTATCGTTCTATGTTCTATGTTCTAAAGGATACTCGACCTGTATTTTTCAAATTTTGTTCGATATTCAGCATTTAAATGATTTGGGAATTTTCATTTGCGATATTAAAGACGACACGATCTGTTTTCTTTTGTTTCTTTCGGGCTTGCAGGTTCATCTGACAGCTATGGCCTGTCAGATTTTCCAGACCTTTCTTGGGCTTCTGCCGGGCGATGGGTGGCAGTTTCTCCACGTACCAGTTTATTTCCTTGCTGACCCTTTTTGCTTCTTCCCTGCAGCAGAAATAATGCCGTGTGATATTATGCTCGTGTGTTTTTGTACACTCCCTAGTGTTGGAATTGAAAAATGTTGGCAGAGGAATTTTGTAATCTCTTCCTCCTTGCTTACAGTCATTGCATCAAATGCTGGTCTTCGTTTTGGGATGAGTGTTTTCTGTAGTGGCAAGTGGAAATTAAAATTTGTCCCCTTTGTTGTAAATTTCAAGACACATTTGCAACACTTAATGTTGTTTCTTGTGTCATGATAGACAAAGACCATAATTTGATTTGTGTTTATCACAAAGCAGCGACAGTGATAGCACCATTGCTATAGGCGAAGAACATTGTGTAGAAAATTTTAATCATGCAGTTTATTTTGCAAAACATACTGGATTACATACGATTCAATATCTTGTTAATTAATATGTTATATTACTGGGAGATAAACAGAATTGCGTTTAAATATTTGCAACAAGTTCATTTTAGAGTCATAGAGTTTTCCAGCACAGAAAGAGGCCCTTTGGCCCATCCTCTCTGTGCCAGCCATCAACCGCCTATCTATTCTAATCCCATTTCCAGCACTTGGTTCATAGCCTTGTATGCTATGGTGTTTAAGTGTTCATCCAAATGCTTCTTAAATGTTGTGAGAGTTCCCGCCTCTACCACCTTTTCAGTGAATTCCAGATTCCCACCACCCTCCGGGTGAAAATGTTTTCCCTCAAATCCTTTCTAAATCTCCTGTTCCTTCTCCTTGTATCTTAAATCTATGCTCCTAGTTATTGACCCGTCTACTCAGGTGAAATTTTCTTCATATCTACCCTATCTATACTCATAATTTTGTACACCTCGATCAGGTCTCTTCACACCCCCCCCCCCCCCCCCCCCCCCCCCCCCCAAGCCTTCTCTGCTCTAAGGAAAACAACCCCAGCCTAACCAGCCTCTCTTCATAGCTAAAACGCTCCTGCCGAGGAAACAACCCGGTGACTCTCCTCTGCACTCTCTGTAGTGCAGTCATAGTTAAACTTTTATTACAAATGGTTTGCCCTTTTTATTTTCCAAGAATGTAATTTTTTTGAGTTTCTCCATACATTCTTATAGGAATTAAGAGCAGAAGTGGGCAATTCCGCCCTTCGAGCCTGCTCCGCCATTCATTCAGATCATGGCTGATCCCTTCCTGGTCTCAAATCCACCTCCCTGTCTGTTCCTCATATCCCTTTAAACCTTTTTTTATCAGAAATATATCTATCTCCTTCTTGAAAACATTTAATGACTCAGACTGCACAGCACTATGGGGCAGCGGGTTTCACAAATTCACCACCCTCTACGAGAAGTAGTTCCTCGTCATCTCAGTTTTAAATCTACCACCTCTCAAACCTATATCCTGCAAAGGGCAGCATTTGGTCTAGTTTTATTTTATCAATCCCTCTTAGTATTTCATATACCTCTATCAGGTCCCCTCTCATTTTTCGAAATACTCCAGAGTGACCATGCGTTTACCAGAAAATAGCAGTTCTTCAGCAAGCATTCATTATTTGAGTAATTCATTCATCTTTATAACTGAGACACATGGTATTTAATATATACATCTCGTTGGTCTTAAAACAAATTCCATTTTCCTCGTTTATTTCTCCATCTGGTCTCTTGTATGCATAAAGCCTTTTCCAGCTTTATGGCACATTCCTACAATGCAGCATAACAACCGCTGTTCGTGATTGTCGAGTGCATTTGTAATGGGTTGGGTTAGGTGAGACATTCATCAGCTGCTCTATTCTTGAACGAAATCACATTGTGGTTTGGTGGTACGTTGAAGTGCAGGCCGTCCTAAAACTGGAATTGCCAGAAAGCTTAAATTTCCTTTTTCAGATGCAAAGGAAAGAATAGTGCATGTAGCAAATTTTTTTTGTGTGAGGTTGTAACGCATTAGCTAATCTATCTTTATTTGTTGACAGTACGGTCCCTGCATGAAGTATCATTACATGAGGCAATTCGATATGCTCCTGGAGACCCACTGGAGAAATGGCTGAATGACCTGCTGTGCTTAGACTGTCTGAACATTCCTCGAATCATCTCAGGCTGCCCACTTCCAGAGACGTGTGACCTGTATCCACCAGCATATTTTATATATTTTTTCTTTCCAGCCTGAAGTATGAAGGAACCACGTTGGTTATCGTCATCTGACTCATGTACATAATAATAATTGCTTATTGTCACAAGTAGGCTTCAATGAAGTTACTGTCAAAAGCCCCTAGTCGCCACATTCCGCTGCCTGTTTGGGGAGGCTGGTATAGGAATTGAACCGCGCTGCTGCCTTGTTCTGCATTACAAGCCAGCTATTTAGCCCAGTGAGCTAAACCAGCCTCGTATGCCAAGTTCCCTTTGTTTCTGCACCTCCTTTAGAGTTTCTGCTTTTATCGCTCTCCATATTATTCCTGCCAAAATGAATCACCTCACACTTCTCTGCATTGAATTTCAGCTGCCGCTTGTCTGCCCAACCCAACAATATGTCTGTGTCCTTTTGAAGATCAAGACTATCTCATCACAGTTGACAATGTTTTGAGTCTTCGTATCGTCCACAAAATTTGAAATCATGCCCTGAACACCACAGTCTAGATCATTAATATATATCACGAAGAGCGAAGACCCTAACACTGACCCCGGGGAGCTCCACAACAAACCTTCCTCCAATCTGAAAAAGAGCGGTTTATCACCACCCTGTCTTGTCACTCAACTAATTTCTTATCTAAATGCCTACTTCCCTTTTATTCCATGAGCTAAAGTTTTGCTCTCAATCTGTTGAGTCGCACTGTATCAAATGCCTTTTTGAAAATCCATATACATCACGTCAATAGCATTGCCCTTATCAACCTTCTCTGTTCAGCAAATTAGTTAAATGTGATTATCCCTGAATTAATCCATGCTGGCTTTCGTTAATTATCCTGCATTCACCTAAGTGATATGGATTTTTTTGTCCTGAACTATACTTTCCAGAAGTTTCTGTACCTCTGAAGTCAAACTGACTGATCTGTAGTTGCCAGCGTTATCCTTGCAGCCCGTTTTGAACAAGGATGCAACATTGTCAATTTTCTAATCCTCTGGTACCACTGCTGTGTCTGAGGAAACTGGACGATTATCACCAGTGCCTCTGCAATTTCCACTGTAACCTCGCTCGGTGTCATTGGGTGCATCTCAACCAGCCCTAGTACCGTATCAATTTTAAATAAAGATAGCCTTTCCAACACCTCCTCAATTGTAATTTCCTCGAATGTATCAGTTACTTCCTCGCTTCTCAGCCTGGGTTGCATCTTCCCTTGTCAAGACAAATGCAGAGTACTCCTGTGATGTCTCTGCCTCCACATGCAAGCCCCCTTTTTTCTACCCCTAATCAGCCCGATTCTGTACCCCCTGTATTATTTATCTAGCTTATAAAAGATCTTGGGAATCCCTTTTATGTTAGCTGCATTGAATGTTTAAACTGTAAAGGACTTTTATAGAAGAGTTGCAGTTTTATAATGTGTTGCATTCCTGAGGACTGCCTACCTTTTATCAGTAATTTATTATATAAAAGGTTGTAGGAAGGGCTAAACAGAGAATCTTGAAGCTGAAATTTCCATGTCAAAACTAGGCAGATTACATGCATTATCGCCATGCCCCATTTTGCATACTGTGGAGTGGTACAAGCCACAGACAAACTTTGCATCAATGTTCTTGTTCAATTGCATATATCTATGGAGACTGAACTCAATTCATGTTCTCATTTAGGATTTATTCTAAAGTGAGGCGCTAATAATGCCTGCTTTCAAGCTTCCTGGTGTATTAAATTCAGACAGTGTAAACCAGTGAGTGTTATGAATGCAGCATTGATTGTGGTATACTTTGTGTGTTGAAGTTTGTAAGTTTTTTGGCTTCATGGGCCACCACTCTAGTTTAGATACCCAGAAGTTGGGTATTTAACCTAGAGTGGTATCCATGAAGTCAAGTTCGGCTGATACTAAAACATTTTGAAGTTCACAGTATTTTTTTACCTTAACTGCTACAGTTACTATGTGAATAGGGACACACTATTCTGTTACCACAAGGCATCTGAGGCCTTCCTGCATAGATTGATGTCTCTGTATGTTGCATCCCATTACAAGGTGAGGCTCTGTGTTGCAACATAATGTTCTAACTCCCATGACAATAATTCTCCTCTTTACTTGGAAGAATTACATTTTAAAATGCTTTTGCAGAAGCCGATCTTTTGTAACTTATTTTGCTTGTAACTTGTTATTTATAATTTGATCACATTTTCGTCACAAAGGTGAACTTTTATATTTTTTAAATCGTACCACAAAGCATTAGTATGATTCTCCACTTCAGTCATAAGTGTTGCGTATCCAGAATACATTTTTTCTAGGTGACCACTAAACAAGTGTATGCTTTAAAAGAGGCTTCCAGGGGTTCCTCTACATTTAAGACATCTTTTAATTCTTCATTACATGTGAAGGTATTAAGGTTATTTTTTGTAAGAGATTAAAAGTTTTTTAAAAAATCTTTACAGAACAGCCCTAATGACCTTCAATTACTTTCTGATGCTCCCGCTCACCATCTTTTCTGCCTGCTGCCTCCTGTTCAGCCTACTCAGAATTCACTGCCAGAAGTGCTTGCTGTCATTCAGGTAATGTGCAATACTATGGTCACTGATAAACATACACTTATAAGTTAACAATATCCAACCAAATGCTGCAGCACACTGTTGTTTAAAATTTACTCGCATGGCCAAATTTGTATACCATTCTTTATTCCATTTCATGCAATGTGATGTTAGCACCTTTGTGTGATTTTCATGGAGATGAGTTAAATAGGACTTCGGAACAGGATTGGGGATTCGGCCCTTTGAGCCTGCTCTGCCATTTGATAAGCTCTTGGTTGATCTTGTTGTGGCCTCAACTCTATTTTCCTGTCTACTCCCCATAGCTTTTGACTCCCTTGTCTATCAAAAATCTATCTAACTCCGCTTTGAATAAATTCAATGCTCCAGCCCCCACTGCGTTCTGGGCAGAAGAATTCCACAGACTCTGAGAAAACATTTCTCCTCATCTCCATCTTAAAAGGGAGACCTCTTATTCTTAACCTGTATGCCCAGGTTCTAGTCTCCCCCACAAATAGAAACATCCTCCCAGTAATCACCCTGCTACATTTGTTCAGGAATTTGTGTTTCACGAAGATCCCCTCTCATTCTACTAACTGCAATGGGTTTGGCCCTACCCTGTTTAACCTTTTCTCATAAGATAACCCCTTCACCCAAAGAATGAGACGAGTGAACCTTCTCTGAACTGCTATCACAATTCGATCTTTTTTCAAATTACCATCCGTACATATTAAATGTTTGTACAGCCATATCTATCTGCAATTTGACCTCCGTCATTTCTAATTAGTGAAAGGACAGCATCACAGAGGCAAGCAGTATATGTTCTTCAGCTCAGCATCACTTTTTTTCCTGGATGTTGAAAGTTTGTAAATGAAATAACTTTGTTGCACTTCTATACATTTCTTAGTGGACATCACAGATTAATGTGACCACAGCCACATTCAGAGAAACCATAAACAATAGAAAGAGGCATTTTCCTATCCTAGTGCTTTGGTCAAATGCCAACTCAAGATTATCTGCGTTCAGATGATTTACTTTCTTCTGGTTTATTGAGGCAAACTCTCACCCATGTTAGGCATCGCACTGGTAGTTCAGTGGGAAGGGGGAGAATACTTTTCTAAGTTAATGTTGTCTGATGGAAATATTTAAAGAAATGTGGTTACTTAAAGTTGTATATGTAAGAATATAAATGAATAAATGCTGAAGAGATGATGTAGTATAGAATTGGAACACTTTTCTAAAGGTTAATTTGGATGTGAGGGTGGATATTATCTTTTTTGACCTGCAGATATAGTTGGCGATCTGATTCTGGTGTTTTTTTACGATTTCACTTGGAGTTACTAATGGACGGGAAGGCCCTAGAATGGGACCCTGGTTCAAAAGACTGCAATTTTTACTATTTTTTGAAAAAGTGAAGGAACAGTGTCACAGAACTGTTGATTAGCTTTTACCAACAAGAGAAAACGTTTCGTAAACAGCAAAGGTTTTACTATGATACAATACTACTTCACTCCCCCCACATCTTCACAAATGGACACAGATTTCAAGGATAACACGGGTTACACGATATACCTTATGCTATAATAATGTTCTCAATAATCATACAGTCCCTGTGGCGGACTGTGGTCAGACAACATCTCACTCTAAAACCTAGTGCCAGAAGCCACTCAATGGATCTACTGTGGATTTCTTCTGAAATTCCCCCCAGATGATTGCCACACGGGTGTTTCTGAACTCCACTCTCAAAAAGACATGTTTTAAAATCTTATTTCAGACAATCCTTTCCCTCAGCTGTTCATCAAGGATCCACCACCAAGATTCTCAACTCTCCTTTCAAACAAAGCTTTCTCTCAACTGTTTTCACGATGATCCGCCTCCTGGTTTTCCAACTCTCCTTTCAATATCTTTTGTCTTGAATTGCTATGTGTATCCAAACTTCCACAAACACCCTCAACTACTTAGTCCCAAAAAGAATAGTATTGTTTCAATGACTGGAAATAATGGCACCAAACTTTACGATTGCTTCAGATTTGTGGCTTTTCTCTGGCCAACCTCATCAGCTCTGCTCCAGTCTGACTTTTACTTCAACAAACAGTACCCTATTCAAATTGCAGTTCCTCTTTGTTCCTTTTTACTTTATTCTTCCTGGAAACTTCTTTTCATTCTTTAATTTCTAAAACTAACTGACCTTTAGCTTCTTTGGATTTGCTCTCTTGCTCCATGGTATGGTTTTCTTGCTTCTAGCTGATCTGAGAACTGATCATTTTCAAGCAACATAGCTCCAAATGCCTTTTGAGTTCAGTTAAACACACTCAGAAAAAGCTTTTTCTTAAAGGTGGCTCCTGGTTGCCAAGCAACAGCTCATTCTTTCTCCAAACTTGTGTTTATTTTCCCTGACATAAACTCTCTCAGCACAGTAGAAACAGCTTGAACTGAAACCAACAACCTCCATACATGAAAACACCTTTGTTTAACATGAATCTAACTAGAGTCTTACCCTTTCCTACACAATAACACTAAATTAAATTTACTTAAATCTATGCCTTATTTCTAACATCCAACAATGCAAAAATAAATCACTTCAAACTCCCTCTGATTCCTGACATGCTTATCTGTCTGGCATGCCTTTGTTCGTTGACCATATAAAACACAAATATCCATGATTTGGGCTTTCAGAGCACTACAATAACGGCCTTACAAAGGGCACTGCATCTCTTGTGTAATTTCCAGTTAACTCTTGTGGTGTATCTGAAGTGCAATGAATATTGGTGTTATGGAAGATGATGTTACAATTCTTGCCTTCATTAAAGATCTTTAAAGAGGGGCTGTTTAGCACAGGGCTAAATCGGTTCAATTCCCGTAACAGCCTCCCCGAACAGGCACCGGAATGTGGCGACTAGGGGCTTTTCACAGTAACTTCATTTGAAGCCTACTTGTGACAATAAGCGATTTTCATTTCATTTCCATAAACTGATACTGGAAATACAAGTAATTTTTTCCCCTTTGTCCTTGTCAGGTTGCCCTTGAGGGAGAGATCTCTCGTCAGTCTGTAATGAACAGCCTCTCCCGTGGGAAGAAAGCATTTGGAGATCTCATTCCCTGGACTGTGTCAGAGCAGGTAGGATGGTGGACACTTATGTATCTGTCCTGCTTCGGGCGGTGCAGTGGTCAGCACTGCTGCCTCACAACGCTGAGGACCCAGATTCTATTCCGGCCCCGGGTCACTGTCCTTGTGGGGTTTGCACATTCTCCCCGTGTCTGTGTCTCCCCCACAACCCAAAAATATGCAGGGTAGGTGGATTGGCCACGCTAAATTTCCCCTTAATTGGAGAAAAATAATTGGGTACTCTAAATTTATATTTAAAAAAAGTATCTGTCACGCTTGACTATTCCATTTGACAGACTGCAGAAGACTTCCAATTTCATGCTGCAAGTGCATTGTACCTTTGCGATTTGTGTGCAGGATACCCAGATTTTTCTAACTTGCACAACCAGTTTGTGAAGGATAGAACACTGGAGTGCAGCCTTTATACACTTAACTTTTATTTACGAATAACAGGTTTACATGTCCTGCACTTTGAACAAGTCATCTTTCAATTTTCTCCTTTAGGTATGAATACAGGTAAGTCCCCAGTTAATACCAACCCCATGAATACAACAAAGGTTATGGGCCTGACAACATTCCGGCAATGGTACTGAACAAGTGTGCTCCAGAACTTGCTGTGCCCCTAGCCAAGCTGTTCTAGTGCAGCTGCAACACCTGCATATACCCAGTGGTATGGATAAGTGTTGGGTTTGTCCTGGCCATAAAAAGCAGAGCAACTTCAATCCAGCCTTTTATGCTCCATTAGTCTACTCGAGGTGAGAGTGACTGCCCTTGACATCAAGGTTGCACTTGATAGAGTATGGCTTCAAGGAGCCCTAGCAAAGCTGAAGTTAGTGGGAATCAGGAGAAAAACTCGCCATCAATTAGAGTCATACGCAGCACAGAGGATGAGAGTTATGGCTTTTGGAGATCAGTCATCTCAGTCCTGGGACATCATTGCAGGTGTTCCTTTCAGTCTCCTCGACCCAATCATCATCAGCTGCTTCATCAATGACAAAGGACGTTACAGCACAGGAACAGGCCCTTCGGCCCACCAAGCCTGCGCCGATCCAGATTCCTTATTTAGACCTACTGCATGACTCCCCAAAGCCTGTCTGTTACCTATAAGCAAGTCAGGAATGTGATGGAATACTCTCCACTTGTCTTGAAGAGTGCAACCTCAACAACATGCACAAAGCTGGGCACCACCCAGGACAAAGCAGCAGCACTCTTAATTGGCACGACATCCGCTACCTTAAACATTCACACCACACAAGTGCTAAGCAATGACCATCTCTAACAAGAGAGAATCTAATATACTCCCCTTGACATTCAAAGGCATTACCATTGCTGAATCCCCCACTATCTGCATGCTGGAGGTGATCATTGACTAGAAACTGAACTGGACTAGCCATATGAATACATTAGCTGCAAGAGCAAGTCAGAGGATGGGAATTTTCCCTCCACACCAAAGCACAATGACAGCAGTGTGTACCATCTGCAAGATGCACTGCAGCAACTCGCCAAGACTCATTCAAAAGCACCTTTGAAACCTGTGACATCTACCACTCAGAAGAACATGGGCAGCAGATAGTGGTGTTCCCATGCAAGTTCCTTTCCAGGCCACCCACCATCCTGACTTGGGACTATATTGCCGTTCCTTCATTGTTGCTAGGGCAAAATCCTGGATCTCTCTTCAGGAGAGCACTGTGGGTGTACCGACAGCACATAGACTGCAGCAGTTCAAGAAAGCAGCTCGCCACCACTTTCTCAATGGCATTTAGAGATGGGCAACAAATGGCCTAGCCAGCGATGCCCACATTCTGAGAGAATTTTAAAATATTAGCACCCAATTGATGTACAAATAACACATTCTTCGGAATACCAACATTTTCTAGTGTTTCACCATTTAAAAAAAAAAAGTCCACTTTTCCTACCAAGGTAGATACTTCACATTACATCCCATCTACTATGTTTCTGTCAAATCATTTAACCTTCTTAAATCTTTTTGTATCCTCCTCGCAGCTTACTTTTCAGTCTGACTTTGTATTCTCAACAAACCTGGCTACGTTGCACTCGGCCTTCTCATCTAAGTAATGGATAGAGATTTTCGCGTATGCTTTAGCACAGATCTTTGTGGAACACCCTCATGTTTAGCAAAAGTTATAACTATGTAACGTGGAGATTATCTCCGTCACATTAATCCTGTTCTTGTCCTATATTCATAAACAGGCACCTTTCCCTAGGAACTGGGCATAGTATTTGGGACTCTTCCCTCCTTCACCTCGCCTTTGTTGGCTGAAATCGGAGATGTTATTCCAGACCAGGGATTAGTCTTAGACCTCTGCTCGGTAGCACAGTGCCTTCACTCATTAAAGCACTGGCGAACTTGCTTTGATATCTATCTACTAGATATTGCGCTGTACAACAGAGAGAACTTTTAACCTCATTTAACTGATTCATCTCGCTGTGACTTCCAATCCAATAAAAGTAAAGCTGAGTCTCCTGACTACTAAATTACAAGTGTTGTAGTTAACTAAACTATTTTTTTAATATAGTTTCAGGATCCTGACTTTGGAAGCTTGTCTGGAGGACGCATTGTCCGAATTGCTGTGCACCCAGATTACCAAGGGGTAATGGTCTTTTTCTTTAAAGGAAGAATATTAAAATATCTTCATTTATCTGGTTGTGCACTAATCTCATCTGCACTAATGTGGTGCAAAGTAATATCTTACTGTCAATGAATGTTGAATCGTGTCCAGATGAATGGTATGATTTCTTTTGAAAGGCAAATGTACTTTACTGTTTTGATAAACTGTTGTAAAGTTGATTCTTGGAGATTAAGTTAAGGTTGCTGCTTTTTAAAATTTAAAACACCATGCATACAGGTTAGAGTGCACACTTTCCCATGGAGTTTATCGCTCTTGTAAATACATGTTTGTACTTCCGTTGCATACCATAGGCTCGTATTCCCATATTCTTGTAGCTCTCCAGGAGAGTTTTATGTTAGGAACTGAGATTAAAATCTTCCCATTCGTTTCAATTAAACAGAGCATGGATTGGCTTACTTTCCAATTGTAACAACAATCAAATTACTACATCATGATTTTTAAAAAGTCACAATTTCCATTGTGTGTAAGCTTTTTTTTAATGGTATTTCAACTTCTACCATAATCCCATGAGTAAGCCCCAATCATTTATTTAACTGTTCATAAAAAGTGAAAGTGAATCAGTGGTTTTTGCTTCCTGTGAGGGTACTACAGTGTGATTGGCTTCTTACCTTACCTGATGACAGCACTGTTGCTGGATGCTTGAAGATCCTCTTGGCCTGACACCAGAAAGAAGCATTCATTGAGGACCATAAGACATAGGAGCGGAAGTAAGGCCATTCGGCCCATCGAGTCCACTCCACCATTCAATCATGGCTGATTTCACAACGGGGGGCTCGCGTGATCATATGGGTAACTTTCTTCAGAGTCAGTGGTGAGCGCTGTTAGAACATGGAACATTACAGCGCAGAACAGGGCCTTCGGCCCTCGATGTTGCGTCGACCTATGAAACCACTCTAAAGCCCATCTACACTATTCCCTTATTGTCCATATGTCTATCCAATGACCATTTGAATGTCCTTAGTGTTGGCGAGTCCACTACTGTTGCAGGCAGGGCATTCCACGCCCTTACTACTCTCTGAGTAAAGAACCTACCTCTGACATCTGTCTTATATCTATCTCCCCTCAATTTAAAGGTATGTGCCCTCGTGCTAGACATCACCATCCGTGGAAAAAGGCTCTCACTGTCCACCCTGTCCAATCCTCTGATCATCTTGTATGCCCCAATTAAGTCACCTCTTAACCTTCTTCTCTCTAACGAAAACAGCCTCAAGTCCCTCAGCCTTTCCTAATAAGATCTTCCCTCCATACCAGGCAACATTCTGGTAAAGCTCCTCTGCACCCTTTCCAATGCTTCCACATCCTTCCTATAATGCGGCAACCAGAATTGCACGCAATACTCCAAATGCGGCCGCACCAGAGTGTTGTATAGCTGCAACATGACCTCATGGCTCCTAAACTCAATCCCTCTACCAATAAAAGCTAACACACCGTACGCCTTCTTGACAACCCTCTCAACCTGGGTAGCAACTTTCAGGGATCTATGTGCATGGACACCGAGATCTCTCTGCTCATCCACACTGCCAAGAATCTTACCATTAGCCCAGTACTCGGTCTTCCTGTTATTCCTTCCAAAATGAATCACCTCACACTTTTCTGCATTAAACTCCATTTGCCACCTCTCAGCCCAGCGCTGCAGCTCATCTATGTCCCTCTGTAACTTGTAACATCTTTCCGCACTGTCCACAACTCCACCGACTTTAGTGTCATCTGCAAATTTACTCACCCATCCTTCTACGCCCTCCTCCAGGTCATTTATAAAAATGACAAACAGCAGTGGCCCCAAAACAGATCCTTGTGGTACACCACTAGTAACTGGACTCCAGTCTGAACATTTCCCATCAACCACCACCCTTTGTCTTCTGCCAGCTAGCCAATTTCTGATCCAAACTGCTAAATCACCCTGAATCCCATGCCTCCGTATGTTCTGCAGTAGCCTACCATGGGGAACCTTATCAAACGCTTTACTGAAATCCATATACACCACATCAACTGCTTTACCCTCATCCACCTGTTTGGTCACCTTCTCAAAGAACTCAATAAGGTTTGTGAGGCATGACCTACCCTTCACAACACCGTGTTGACTATCTCTAATCAAATTATTCCTTTCCAGATGATTATACATCCTATCTCTTATAAACCTTTCCAAGATTTTTCCCACAACAGAAGTAAGGCTCACTGGTCTACAGTTACCGGGGTTATCTCTACTCCCCTTCTTGAACAAGGGGACAACATTTGCTATCCTCCAGTCTTCTGGCACTATTCCTGTCGACAAAGATGACTTAAAGATCAAGGCCAAAGGCTCAGCAATCTCCTCCCTAGCTTCCCAGAGAATCCTAGGATAAATCCCATCCGGCCCAGGTGACTTATCTATTTTCACACTTTCCAGAATTGCTAACACCTCCTCCTTATGAACCTCAAGCCCTTCTAGTCTAGTAGCCTGAATCTCAGTACTCTCCTCGACAACATTGTCTTTTTCCTGTGTGAATACTGACGAAAAATATTCATTTAGCACCTCTCCTATCTCCTCGGACTCCAAGCACAACTTCCCACTACTGTCCTTGACTGGCCCTACTCTTACCCTAGTCGTTCTTTTATTCCTGACATATCTATAGAAAGCTTTAGGGTTATCCTTGATCCTATCTGCCAAAGACTTCTCATGTCCCCTCCTGGCTCTTCTTAGCTCTCTCTTTAGGTCCTTCCTAGCTAACTTGTAACTCTCGAGCGCCCTAACTGAACCTTCGTGTCTCATCTTTACATAAGTCTCCTTTTTCCTCTTGACAAGTGTTTCGACTGCTTTAGTAAACCACGGTTCCCTCACTCGACCACTTCCTCCCTGCCTGACAGGTACATACTTATCAAGGACACGCAGTAGCTGTTCCTTGAACAAGCTACACATTTCCATTGTGCCCATCCCCTGCAGTTTTCCTCTCCATCCGATGTATCCTAAGTCTTGCCTCATTGCATCATAATTGCCTTTCCCCCACATATAACTCTTGCCCTGCGGTATATACCTATCCCTTTTCATCACAAAAGTAAACTTAATCGAATTGTGGTCACTATCACCAAAGTGCTCACCTACCTCCAAATCTAACACCTGTCCTGACTCATTACCCAGTACCAAATCCAATATGGCCTCACCTCTCGTTGGCCTATCTACATACTGCTTCAGGAAACCCTCCTACACACACTGGACAAAAACGGACCCATCTAATGTACTCAAACTATCGCGTTTCCAGTCAATATTTGGAAAGTTAAAGTCCCCCATAACAACTACCCTGTTGCTTTTGCTCCTATCCAGAATCATCTTTGCAATCCTCTCCTCTACATCTCTGGAACTTTGCGGAGGCCTATAGAAAACCCCTAACAGGGTGACCTCTCCTTTCCTGTATCTGACCTCAGCCCATACTACCTCAGTAGACGAGTCCTCATCAAACGTCCTTTCTTCTACCGTAATACTGTCCTTGACTAACAATGCCACCCCTCCCCCTCTTTTACCACCTTCCCCGAGTTTACTGAAATATCTAAATCCCGGCACCTGCAACAACCATTCCTGTCCCTGCTCTATCCATGTCTCCGAAATGGCCACAACATCGAAGTCCCAGGTACCAACCCATGCCGCAAGTGCACCCACCTTATTCCGGATGCTCCTGGCATTGAAGAAGACACACTTTAAAACACCTTCCTGCCTGCCGGTACACTCCTGCAACTTTGAAACCCTACTCATGACCTCACTACTCTCAACCTCCTGTATACTGGAGCTACAATTCAGGTTCCCAAGCCCCTGCTGAACTAGTTTAAACCCTCCCGAAGAGCATTCGCAAATTTCCCCCCCCCCAGAATATTTGTACCCGTCTGGTCCAGGTGCAGACCATCCCGTTTGTAGAGGTCCCACCGACCCCAGAATGAGCCCCAATTATCCAGAAATCTGAAACCCTCCCTCCTGCACCATCCCTGTAGCCACGTGTTCAACTCCTCTCTCTCTCTCTCTCTCTCTCTCTCTCTCTATTCCTCGTCTCACTATCACGTGGCACGGGTAACAACCCAGAGATAATAACTCTGTTTGTCCTAGATCTAAGTTACCACCCTAGCTCCCTGAATTCCTGCCCTACATCCCCATCCCTTTTCCTACCTGTGTCGTTGGTACCTATGTGGACCACGACTTGGTGCTGCCCCTTAAGGATCCCGAAAACACGATCCGAGACATCACGCACCCTGGCACCTGGGAGGCAACACACCAACCGTGATTCTCTCTCGTTCCTACAGAATCTCCTATCTATCCCCCTAACTATGGAGCCTCCAATGATTAATGCTCTACTCCTCTCCCCCCTTCCCTTCTGAGCAACAGGGACAGACTGTGCCAGAGACCTGTACCCCATGGCTTAACCCTGGTAAGTCCCTCTTTTCCCCCCCCCCAACAGTATCCAAAGCGGTATACTCAGGGGAACGGCCACAGGGGATCCCTGTACTGACTGCTTCCTCCCAGCCCCTCTCACCGTCACCCATCTATCTTTATTGTTCGGAGTAACTACATCCCTGAAGCTTCTATCTATGACCACCTCTGCCTCCCGAATGATCCGAAGTTCATCCAACTCCAGCTCCAGTTCCCTAACGCGGTTTCTGAGGAGCTGGAGATGGGTGCACTTCCCACAGATGAAATCAGCAGGGACACTGACGGCGTCCCTCACCTCAAACATTCTGCAGGAGGAACATTGCAGTACCTTCCCTGTCATCCCCTCTAGATAAAAAAAACCAGAAAGAAAGAGCTTACCTGTTATTCACTCCCCTTCTCAGCAAGCACTCACTCAGCAACCTCTGCTCCCTGCACGATAACACCTGAGGGAAAATAAATAAAAACTACTTACCAGTCATCAGCCAACCCCTTACCTGCAGGCTGTGACTTCACGGTTCAACTTTCCACTTCTACCTGCCCTCGAGCCTTCCTCTTGATCCTTACAGCGGTTGTTTTTTTTTGGTTAGAGGAGGGGGTAGGGAGGGAAACACTGAAGAAGTGTTAATTCTGTTAATTCAGTGCTGAGCTCAAAGGCCGGTCAACTGCTTTTCCCAAGTCAGTAAAGGCTGCATTTATACTTGCCTCACAGTTGACTGAATGTATAAACCACTCTGATGCTAAGTCACAATATTAAAGCAAAAAGTGCTGGAAAACTCAGCAAGTCTGGCAGCGTCTGTGGAGAGAGAAACAGAGTTTTGATTCCAATGTAACGCTTCTTCAGAACGGGGTATTGTCCAGCACTTGCTGTTTTTATTTCAGATCTCCAACATCCGCAGTATTTTGCTTTTGTTTTACTGATGTTCAGTCCTATTGGTGCTGATGTAATTAACCCCATACACCTATAAGAGCACTTTCTTCACAAGAACTAATAGGGTACTTATGTTAGGAAATTATGGCTCCAAGAATTGTGCTGATCCAACGCAAGCTTAATTAAATTGAAGCTCTCAGCAGACATGAAGAAGGAGAATGGATTAAATTTGAAAATAGTCAATTAAAAATAAATCCGAGGAAAGGATACAGACAGATTCCCTTCAGGGTTTAAAACTTTTAAGTGCTAATTCCACAATTTCAGGCATCAAAATGTAAGCACTGTTTGCCATAATCCATTAACGTCTTTATTGTTTTTCTCTCTCTTTGTTCCTATGGTTAGATGGGATATGGAAGCCGAGCTATGGAGTTGCTACAGATGTATTATGAAGGGAAATTTCCATGTCTTGAGGAGCAAGAGAGCCATAAGTCCACTGAGATAACCACCATCAGCAGTGAGGTACACAGTGTTTGAGTTTACAACTACAGAGGTGTTCAAGCCAGTTGGCTGATGAAATGTCAATGAGCTTTCCTAATAGATTTGTTTGGGACAGAGGTGTGGCATTTTAGCTTCCATCGTCTCACTGAAGTGGTTTGCAATCCACAGGCGTGTGTAGCGAATGTTTCTGCCATGAATTCTTGCAAAAGTATTTTCATTTATCATCTAGATCAGAAAGATGGGCCGCCAGCTGTTTTTTAATGACAATGCTGTGGGTTTTTTTCTTGCATGAAGGCATGTAAGCGCATACATCTATCTGTAGTCTCTTCCCATAGACAAAAACTTTCCTAACTTGCAGTTTTCTTTTGACTATGTCAATTCTTGCAAGCTGGGCAAAATAAAATGAGTTCTCCCACCTTGCACGGCTTTATTTAGCTTAATTCCTATTTATTTCACTGAATATGTATGCATGGTAACCCAGTTTAGCCTTGGCTGGTGCAAGAGTATTTGGCAATTTAAGCACACCTTCAGCCTGGCATCCACCACCAACTGCACCGCCCCCCCACCCCAACAGACCACGATTTCACATGACCTGTATGGGCAGAGTCAATGCCAATGTATAAATAGCAAAGCATATTTGACAAATCTTCGAGGTTATGACTAGGATGGTATATAAGGGAGAAACAGTGGATGTAGTTTTTTAGGATTTTCAAAAAGGTTTTGAAAACGTGCCACAAAATGCATCATTGCACCGCAGTAAGGTTCAAGGCATTGGGGAGTAAGATTACCATAGGTTGAGGATTGATAAATGGATAGAAAGCAGAATGGGAATGAAGGGGCTATTTTTAAGTTATTTTTGAGTGAGAAGAGCATGAGTCCATGCTCGAGCCTCAGCTATTCATAATTTATAACAATAACTTAGATGAGTGGCACAAGTGGCATTGATCCAGGTGTGTTCATCATATAAAATTAGGTGGGAATATAAGCTGTGAGGAGAACAGAGTTAAGTGAGGGGGCAAGAACATGGCAGAGGGCAGATATTGTGGCGAAATGTGAAGTTATCACTTTTGTAGGAAAAATAGAAAACATCGGTGTTCAGAATGACCTTCAAATACAGCAAATAATTAGAAAAGCAAATGGTATGTTACCCTTTGTTGCAAAGAGAATGGAGTATAGGAACGAAGACCTCTTATTACCATTGAATGAGTCTCAGTAAAACCACACCTGTGCATACAGTTTGGCCTCTTGACCTGGGATATTGCCTTTGTCAGTGTGTAACCAAGTTTCAAGTGGCACTTGCTCGGCAATAATCTTGCTGACGCTCACTTTGAGTTCTGCCAGAACCACTCATAACCTCATTACAATTTTGGTTCAAAGATGGACAAAAGAGATGAGGCGGGAGTGATTGCCCTTGATTTCAAGGTAGCATTTGACCCAAGTTTGCCATCAAGGAGTTTCAGTTTTCCGGATCATTCATGTATTTTCTTGCTCAGAACCCCCCCCCCCCCCCCCCGGGTTGCTGCTGCTGCTGTCCGACCTTCATCTAACGCTCCGCGAGATAGTCTAGGAACGGTTGCCACCGCCTGTAGAACCCCTGCGCGCAGACCCTCTCAAGGCAAACTTTATCCTCTCCAACTTGATAAATCCTGCCATATCATTTATCCAGGCTTCCACGCTGGGGGCTTCGCCCCCTTCCACATTAACAAGATCCTTCGCCGGGCTACTAGGGACGCAAAGACCAGAATACCGGCCTCTTTCGCCTCCTGCACTCCCGGCTCGTCCACTACTCCAAATAGTGCTAGCCCCCAGCTTGGCTTGTCCCGGACTTTCACCACCTTAGATACTGTTCTCGCAACTCCCCTCCAGTGCCGGGCATGACCAAGACATATGGACATCTCCCACATCTGTCCTCCACCCCAAAGAACCTACTCAGCCTTGCCCCCGTCATGTGCGCGCTGTGAACTACCTTAAACTATATCAGGCTGAGCCTGGCACACGAGTAAGAGGAATTAACGCTACTTAGGGCATCAGCCCACAGCCCCTCCTCAATCTCCTCCCCCAGCTCCTCTTCCCATTTACCCTTCAGCTCCTCTACCAAAGCCTCGCCCTCTTCTTTCATCTCCTGGTATATCGCCAACACCTTGCCCTCTCCTACCCATACGCCCCAAATCACCCTGTCTTGAATCCCCTGTGCCGGGAGCAGCGGGAATTCCCTCACAAACGCCCTTACTTGCATGTACCTGAAAGCGTTTCCTGGGGGTAGCCCAAACTTCTCCTCCAGCGCCCCTAAGCTCGCAAACGTCCCATCAATGAACAGGTCCCCCATTCTTTTAATCCCTGCCCTATGCCAGCTCTGAAACCCCCCCCATCCATCCTTCTCGGGACAAACCGATGGTTGTCTCTGATCGGGGACCACACCAAGGCTCCCATCGCACCCCTGTGCCATCTCCACTGCCCCCAGATCTTTAGCGTTGCCGTCACCACCGGGCTCGTGGTGTACCTTGTCGGCGAGAGCGGCAGCGGTGCCGTCGCCAG
Organism: Scyliorhinus torazame; assembly: GCF_047496885.1. Classification (NCBI taxonomy): domain Eukaryota; kingdom Metazoa; phylum Chordata; class Chondrichthyes; order Carcharhiniformes; family Scyliorhinidae; genus Scyliorhinus; species Scyliorhinus torazame. The sequence goes on from NC_092716.1 coordinate 233,546,658, forward strand.
CGCCCCCAGGCTCGTTCCTTTGCAGGTCGCCATCTCCAACCTCTTCCATGCCGCCCCCTCCCCCTCCATCACCCACTTACGGATCATCGCCACGTTGGCTGCCCAATAGTAGCCACCCAGATTCGGCAACGCCAGCCCTCCTCTATCCCTACTTCGCTCTAGGAACCCCCTCCTTACCCTCGGGGTCTTACTCGCCCACACAAAGCTCATAATGTTCCTGCCTACCCTCTTAAAAAAGGCCTTGGTGATCACAATTGGAAGGCATTGAAATAAAAAATGAAACCTCGGAAGGACCACCATTTTAATCGACTGTACACTGCCCGCCAGCGAGAGCGCCAACATGACCCACCGTTTAAAGTCCTCCTCCATCTGCTCCACCAGCCTCGTCAAGTTAAGTTTGTGCAGGGCCCCCCAGCTCCTAGCTACCTGGATCCCCAAGTACCGAAAGCTCCTATCCGCCGCCCTCAGCGGTAGTTCGTCTATCCCTCTTCCCTGATCCCCCGGATGCACCACAAAGAGCTCGCTCTTCCCTATATTGAGCTTATAGCCCGAGAAGTCCCCAAACTCCCTTAGGATCTGCATGACCTCCACCATCCCCTCCACTGAGTCCGCCACATACAGCAACAGGTCGTCTGCACACAGCGACACTCGATGCTCCTCTCCCCCTCGGACCACCCCCCTCCATTTCCCAGACTCCCTTAATACCATGGCCAAAGGTTCAATTGCTAGTGCAAACAACAAGGGGGACAGGGGGCACCCCTGCCTCGTCCCTCAATACAACCGAAAATAGTCCGACCTCCGCCGATTCGTAACCACACTCGCCACCGGGGCTCTATATAGGAGTTTGACCCAACTGATAAACCCCTCTCCAAACCCAAACCTCCGCAACACTTCCCAGAGATACGCCCACTCCACTCGGTCAAATGCCTTCTCCGCGTCCATAGCTGCCACTATCTCCGCCTCTCCCTCCACCGATGGCATCATTGTCACATTTAGGAGCCTTCGCACATTGGTATTTAGCTGCCTACCCTTTACGAATCCCGTCTGGTCCTCGTGAATCACCCCCGAGACACAGTCCTCAATCCTCGTAGCCAACATTTTTGCCAGCAACTTAGCATCTACGTTGAGGAGCGAGTTCGGTCTATACGACCCGCATTGCAGTGGGTCCTTATCCTGCTTCAGGATCATCAAAGAGATCGTCGCCTCCGACATTGTCGGGGGGCAGGGCCCCCCCCCCCCCCCCCCTCCCTTGCTTCATTGAGGGCCCTTACCAGCAATGCGGCTAACAGGTCTACATACTTCCTATAGAACTCCATCGGGAACCCATCCGGCCCCGGGCCCTTCCCTGCCTGCATGCTCCCCAGTCCTTTAACCAGCTCCTCCACCCCAATTGGCGCTCCCAAACCAGCCACTTCCCGCTCCTCCACCCTCTGGAACCTCAGTTGGTCCAAGAATCGTCGCATCCCCTCTTTTCCCCCTGGGGGCTGGGACCTAAAAGGCCTTGAATGCCTCATTCACTTTCACCGCAATCCGCACCGTAGTTCCCCTGCCATCCTTGACTCCACCTATTTCATTGTCCGGTACTATGTTCTTGGCCTCAAACGACACCCGCTTCCCCACCAGTATTGACACCCCTCTAATTCTTCGCATCCAGCCCCGAATGGAACACCTGTCCTACCCATCCCTTCCTTAACCTGACCTGATCTGCCACCTTCAGATGCGTCTCCTGAAGCATGACCACGTCTGCCTTTAAGTGCGCGAACACTCGGGCCCTCTTAACCGGCCCATTTAGGCGCCCCTCATTCCACGTGATCAGCCGGATTGGGGGGCTTACCCCCCTCCTCCCCTCCCCTGCCACCTAGCCATCTCCTATCTTAGGCCAGTCCCGTGCCCGCGTCTCCTGCACCCTCCAGTCCCCCAGATGGGGAACCCCGACCACCTCTTCCATTTTCAGTTCCCCCTCGGCCAGTGCAGCAGCAACCCTATTCTTCCTTCCCTCCCCCCTCCCCGCCTTCCCTCCCCGCTAGATCCGCATCTAGCTCTTTTGCTCCCCCCCCCATACTACTTCCGTGAGTCAGCTGACTTCTGCTGACCCCAGCTTCCCCCGCCTTCCCGTTGATCTCCCCGTGTGGGAATCTCTCCTCCTCCTTACCTTCCTCCATCCCCCCCTCCCTAGCACGGGAAAAAGCCCACGCTTTCCTGAGCCAGCCCCGCCCCCTGTGGCGCAGCTCCTGTTGCGGCATTATCCCAGTTCCCCCATCCCCGAGTCTCACCCATCCCCGAGTCTCACCTCCCTCCAGCACCGACGCCCACATTCCGCACTATCTCATCAAAAGAAAAAAATAACTCTTTCCCCATCCATTATCCCACCCGTGAAACATTCTTTACCCATATTTACAACCCTATATACAGTCAACATCTCCCCCACAACCCCAGCCCCTCAGTTCGAGTCCAATTTTTTGGTTTGGATAAAGGTCCAAGCCTCTTCTGGCGTTTCGAAATAGTGGTGTCGGTCCTGATAAGTGACCCACAGTCGCGCAGGCTGCAGCATTCCGAATCTCACTTTTTGTTATGCAGCACCGCTTTGGCCCGGTTGAAACCCGCTGTCCTCTTTGCCACCTCCGCACTCCAGTCCTGGTAGACTCGGATCACCGCATTCTCCCATCTACTGCTCCGCACCTTCTTGGCCTATCTCAGGACACACTCTTTGTCCGCGAAGCGATGGAACCTCGCCACTATCGCCCTTGGCGGCTCGCCAACCTTGGGTCTCCTCGCCAGGACCCGGTGAGCTCCTTCTAGCTCCAGGGGGCTCGGAGAGGCCTCCGCACCCATCAGCGAATGGAGCATCGTGCTCACATACGCCCCGGCATCAGCCCACTCCACTCCTTCGGGGAGACCCAGAATCCGGAGATTCTTCCTCCTCGACCTGTTCTCCAGGACCTCGAGTCTCTCGGCCCACCTCTTTTGCACCGCCTGGTGCGCCTCCATCTTTACCGCCAGGCCCAGGATCTCGTCCTCGTTCTCATTAGTTTTATCCCTCACCTCACGGAGCTCCACAGCCTGGGCCTTCTGGGTCTCCTTCAACCCCGCGATCACCACCAGCATTGGCGCCAGCACCTCCTTTTTAAGCTCCTCCACGCAGCGCCTGAGGAACTCCTGCTGGTCCGGCCCCCATGCTGCTCGATCTCCGTCCTCCGCCATCTTGGTTTTTCCCCCTTGTTTTTGCCGCTGCTCCAAAGCCTCTTTTTCCGTCGCTCAACCGCTAATCCCTGCCATTCGACGTAAGGGGGGACCTTACTTCACCTTCCCACACGGGATTCAATCAAAAAATTTCCGTTGGGGCTCCTCCGGAGAGCCCAAAAGTCCGTTAAAGCGGGAGCTGCCGAAATGTGCGGCTTAGCTCCGCATCGCCGCAACCGGAAGTCCCTTCCTCCCATCATAAGATTAGAAGCGGGTATATTCGCTGAATGTTGAGCACCATTCGTGACTCAGATACTGAAGCAGTCCATATCCAAATGCAGCAAGATTTTGACCATATTCAGGCTTATGCCGACAAGTGGTAAGTAACATTTGTGCAATGCGAGTGCCAGGACATAGCCATCTCTTATAAGAGAAAGAATCAAACCATCGCCCCATGATATTCAATGGCATTGCTGAATCCCCCACTATCAACATTCTGGGGGCTACCATTGACCAGAGACTAACTGGACTAGTCATATAAATACTGTGACTACCAGAGCAGGTCAGAGGCTAGGAATCCTGCGGCGAGTAACTCACCTCCTGACTCCCTGAAGCCTGTCCACCATCCAAAAGGCATAAGTCATGAGTTTGATGGAATATTCTTCAGTTGCCTGGATGAGTGCAGCTCCAACAACACTCAAGAAGCTTGACACCATCCAGGACAAAGCAGCCCATTTGATTGGCCCTCTATCCACAAGCAATCACTCCCTTCACCACTGAGACACAGTGGCAGCAGTGTTTATCACCTACAAGATGCACTGCAAAAATCACCAATGCTCCTTAGACGGTCCCTTCCAAACCCACAACCATTTAGAAGGACAAGGGCAGCAGGTACTTGGGAACGCCACCACCTGGAGGTTCCCCTCCAAGCCCCTCACCTTCCTGACTTGGAAATATATCGCTGTTCCTACACTGTCGCTGGGTCAAAGTCCTGGAGCTCACTCTCTAACAGTACTGTGGACTGCAGCAGTTCAAGAACGCAGCTCACCAGCAACACCTCAAAGGCAATTAGGGATGAGCAACAAATGTTGGCCTAGCTAGCGAAGCTCACACCCCATGAGTGAATTTTTTCAAAACTAGGCTGTTTTCTGGGATGAGATTTGAGTTGAACAGACCTGTATTCTCTAGTGTTTAGAAGAATGAGAGGTGATCTAATTGAAGCATATAAAATTCTTAAGGGCTTCACAATTCAAGTGTTGGAAGGTCTACAACTAGGAGACACAGTCTCAAATAAGAGGTTGCCCATCTGCAATTACGACGAGGAGAAACCTTTTCACTCGGTGTTGTGAACCTTTGGAATTCTTCACACCAGAGTAGAACAGAGGAATTAGGAGCAAGAGAGACTTTGTGGCCCTTTATAAGCCTGCTCCACAATGCAATAGGATCCTGGTTGATCTGTTTGTGGTCTCAGCTCCATTGAGTCATTCAGTTTTACAGAACAGAAAGAGGCCCTTCAACCCATCGTGTCCATGCTGCTATCAACGTCGTCAAGCACCTATCTATTCTAATTCCATTTTCCAGCACTTGGTCCATAGCCTTGTAGTAAGTGCTCACCGAAATGCTTCTTAAATGTTTTGAGGGTTCCTGCCTCTACCACTCTTTCAGTCAGTGAATTCCAGATACCCACCACCAGATTCCCTCCTTCCGAAGGTCAGAATGTTGGCTGATGATTGCACAGCGTTCTGAACCATTCATGACTCCTCAGATACAGGAGCAGTCTGTACATATGCAACAAGATCTGGACAACATTCCGGCTAGGCTGGCAAGTAACATTCAGGTCAAACAAGTGTCGGGCAATGACCATCTCCAACAAGCGAGATTTTACTAATGGGGCCATTACGGGAACAGTTAAATCTCTTTTAATTTAACATATTTCTTGTAATTATCCCTATTTTGTTCACCTCAATAAGTTTAATTTTCATTGCACAGTTAAGCAAAACTTTGGGGCAGCATGGTAACGCAGTGGTTAGCACAGTTGCTTCACAGCTCCAGGGTCCCAGGTTCGATTCCTGGCTTGTGTCACTGTCTGTGCGGAGTCTGCATGCTCTCCCGTGTCTGCGTGGGTTTCCTCCCTCAGTCCAAAGATGTGCGGGTTAGGTGGATTGGCCATGCTAAATTGCCCTTAGTGTCCAAAAAGGTTAGGTGGGGTTACTGGGTTATGGGTGTGGGCTTAAGTGGGCTGTTATTTCCATGGGCCTGTGCAGACTCGATGGGCCGAATGACGACCTCCTGCACTGTAAATTCTATGAAAACTGGTCGATAACCTTTACATAATTTGTTGCATTCAAAATCTCCCCTTGACGTTCAATGGCGTTTTCATTGCTTAATCCCCCACTATCATCACCCTGGGGATTGTCATTGACCAGAAGCTGAACTGGGCCAGCTATGTAAAAACTATGGTTACCAGAGCAGATTAGAGGCTGAGAATCCTGCAGCAAGTAACTCACCTCACTACTTCCCAAAGCCTGTCTACAAGGCACAAGTCAGGATTGCGATGGAATATTCTCCCCTTGCCTGGATGAGTGCAACTCCAACAACACTCCAGGACCTTTATACCATCCAGGACAAAGCCTGCTTGATTGGCACTCCATCCACAAGCATTAATTTCTCAACTACCGGTGAGCAGTAGCAGCAGTGTACATCTACAAGATGCACTACACAAACTCACCAAGGTTCCTTCGACAATACCTTCTAAACCCACGGCCACTACTACTCAGAAGGTCAAGGACCACAGATGCGTTTTTAAAAAAATGTATTTTATTCCAAACCTACTTAAAACTACAACAATACAAATCAATTGCAGGGCAGCACGGTGGTGCAGTGGTTAGTACTGCTGTCTCACAGCGCTGACGTCCCAGATTCGATCCCGGCCCCGGGTCACTGTCCATGTGGAGTTTGCACATTCTCCCCGTGTCTCCGTGGGTCTCACCTCCACAACCCAAAAGATGTGCAGTCTAGGTGGATCGGCTACGTTAAATTGCTCCTTAATTGGGAAAAGAAAAATTGGGTACTCTAAATTTATTTTTTAAAACAGCAATCAATTGCATTCTCAACACCCCCATAGTTCAGTTTGTCCCATATTTCCCCCATTTCGCCCTCTTCCTCCCCCCTCGCCCCACCCGCGACAAACAATTCCTCAAACATTGTCATGAACAGCCCCCACCGTGTCTCAAAGTCCTCCGCTGATGCCCTCAACTCAAACTTGATCTTTTGCAGCCGAAGGAAGTAACACAAGACCCCAGCCAGGTTGCCACCCCCGGCGGTGTTCCCGACTCAGCCAAGCTGCCACCCCCGGTGGCGTTCCCGACTCAGCCAGGCTGCCACCCCCGGCGGCGTTCCCGACTCCGCCAGGCTGCCACCCCCGGCGGCGTTCCCGACTCCGCCAGGCTGCCACCCCCGGCGGTGTTCCCGACCGCCAATCCAGCAATATCCTTCGCCGGGCAATTAGAGAGGCGAAGACCAAGACATTGGCTCTCTTCCCCTCCATCAGCTCCGGCATTTCCGACACTCCAAAGATCCTCACCATTGGGTCTGGCCTGACCTCTACCCACACAAGCTTCTAGAACGAAGGGCAGCAGATACATGGGAACACCACCACCTGCAGGTTCCTCTCCATGTCACTCACGATCCTGACTTGGACATATATTACTGTTCTTTCACTGTTGCCGTTAAAATCCTGGAACTCCCTCCATAAAGCACTGTGCGTGTACCTTACACCACTGGGACTACAGCGGTTCAAGAAGGCTGCTCACCACCTTATCAAGAGCAATTCAGGATGAGCTATAATTGCAGGCCCAACCAGTGACACCCAAAATCCATGAATGAATAAGGGAGGTGAAGAGGGCAATCTGGGCATCTTTAGATATTAAACATTACACTTCAAGCACTTTAAAATCTCTAGTTCCATTATTTACTGGAGAAGTTAGAGCTACACAGAAGTTACACAGTTCTCACTGGCCAGCACGGTAGCACAGTGGTTAGCTGTTGCTTCACAGCTCCAGAGTACCAGGTTCGATTGGGTCACTGTCTGTGCGGAGTCTGCACATTCTCCCCGTGTCATCGTGGGTTTCCTCCATGTGCACTGGTTTCCTCCCACAGTCCAAAGATGTGCAAGTTAGGTGGATTGGCCATGATAAATTGCCCTTCGTGTCCAAAAAAAAGGTTGGGTGGGGTTATGGGGATAGGGTGGAGGCGTGGGGTGCTCTTTCCAAGGGCTTGTGCAGACTCGATGGGCCGAATGGCGGCCTCCTGCGCTGTAAATTCTATGACTGGGGAAACAAGCTGTCATTTGATACAGACACTACAAAGACACAATCTGTCTCTGAAGGGCTAGCTTCCAGGCATAAAATCTGTGGATGTTACATCTCGAGATCTGTTCTACAATGTGGGACAATGAACCATTTATTGTGGTTCCAATATGTCCGATAGTGGTAGGGACTGCTATGTCCTGCAACTTGTGAAATTTCTTTTTGATTTTTTTTTAAGAATATTGGACTTGTATCTATTTTTTGATGTTGTTATTGTGCATTTTGTTCGTTTGTTATAAATGAAAACTCTTCAATGAAAATTTTAAAAATATATGTTCCATCAGTTAAAACCAGGTTCACTCTTGCCGTCTGGGGGACATAGTTGGCCGGTAATTCACACATACCTCAGAAATAGGAGCAGGAGCAGATTACATGACCCATCGAACCAACTCTGCCATTCAAAACCATGGTGATAGCCTCCATGACTCGAGAGGAGCCATTAAATAGCAGGGAGGAAGGTGATTGATAGCTACTCCCCAGATAGTGGACCACCAATGTCACTAATTGCAAGACGACATATGTGCCTTTTAATGATTGGATAGTTGAATTAAGCATGCGGACCTTGAATGTGATTGGTTAATTATTCTCGTATGCATGACGTAATCTCAATCGATAGTCATGAGTGGACATGGATAACAAGTAACAAATGATTGGATAAAAGCTAATTTCTTATTGAATCTCGAAGTATAGCTTTCTGTACTATCCTTGAATCTGTGCTTTCTGGATTCCCAATTGGGAATGCCAGTCTCCCCTGCAATAGCTTGTAATAAAGAACTAGTTCTTTTACTCCAAGAGCCTTCACCTGGTTTCTCGTGATTGGAAGAGTGAAGTACAATAAGGATGAATAAGTCCGCAACGGGAAGAAAACGGTTTTCTACCTGGAAATCTGGTCAAGCCATTGGAACTCTGTGCTGGAATGTGCATTTTGATTTTACAGCTGTACCACCATTGACTCATGAGAAATGTGGTTTTGTGAATGAGCCTGCAGGATAAAATGGCCTGATTTATCTTGTTATGAAACCATTCCTTCACTCAGGCTATAAGTTTACTGGAAGAGATGTTGTCTCCACGCAAAGACTTGCCACCATTACTGCTGAAACTCAATGAGCGGCCAACAGAAAAGCTTGATTACCTGGGTGTATCATATGGACTCACGTCACAGCTGCTGAAGTAAGTTAAAATGTCTGTTCAACAGGGCAGACGTTTATCAATATTTTACGGCTGCTCGCATACTGGTCGGTTTAGCATGTTGCCTGTAATATTTTTAATCGGAAGACATCTTTTGGTGATTATGGAATTGAATTTTTAAGCATTTAGGTAGCATTTCCCACTTCATTTAAGAGTTGCATGCTTCCCCCCCCCCCCCCCCCCCCCAAAAAGTTACTTTTTATTTGCAAGATTCCCCAAATGTTATTTTGCTGTTATAAACTTATGTAGGAAGTTAAGCTTGCTAGGAAATCTGCTTCACCTCTCTGGACCATAGCCAGTTGAGTGTGGGCACAGACTGGAGCATGTTCATTGATATAAATTACTGAGCCAGCATTCAAATCAACCCGCTGACTTATCACAGAATCCAAGATATCAAAATGACTAAAATAATTTAGCATAATAAATGCTGTAAGTTATCAAGTGACCTCCTAGTAAAACGAAAGGTTTATTTTTGGATGGAAATCCTTGATCAAAATTAGACTTTGACGACCAGTTTCCACCTGAAGTGTAGTTTCCAAATGCTGATCAAGCAAATATAAACACTTCCAATCATTCCTATCTGTTTATTTGTTTTTTTTAATTTCCTGGCAAGTATGAACTAGCGTATAACATACTGGTGCTCTCAATGTGAGATATGTACTGTGTTATGAACAGCATGATCCAATCAATACAAACTCAAAGTGATCACCTTTAAAATAATCTTGTCCTCTTACCGGAGTCTTCTAATGATATTAAAGTGAGATTGCAAAAGGCATGCATAGATTTTGAAAGCTCAAGGGGGACATGGTTGGAGTGTGTGCAGTGTTAACTGTTCGATCTGGTAAGGGATAGCTTTGGAGCAGCAACTTAATCGTCAACCTAAATGGCAAGTCTTCCAGATGGGACCTATTTAAGTACAATCTCCAAATGCTTTTCATAGTGCATTTCTACCCACAGCTTATTGCTTCAAAGCAATAGGAGATCTGTCTTTCAACAGCAACACTTGCCATTGCAGGCATTTTAAGCTGTAGCCAAACTCTGAAATGTGGCTGCATTGAACAACTAAAATAATTAGAATTCTTAGTTTGTTTGACATAGGTGTAGTGCACTTTGAGCTAGAAGAACTGGGTCAGTTTCTTCTGTATACACCATATAAATTCTTGCTATTGCCGGCCTAATGCCTCCTACAGTAGAAATGAAATGAAAATCGCTTATTGTCACAAGTAGGCTTCAAATGAAGTTACTGTGAAAAGCCCCTAGTTGCCACATTCCGGCGCCTGTTTGGGGAGGCTGGTACGGGAATTGAACCATGCTGCTGGCCTGCCTTGGTCTGCTTTCAAAGCCAGCGATTTAGCCCTGTGAAAGAGGATTGCCTTAAAGAATCTTGGATTTTAATGTCATTGTCTGAATGAATGAAAGCTAGCATTTTGAATGGGGAGGGAAGGGCCATTCCTACCCAAGCAATGTATCTCAATTAAAAGATTGTTTGGATTATTGAAATGTTAACTTGTAGCATTACAGCCAGCATACTGGTTGAAACATGACAGTTACTGTATCTGCAGGGCCACAAGGATGTGATGTGTTGCGGGGCCAGTAAATAGTGTCCATAGCTTATTGCTGTGAGCTTAGGCTGCTCGCTGTTCCTTCAAATGTCCTCCCATTGACTGTTGTAAATGTCAGTTATGTGAAAGTGTGCAAAAGCTTCATTGCAGACTAAAGGCAAATACCAGGATGTCCTTCGTAACAGGACTGAAGCTAATTTAGAAGTTCTGTGCTAAAGTGGTTTCTAGGCAAACTCATTTTGTAATCTCATTTCTGTTTTTTAAGGTTCTGGAAACGAGCTGGATATGCTCCAGTGTATCTAAGACAGACGCCTGTAAGTCCCTTAACTTCTCAACTTTAACAGAGTGTGTTAATTTGAATGCTTTTTGTCTATACAAAGTGGTAATCCGAATGAGGAAGAGCACCGGGTAAATTGTACTTGAAATGATTCATTTCTATGAAGTAATTTGTATATTGCACATTACTATCTAAGCATGTTGCGCAGTACTGTATAATCCAATTGAATTGACGCAGAAATAAAACATTGTTTAATAGTTTTAAATGGGGAACAAATTCACTGTACAGTAAATCCCTGTTCTGAAAAGTGTTGGATCCCAGCTGGTTTAGATTAGTGGCAACCCAGTGGACTATCTTGTGGGAAGGGAGATCTATTTGAAATTAACTCATTTTTGTATTAAAAGACTGCCCTCAGCTGGCACAAGTTAGATTTTGCACATTGAATGAAAATTGCAGAGCAATTTTTTCATTGCTTCTGTTTGAATTTTAAGAGGTAATCGGTGCAAATTATTTGAGAACCATTTTAATTGAAAAAACATCTTGCTATAATTGGTTGCACAGATTAAAATCAGAGATGCAGTATCATCAAAATGACTAATCAGGTTTGCTGTAACTGGTAAGAAAGGTAGCCGACTGGAATGAAAGCTTTACCTCCTGAAACATGCAAATAGTCAACAAAAGCAAGTCTTGCATAGTAATAACATGTCAGACTCTTGTTGCTCATGGATCTAATGTTCCACAGCAAGATGTATTTAAGGAAATTGAAAATGACTGAAGTTGGAAAGTGAGACTCTGATTAATCCTGTTCATCATGCAGATTGTTGACTTGTAATCCATTTGGAATGACTTAAAATTGTTCGTGGTTTGCCATTCATTATTATGAGCTGTACAGCTTGGCATACACTAAAGATATATCGTATTACAGAATTCATTGTCTACAATTAGTGATATCAACCTATTATATCATAGAATTTACAGTGCAGAAGGAGGCCATTCGGCCCATCGAGTCTGCACCAGCTCTTGGAAAGAGCATCCTACCCAAGGTCAACACCTCTACCCTATCCCCATAACCCAGTAACCCCACCCAACACTAAGGGCAATTTTGGACACTAAGGGCAATTTATCATGGCCAATCCACCTAACCTGCACATCTTTGGACTGTGGGAGGAAACCGGAGGAAACCCACGCACACACGGGGAGGATGTGCGGACTCCGCACAGACAGTGACCCAAGCCGGAATCGAACCTGGGACCCTGGAGCTGTGAAGCAATTGTGCTATCCACAATGCTACCGTGCTGCCCCAATAAGCAATAACATATCTTCAAATATAGAAACATATATTCAAAGATCTCTCGATATTAGTCCCTTCTAATAGCAACTGCCTCAAAAATTGAACTTTATGGGAGAAGAACATTGCAACTTGATTACACCAGATTCTTCCTCTGCATTTTCGGAATTCCTCCTGGGGCAGGAGTCAGACAGCAGTCTTTGTGATGGGACAGTGAGTCTCAGGGAAAGTAAAGAAGTAATTAACCCGAGGGGAAGAGAACAGGAACAATGGAACCTAGCAAATCCAAGGATGAATGTATGAGAGATTATGGGAGGCTTTGACATTCTAGGATTTGGAGGGAGATGGGTATTGTTTTAAAACTGCAGTTACCACTGGTGAAAGAGTTGAAGATTTTACGAAAACTGACTCTTGAAGTAATCGTAAGCACTTTGAAAAGTCAGACTTGCAGAGCAGCGATGTTGGGGGGAGATTGAGGCCCACTTCCGGGATCAGGCGGGGCAACCTTTTTTGGCTTTTTCTTTCTCTGGATTATTAAGAGGAAAGGTAGGAGGATATGTCTAACAGTGCCAAATGTAGGAAGGAGGTGGTGGTTGATGGACGTTTGTTTCAGAATTGTTTGAATGGTTATGGCCCAACAATGATCTCTCAAGTCCCCGAAGTCATAATCTTGTTAAACCGTACAATTTATAACTGACATACTGCACTTACCTCAGCTTGCACCAGTTATTTGCAAACAGTACGCTGGAAAAAAAACCTGATTACCAAGTTTTCAGAAACCGTTGTACGTTTGTATGTGACCTGTCATTTGAAAGAGTTTGAATTTTATTTCTATTTGTTCGTGGGATGTGGGTATTGCTGACAGGCTCAGCATTTGTTGCCCATCCCTAATTTCCCTTGAAAATGTTGTGGTGAGCTGTTGCCTTAAACTGCTGCAGTCCGTGTGGCATAGGTACATCCAGTGTTTTTAGGAAGGAAAGTCCCAAGACTTTGACTTTGTAACAGTGAATGAATGCTGAAATAGCTCGAGTCTAGCTGCTGTGTGATTTGGTGGGGTTGGTGTTCCCATATGTCTGCAGCTCTTGTCCTTCTAAGTGGTAGAGTTTGGAGGTTTGGAACGTTTTGTCGATGGTGGTTTGACATGATGGATAGTATCTGTTGTGTTTTGTAGATGTGATACTCGGGAGCACGGAAGCTTAAAACAACAGAGCTTTATTTACAGTGTGTGATCTCTTATGTAGCTGTTCTTCTCTCTCTGCTTTCTGTGCTAGGACTTATGACGTTACTCCGGTGAATACATTAATGCAACCGAGCTTCACTCGAGTTAATAATTACTGCAAATACATATTTTCGCCCCATCTTTAAATTGAAAGTTTCCAACAAGTTCAAAACAAGCTCAACATGAACAATAGTCAGTAAATCAGACTTTCCCCCCATACAGGAATTGATGGAATTTCTTTACTCCAAATATTATCCCTAATGCTTTCCTTTCAATCTTCAGCATTTTTATACATATATAAATTTAGAGTACCCATTTTTTTTTCCCCAGTTAAGGGGCAATTTAGCATGGCCAATTCACTTAACCCTGCACATCTTTGGGTTGTAGGGGTGAGACCCACATAGACACAGGAAGACTGTGCAAACTCCACACAGATAGTGACCCAGGGCCGGGATCGAACCTGGGCCCTCAGCGCCATGAGGCAGCAGTGCTAATCACTGCGCCACCATGCCTCATAATAATAATATCTTCAGCTATTTTGTTTGCCTGCGCAAAATAGTCAAAACGCTCAATATAGGAGCTCCATCGCTCCACATTTGCATCAAAGGGCCCCATGATACCGATTAATTAATTAAGACCCTCGTCATTTTTGTATGAATGGAGGTTTCCCGTATGCACACTTCGAAACCGTGTTTTCAGCAGCTACCTTGATTCCCTTGAACACAATGCAACAGCCTGAGCTTCAGCCTCTTATTTATCACCGAGAGCTGAATAATCTGTTCTGCACGCAGATTATCGTTACTCACTTCCACCTAACCTATTGGTTCTTCATGGCACGTGTCACGTTGGATGAAAAGTTTTCCTTTGTAGCTTTTATTTTTTTACAACTTTTCCCAGTAAATTTCTTCTTCCTGGGTGGCCAGCCAGCGAGCATTTATGGTCCTCGTTACTAGTTTTAATGTTGTGCTTTGGAGGTTTGATTCTAGGGAAGATGAAGGTTTAAAACAGCGGAGTTTTATTTGCAGTGTGTGATCTCTTATATGACTTCTTTCTCGGTTTCCTGCCATGGACTTAAGACGTCACTTTCGGCGAATACAACAATACACAACAGATCTTCACGAGAGCCAATAAAAATTAATCCAAATACGTAACAGTATCCTTAGTATGAAGATGGGACCTCGCCTCCACAATGACTGTATGTTGTCACTCCTACCAATATTGCCATGGACGCATGCATTTATGACCGGTATGTTGTTGAGGAAGTGGTTGAGTGGATTTTTCCCTCTTGGTCCTTTCAACACCTGCTACAAGACCAGTCTGACAGGTAATCCTTTCAGGATTCAGCCAGCTGAACCAGTAGTGGTGCCGATGGGCTACTGATGGGCATTGAACTCCTTCACCCTGAGTACATCCTGTGTCCTTGCTGCAAGTGGTGTCCTTTCATTTGGTGTTTAGCATGGAGGAGTGCTGTCAGACATGAAAAGAAATCAAAACTGTGTACAACAAACTTTATAGTTTCCTGGGTTTTTAAAAAATGGACTTCTGAGCAAAAAGATGGTTGAGGCAAATCACATGACTCTCAGGATTTGCCATCTGTCCTGGGAGCATCCAACGGGTTACAGGAACAAAAGAGTTCCCCTCTCATCGTCGTGGATCACCATGGAATCTCCCACCCAGTGGTATGGGCGTCAGGAGCGCAAAACCAGGGGACTTGCAGAGATCAAAACTCATTATTCCCTCACATTTTTTAACAGACCCATCTCACACCTGGGACTGTCCAGCTCCAATTCAAAAGGGGACCATTGAGAGGACAATGGATGTCATTCGGATCTTGATAAGCTAACCCCTCTAGTGTCTGCCCAGACAATGGCTCCCAAATTAAGATCCACAACATGGATGGTGACATTCACTAACAACTGTGACATTATAAACCATACAACAAAGGCCGGACTCAGATGCCAAATAAACATCTCTTTTGAAATCATGGTGGTGGAAGGAGATCACATGACTCACAAACACTTTGAAATCACTAGATTCAGTTCAGAAATGAGAAACGAGCAGTCTGGTGAAATAACACCGACCGGGAAGACCTCCAGCAGGACTCACAGCTGGCCACTGTGTCTGACTTCCTTGAAACCTGTTTGATTTCAAAAGTCTGTGATCATTGCCTGCCAAGTGGTCTAAGCACAGAAATCCCATTGTGCTGCACCATCATTTGTTTCAAAGATTTTCATGCTGTTGTCTCCAGCCCGGAACTCATCTGAATTGCACTCCGCCACAAAGGATAACTCCTCTGGACTTAGAGTCTGGAAATCACATACACTAATCTTCATTTTGGTGGTTTTTTACTATTTTTATCCATAGTTGTAAAAGCTCCCTCTCTTCTGTCGTCCCTCCCCCTTACTGTGTGTGTGTGTGTTTGTGTTTGGCGGGGGGGGGGGGTTGAAAACATCTAATAGTGATGGAGAAATCTAGGGCATTGGCTACAATGTAGAACTGTGAGGAATATGACTGTTTCAGGCTATTGGTGATGGAGCAGCAATTTTGGCACAAGCCCCCAGATGTTAGTGAAGGGGGACTTTGCAGGTCGACTGGGCATGATGTGCATTTGTTTCCAGTTCCTGGGTCGTTGCTGGGTCTGTCCCATTTTATTCTTCAACTTTTAATAAAGCCTTTGTATTAATTGCAGAACGAACTGACTGGTGAGCATTCCTGTATCATGTTGAAGGCACTCAATGAGGAGGAGGAGGATGTGGAATCTCCACGAGAAAACTGGCTCCTTGCCTTCTGGAAAGGTATAATCCAACCCATTGCACTAATAAATTCCAAACTAAAGCTATAAAGTATTGGCTTATACACAGCAAAGTTGTTTTGAGCATTAATGGCTATCATCTAGTATGATAGAACATAGTAGGAGGCCAGTGAAAAAATTAAATGAAAACAAAATGAAATGAAAAATGAAATGAAAATCGCTTATTGTCACAAGTAGGCTTCAATGAAGTTACTGTGAAAAGCCCCTAGTCGCCACATTCCGGCGCCTGTTCGGGGAGGCTGGTACGGGAATTGAACCGTGCTGCTGGCCTGCTTGGTCTGCTTTAAAAGCCAGCGATTTAGCCCAGTGTGCTAAACCAGTCATTTAATAATTGCTCTATTTCATAATTCCAACCAAATAGATTTTGTTTTTGGCTCATCATTACCTCATCCCTCTCCAATGCTATAATAATATTTTGATCAAGACTGCCACTCCAACCCCCATCCTTTCGTAGTCCGAAATGTTGCATTTCTAATCCTCTCCTTTCAGCCAGTTCTGTTATTGCCACCACATTGCAGTCTCATGTGACAACTTGTGCTGTAACTCAGCAGCCTTGCTACGTACAGTGCATGGGTACTCCAAACGTACCTTAGACTGCCTTACGTTTGGCTCCTATATGATCCCTCCTATTTCTGAATTGTTCGTGGCGTCTCAAAGGAGCGCAGTTGGCTGTATGATACAGGGGAGTGCAGGAATGCACTGGCTATCTGGGATTCCGTAGTCAGGGAGACAGGTGTTTCAGCAACTGCCACTGTCAGTCCCTCATGGTATTTTCCTGACCTGGTGCAGTGGGTCAGACAGCTGGTTTCAATTCCCCTACCAGCTGAGGTACCCGTACAGGTGCCGAAATGTGGGGACTAGGGGCTTTTCACAGTAACTTCATTGCAGTGTTAATGTAAGCCTACTTGTGACAATAAACAGATTATTATTATTATTGTGCTTTCCCAGCCTTCTGCGCACCTTGTTTCTCCTCGCTTAACACTTCCTCCTGGTGCTTATCCCCCATAACACTCGCTAACCTTCCACCCAGGGCATTGGTCTCAACTCTGTTGAGATGCAACCTGTCCACCTTGAACAGATCCCTCCTGTCCCAGAACGTATGCCGTGCCTGAAGAATCTGAGCCCTCCCTCCCGCACCACTTATCCAGGCTTGCATTAACCTGACTTATCCGACTAATTAGCGCGTGGCAGTGGAATAATCTACATCTATTGAGGCCCTACTTTTTAAAAAACTTCCCTAAGTTCTGAAACTTAGATGGCATGACGGTGGTCCGTTTCTTTCTTACGTCCTTGGTCCCTACATAAACACAACTTCTCCACCCCCTCTCCTAAATTTTTCTTCACCCTCTCACTGTCCTTTAACATAGAACATACGTGCAGAAGAAGGCCATTCGGCCCATCGAGTCTGCACTGACGCACTTAAGTCCTCATTTCCACCTTATCCCCGTAACCTAATAAACCCTCCTAACCTTGCACCAGGTCAGGAAAATACCATGAGGAACTGATAGTGGCAGTTTCTGAAACACCTATCTCCCTGGCTACTGAATCCCAGATAGCCAATGCATTCCTGCACTCCCCTGTATCAAACAGTGAACTGCGCTCCTTTGAGATGTCATCACTTGTCACCAGTATTTAATAGTGAAAACTGGTTAGTGAGTGACATGTCCCTGGAGGATTCCTGCATTGCCTATCTCTTTCTACCTGCTCAGATGACCGCCCACTTACTGTTCTGTGGTGTGGCTGGAGTGGCCACTTCCTGAAGTGTACAATGCAATATATTCTCCCCACACACACACACCTCCTCTTATGACCCACATTGATTCCAAACATTGTTCACATTCATAACTTTCTGGGATCAGGCAGTTGTAGTTCTATATCTATCTATATTCTAAGGCTTTCCATATAACTATATATCGATATATATAGAGATACATGTAACACATATGTGTGTATACGCAGAATGTGCGTGTGACTCCTTTAACTCTTTATTATTTCTTTATTTCATCTCTATGTATACCAGGCACTTATGTAATGTAATTTTGGGTCTGTTTAGTGTTAATATCACTTGTTATTTTATCCTTTTATTTTAGTTAATTAGGAATATAGGTAGGCCATTTTGTCCCTAAAGGCTGTCCAGCATCATGATTGATCTGTGTCTAACTTTGTATACCTGCCTTTAACCATATCTTAACCATTGGATAAACAAAAAAAAATCTTTGATTTAAAATTTATGCTTGATCTGCCTTCAATTGTTTTTTGTGGAAAGCGTTCCAAGCTACTTCTCTTTGTGTGTCGAAGTATTTCCTAACTTCACCCCTGAAAGGTCCGGCTCCAATTTTTGCTCTGTGTCCAATCCTGGACTACCGCCAGCAGAAATAGTTCACAAGAATATCAGGAATAGGCCAGTCAGCCCCTCGACTCTGCTCACCATTCAATGAGATCATGGCTGATCTGCTTCAACACCATTTTCCTGCACTCTTCCCGTATTGCTTGATGTTTCAATATAATAAATATGTAGAAATCTATTGATCTCAGCCTTGAACATTCTCAATGATTGAACTTCCACAGGCCCAGGGATAGAGAATTCCGAAGATTCGCCACCCTCCGGGTGAAGAAATTCCCCCTCATCGCCGTTCTGAATGGCCTTCCCCCTTATTACGAGACTGTGTCCCCTGGTTCTAGACCCGCTAGCCAGGGGAAACATCCTGAATCTATTCTGCCGATCCCTGTACGAATTTTGTTTGTTTGAATTAGATCACCTCTCATTCTTCTAAACTCGAGAATAAATGCCCAGCCTATTTAATCTTTCCTTGTAGGGCACTCCCTCCATCCCAGGGATTAATCTGGCAAACGTTTGTCTCCAATAAGAGAGAAGCAAATCATTGCCCCCTGACATTCAGTGGCATTACAATCACTGAATCCCCCACTATCAACATCCCTGGGGTTACCATTGATCAGAAACTGGACTGGACTATCCATTTAAACACTACAGTGTTTACAGTGGCTACAGTAACAGGTCAGAGGCTAGGAATCCAGCTGCGAGTAAGTCATCTCCTGACTCCCCAAAGCCTTTTTAAAATATATTTTAATGTACCCAATTCCTTTTTTTCCAATTAAGGGGAAATTCTTGCATGGCCAGTCCACCTACTCTGCACATCTTTAGGTTGAGGGGGTGAGACCCACGCAGACAAGGGGAGAATGTGCAAACTCCACACGGACAGTGACCTGGGGCCTCGTCACTATGAGGCAGCAGTGCCAACCACTGTGCTGCCCATAACTCACCAAAGCCTGTCCACAGTCTACAAGGCACAAGTGAGGAGTGTGATGGAATATTCTCCACTTGCTTGCATGAGTGCAACTCCAACAACACTCAAGAAGCTCGACACTATCCAGGACAAAGCAGCCCGCTTGATTGGCACCCCTTCCACAAACATTCACTCCCTCCACCACCGATGCACAGTAGCAGAGTGGCAGCATGTACCATCTACAAGATGCACTACAGGAATTCACCCAGCATCTTCCGAACTCCGGACCATTACCATCTAGCAGGACAAGCACAGCAGATACATGGGAACACCACCACCTGGAAGTTCCCCTCCAAGTCACTCACCACCTTGACTTGAAAATATATCGGTGTTCCATCATTGTCCCTGGGTCAAAATCCTAGAACTCACTCGCTAATAGCACCTACACCACATGGACTGCAGCGGTTCAAGAATGCAGCTCACCATCATCTTCCCAAGGGAAATTAGGGATGGGCAACAAATCTTCAGTTCTCTGCCAGAAGGCAGATCTGACCCACAATGTGTGATTTCCACCATTAGTAAAACAAGGAGACAGGCCCCAAAACCCCAGCTGGACCGGGATGGAACCCCTGTGTTGTTGGCACCAATCTGATCCACTCCGGCTACCGTGCCAACTGCCTTCCCCAAGGAGTCTGAGTTGCTATGGCAGCAAGCATGTTGTAACCTGGAGCTATGGATAGTGGTGGTCGAGGCTCCAATTTTTTCCCATCACAAGGCTGACCAAGAATCTCTTCCACTGTTACCACATGATATTGGCATGTTGGAAGGATTTAAAAGTTGTTGCTCAACCTGTTTGACTGCGTTATGAACGCACATTCCTTGGCCATCAGATCCTGAGGTTGGGCTTGAACCTGGAACCTCTGGCTCTGGAGTAGGGACATTACCCACTGCACCACAAGACCTCCTACACTGCTTACATTACTGCTTTTCTTTGTGTTATCAGCAAATTCTTTGTGTCATCAGCAAATTCTTTGTCATCAGCAAATTTGCCAAGCGGCTTTCTATCGGCTTTCTATCCCATCATCTGAGTTGTTAATTAATCCTGAATAGTTAAGGTCTCGACACAGATCCATGCAGGACATCACTAGTCACATTCTGCCAATTATTTGTTTGCAGTACTTTTTTTATACTATGAAAATCACTTGGATTCCCGGCCCTGGGTCACTGTCCGTGTGAAGTTTGCACATTCTCCCTGTGTTTGCGTGGGTCTCACCCCCACAACCCAAAGATGTGCAGATTAGATGGATTGTTCATGCCAAATTGCCCCTTAATTGGAAAAATGAATTGGGTACTCTAAATTTATTTTTTAAAAAGAAAAAAAATCACTTGGATTTAGAGGAGTTTAAAATCAGTAATTAATTTCTCTGAATATTGGTTAATTATTTATTTGTCTTTTTTAAAATCGTAATTTCTCAATTGATGTTCAGGAACTGCAGTTAATATTAGAGCGCACACTAAATTGGTTTACCATGGTTTACTGGCTCCCCTGCTGTATCGTCATTTCTGCAAACGTTCTCTGGCTGTTTTCCCGCACTACCATTGTACATGTTCTCCTGATCCTCTGCTGCATTACTGTTCATTTGCTTGGAGCCGTCCCTGAGTTGTTGCCCACTTTCCCAATACACTCTCTTAAAATACCAAAGGAATTTGACACCAATACTTTGTACGAATACTTGAAAGACAGCTATTTCTCTTTTTAAATGTACGGCCCATTTACAAATTCTCATTTTTGTTCATGGACAGTAACAAGCAGATACGTTAAGATCAATCATTTGCACTCTTGGTTAGTGAATTTTAGAAACAATTACTCTGGTGATGTAAAGCAATTTTAAAAATTAAGAGCTTTGGTCCACTTATGTTCCTAACATAACATAACAACCTGGCAAATAGATTTTTTTTGAAAGAAAATCGAAAGCCAAGTTTAAATATCGACTTTAAGGAAAAACATTGTTTAAGCATTCTCGTTGAATGTACAGATGTGAATAAATAAGTCTGTCCACAGATTTCCGAAGACGGTTTCTGTCCCTCCTGTCTTACCAGTTCAACAGTTTCCCTCCCTCCGTGGCATTGAATATCCTTCAGAATAAAAACATGAAGCAGGAATTAAAGCCAAGTAAGTGACCAACTTATTTTCTGATTGAAGAATCTACAAAGTTCATATTTTGTTTTAAGTAAAGTCTGTATTTCAAATAATGTGCAGTGACAAATAATTTTGACAAAATCATAGAACAGCTAAAGTCTTTGTAGAATGTAATTAAAGCAGTTGGGGGTAGTCGCTAAGAATTTTAAGAGTTAAGAAAGACTTAAATGTGCAGAGGCAAAAAGATCTAGTTGCCTGCATTAGGGAATGTACAAAATGGTAGACAAACATAACTTCAAAAACTTTGATGTAAACTGAGCCTGAGGGGGGGGGGGGGGATCAGAAATTAGAATGGCTATTGTAGGATATCGCGACTATTAAAATGGGAGGCAGTGGCATAGTGGTATTGTCGCTGCATTAGCAATTCAGAGACCTAGGTTGATGCTCTGGGGAACCGGGTTCAAATCCCACTCTTGAGCAGTATGTCCCGAGGATCTTGGCAGCTTGACCACTTGAATTAAAAGTGTAATGATGGCCATGAAGCCATTAGGGAAGGAAATCAGTCGTCCTTATCGAGTCTGTCCTGCACGTGACTCCAGACCCACAACAATGTGGTTGACTCTTAAATGCCCTCCGGGTTGGGCAATAATGCTGGCCCAGCCAGCGACACCCACATCACATAAACAAAAAAACAAACAAATGCTGAATATTAGTATTGATCAGTCTATCAGCAATATTTTGCCACTTGTGTCTCCATGCCAACATGTGATTGTGGGATTTGCCATGTCGTAACATGCCGACGTGTGATTGTGAGATTTGCCATGTAGTGACTACATGCCAACATGTGATTGAGATTTGCCATGTCGTGACTACATGTCAAAAGTAATTAATTGGATGCGAACAACTGGAAAGTCCTGAGGATGATGAAGAACTGCTGTCTAAATGCAAAATCTTTGTTTCTGTTGAAATTATTAATGTTCTTTTGTAAACTTCATGATACGAAGTGCGGCCTCAGTTGGTGTTCTGCATTGTACCGATCTCTATGAAAAAAGGCCTTTCAAGTATCCAAAGCAGCCTTAAACACATTAGAAGATGTTTTAAAATCTTTTTTTTATGCCTCTTTCATTTACTCTTTCAGGGCTAAACAGGTCTGAGCTGGAAACTAAATTTACACCCTATGACCTGAAGCGATTAGAGATGTACTCGCGAAACATGGTAGACTACCACCTGATCATGGATATGCTGCCTAGTATTTCTCAGCTTTACTTCTTAAACCAACTTGGTGACATCTCATTATCTGTTGCACAGTCTGTAGGTATTCTAATAGTTTTCAGCTTTTATATGTGTGCAAGGCATTGGCAGAAAGATTTGAGTTTCTCCAGACAACATTAATAGGCCATAACCTCCTGGTTCCCCAGTATCGGATTTGGGGAGTACCCCAATGAGCTGGGATATCCCTCGCTGAAGTTAACACGAAAGAGTTTACCCGGTAATTGTCCAAAAGTCTAAACTTCCCAGGACAATTGTGCTGGGCTGGGAACTATTCGACAAAGTAATTTGTTAAATTCAGATGGTCCTGCCAATTTTACCCTGATACTTACCTTGAAAGAGTTAGAAGGGAAAAAAGCATTTCTAACTCCAGAGTAACTATTTTAAAAACACAGACCGGTCCCGCATGGCACACTGGACCCCCACACCACATCCAACCAAGTCCACAGCCTGGCCTGGCCCAACACTGGACAACCTCTCTCTCTCTCTCTCTCTTTCTCTATCTCTCCCCCCCCCCCCCAAATCTCTGGACATGACCCCCTTACAAGTCCACCCCTCCTGATCTGACCACCCCCACTCCCAGTCTAACAAATCCCCCACAACCGGATCTCCCCCATTGTTCCAACAGTCCCCGTCCAATACTGGGTCTTACTCCCTTTGTTGTCTTGAAGAGCCTGGTAACCTTTTTTAACCTATTCCAGCCAGATAACTTCTAATCCTTGACCCGACTTTCACTGTGAAGGTTACACCAGAGATTCTTTCACTCTGTTCCAAGCTAGACAAATCTGCCAGCCTCCATTAAATACTCAGGAATAGGTCTTTTCAATATGAGCCCGAGCTTCCACCCGGGTTCTGTCTGGTCAGCATTTTATCTGATTTAGGTGCCGGACTGGCTGCCTCTACCTCCTTCTTTCTGTTTCACAGACGGCGGCAGAGTTCCTTGGGTTTGAGAGTTTCTGGGAAAGTTTAGAAGCTTAGAAACCCTCAACCTGCTTTCCATTGGCTTTTCCCTTACCAAAGCTCATCTCCATGGCACTATGAATCACATGGGCCTATTAACTAGGTAGAAGCCCTAACTAGCTAACACCTAGACTCCAAATTCCATGACGTCTGATATTCCTAACACTTTCCTATGAGACCAGCTGGCTAACAGGCTACCCACAGTCAGCAGAACTGCTCTTACCGTTTTCTACAGGCGTGAACATATTGTAACTTCTTAGTATGTCAACCTGGTTCCCCCCAATGTCTTTTTTTTAAAAAATATATTTTATTCAAGATTTTTGGCCAAACATAACAGTACGTAGTGTTTCTTTTACACAACAATAAAGCAATATAAATAACAGTGGCCAGTTTTAAACAAATAAATAAATAATATATAAACAAAAACAAAACTGAATGGCAACTGCCTTGTCCAAAATAAATACTCTCCAAAAATACACTCCAACAATCCAATATACAATTACCTATAACAAATACCTATACATATTATACATATACAATAACATCTCTGAGAGGCCGTACGATTCCTCCCTCCCCCCTGGGTTGCTGCTGTTGTCTACTTCTTTTCCATTCCCTCTATCTTTTTGTGAGGTAATCGACGAACGGTTGCCACCGCCTGGTGAACCCCTGAGCCGAACCCCTTAACACGAACTTAATCCGTTCTAACTTTATAAACCCTGCCATGTCGTTTATCCAGGTCTCCACACCCGGGGGTTTGGCTTCCTTCCACATCAACAATATCCTGCGCCGGGCTACTAGGGACGCAAAGGCCAACACGTCAGCCTCTCTCGCCTCCTGCACTCCTGGCTCTTCTGCAACCCCAAATATAGCCAACCCCCAGCTTGGTTCGACCCGGACCCCCACCACCTTCGAAAGCACCTTTGCCACCCCCACCCAGAACCCCTGTAGTGCCGGGCATGACCAGAACATGTGGGTGTGATTCGCTGCCCCCCAATGTCTTTTAACAGCCAAACTACCCAGGATTTTTGTTGGGCATAATTAAACTTCATATTTGTGACAGTACCTCACTCACAGGAGCATTCTGACTGATTTCCTTTGCGTTAATCATGGGATGCTGAGGGTAGGTTTTGCTGAAAATAAGCACCTACCAGGGATCAAGCTGGTCCTTGTGGTACGTTATATGGTGAATGATTAAAGAGAGTATTTTACATATTTTCGTTATTTTATTACATCTAAATATTTGCTGTAGCACATATTCTAAATTTGCTGCTAATAGTAGCAGCATCCACTTTTCTGAATGAATTTATGCAATGCGAACGTTAACTTGAAGCTCTGTGGGAAGGAGTCATTTATCAAGTGGTTTAAATTTTGCACATTTACTAAATATGTAACTGTGTTTTCACGAGTGGCTTTTCCCTGTTTTCAGGCACTGCTGTTGGGTGTTGGACTTCAGCACAAATCTGTTGACCAGCTTGAGAAAGAAATTGATCTTCCAAGCAGCCAATTGATGGGCCTTTTCAACCGGTTAATCCGCAAAGTTGTCCAGGTAATTGACTCTTGGAGCACAGTGCTCTTCTTTCTGTTTGATTGCAGGAAGAACTGAATCCCCTTCAACACAGCCAGATGTTGAAATAGAAATAGACCTACTAGTTGCACATAATAACTGATCTTGTTACATATTGGAGCTTACATGTACATGAATTCAATACATTTCAAATTGTAAATTTCAAATTGTGACTCTCATACATTGTTACATTCAAATTTTAGTGTTAGCGTGAGAGCTCCAAGACTGTCTTGCTGATGTGGCTCCCAAACAAAATTCATTTGTTTCTCTCTTTGCTACACTGTCGATTTAATGAAAGTTTTTTTAGTTACTTCTATGTAGTGCAGTGAGTTGGGAAGGATTGAAATTGGTGCTCCAAACTTATTGGTGCTTATTAAAATGACCCTGTCTGTGTGTTTAATATCTATATCAGCTTATTTATGATTTCATGCCTGAATCCCTTTTCAATGTGTTGCCATAAATGGAAAGTATTCTAGTAAAATAAATCAGTTGAAATGATACACAGGGTGACAAACAAAACAACATTCCTATTGCACTTGAACTGTGGCTTCAAATATCCTTTGGGAGAAAAGTTCACCATTCCTGGTTGTGTGTTTATGTTAGCTCTTCAATAACATTCTGGAAAAGGCTGTGGAGGAACAAATGATTACCGCAAAGGAGATAGTCATGGAACCTACAATCAAATCACTTTCTGAGGATCTGGTATGGATGAACCCTTGTGTTGAACTATTCACTATCTAAGCAGGAAAGTTGCTGAAGTATAATGCCAATAGTTTCATACTCACGGTCAGCAAAGCCAATTTATACGTTTTTAAAATCTGCATTTTCATCTAGTTGCAGAAACTTATGTATTTCCAATACATTCGACTGTAGGATTATCTTGATAACGTGGAACTAGTTCTTTCAAAATCCTCTCGGATTCCTCGTGCCCGCACAACCGCCCGTCCTCGCCTTCACCTCTGAATATCTTGTTTTTGTGGGAAACGTAGCCTGTTTCTAAGGTTCACTGGGTGAGGTGACGAAATTCCAGCAAAGAAAGGAATGGAAGAATTATCCATCACTAGTTCCAACATCTACTGCCTGGTTAAAGAGCAACGTTGAGGTGGTTACCTGGATGGCCTCTTTATCAGCAGTTATTGGTGCATGGTGACCAGTAACCCTGCACAAAGGTGGAAAAGTGACTGCGTACTGTCACAAATATTGAATGTCCAGAATAAAAGGTTTTGCCCAGGGCTTCATTAATTGATGACCGCTTGAAACAAATGTTTTTAAAATGAATAAAAAATATTTTTTTATTACGGAAAGGTAGAGCTTACCACTAATTTAGTTCTGACACTTATTTGGAAAGGTGATTAAAGATGCTGCACCCCAGGTGTAGAACACTGCAGGTATGGCAATTCATCCTAAATAACCTTGCTTTGGTATTTGTTTCTAATGTAGGAGGAAGCGGCAAAGGAATTCCAAGCAAAACACAAAGAAGAAGTTGAAAAATTAAAAGGAATGGATCTAACTCAGTAAGACAATTGTTGATGAATTATACAATGCAAGCTAAGTTACAGGTTTGCAAAGTCTGTGCTGCTGAGGGACATCCGATGTATTAACTTTCAAACACCAATGGTTTAATTTATAGGGCCACTTGGGTAAAATCATATCTCGTGATGAATTACTTCAACTTTAGTTCAGTATATTTTATCTTCATACATATTCTTACTTGTGTTGGGATTTGTCAACCACATAAATGGAACTCTCAATTGCGCTAGTTAGGTGTTCAAAACGGTTGTCTTGTAAAGCTGATATAAGTAGATGACTTTTCTTTAATTTTTAGGACCCAAGTTTAATTCCAATTCAAATAACCTGCAAATATTTGGTGCAAGGTTCCTATGTAAAGCAAGTTGATGGTCTCAATCCAGCTCATAGGTCAATAATGCTCACAGCAAAGGTTGCCCTCTCTAGGGAAAGCTGGAAGCTACAAATGGCTGTTCCTATGTTCATAAGATATAAAGCAGCAGAATTAGGCCTTTTGTCCCATTGAGGCTGCTCTACCATTCGATCATACTGATCTCATCCTGGCCTTAACTCCACCGTCCTGTCCGTTTTCCGTAACCCTTCAACCCATTACCAGTTAAAAATCTGTCTTAACTCCTCAAACTTACTCACTGTCCCAGCAACCGCCGCATTCTGGGGCAGCGAATTCCACGGATTCACAACCCTTTGGGAGAAGTAGTTTCTCCTCAACTCCGTTTTAAATTTGCTGCCTCTTCTCGTAAATTCATGACCTCTTGTAGAATGCCCCACAAATGGAAATGCCTTTTCGCAGTGGAGTGCTCTTCGGGTGATTTAAAGCCTGTTGATAGGTCAGAGGTGTCATTGTCCATAATTGGAGTCACTGTTGTAACATAGGAAAGTGGCACCCAGTTTCCAGAGCAACCAAAGATCTTTCCATTAGAATAATTAATGTTGAGAGGTTCTGAGCGGGATTTAAAATTATATTGGGGTTTTTCATCAGGTAAATAAAGATAAGATTACTTTTATTGGACTTTCTTTGGTAATTGAAGCACGTAAATGTAAGAGAATCAGAAGCGGAACCATGGGCAAGGTTAAGAGGAGATGTTTTTACCCAGAAGACTCTTGGGACGTTGGGTGCTCTGCTCGAAACAGAAATTGAATCAAAATCTCCTTTGCATTTCAAATAAATTTACAAGTAGTTACAATTCACGTGGGCTCTGGAAGGGTGAATGGCAACAGACTATTTATTTTTGAGAACATGAATGGAAGAAGGATATCCAGCTCCTCGAGTCTGCTCTTACCATTCAATCAGACCATGGCTGATCTATTTCACCTTCCAATCATATCCCCATGTCTCTTCATTTCTTTTGTGTCTAAAAATTCTTTCCTCTCGCCCTTCAGTATACTCAGCAACTGAGTATCTGCAACCCTCTATAATTCCAAATATTCACAATCCTTAGTGAAGAAAGTCCTCCTCTTCTCTGTGGCGAATGGCCAACCCCGTATTCTGAGACTGTGACCCTTAGCTGCAGCCAAGCATCACAGCCAAGTCAATTCTGTCTTCCCAAAGGTTACTGAGTGGCAGGAGAGGGAATCCTGGCCAGCTTTCCATGTCTTAAACATGGAGTATTCAGGATTGTTGTAGCATCCCAATACTGCGTTTGCTGAGTTAACTGAACAGGGATTGAATTTAGGACTAACCTAGTTTATACGATTCAGTTATTAGTTAAACCTCCTGAACCTGGGGGAGGGGAGGCACACAGGAATTACTTCTATTTTTCTAAAGGGTTTGGCTGCAAGAATTTTTTTTTAAACTATGTCCTGTTGCTTGACGGTTGTGTGCGCAGTAGCTTCATTAAATATGGCACTGCAGAATAAATTGGTCGTACTGGGAAACAGAATATAGTCAAAATGCAAATGATTTATTCTTGATTGCCAACCTTGTGTAGTTATGGAAGCTCCTTACCTATGAAAGATTTTGATTAATATGTATCTCCAGTACGCTTTCATGAATATTTTTAAATTCCGTGGTAATTAGTGGCAACAGTTCGGTACCTGATGAGTTTTGGTTTGCGGCATGTACACCATCAATTATGGTAACACGCGTGTGTAATTTGATCATCATGTATTTACTGATTTTATTTTGCTCATAACATCAAAATACACGGTATTGCTTATTTAGGACTGTAGATATTTATCACTTTTTTTTTCTCTCCAGATATATGATCCGTGGAAATGCCGAGGAATGGAATGACGTGTTAAAGACGGCAGGACAGAATGCTACAATTATCAGCATTCAGGGGTGAGGGATGTGCCAAAGTTATTTTTGGATTAATGGTATTTTTTTTGCAGTATTACTGTGTTTATTCAATGCACGTAAGCAGTTTTGGACACCATAATCAAAAAGCACCTCCGATTGTTTGTGAGAACAGTTTTGGGGGACTCATTCCCAACCTGTACACACACACTTTATACGTCTCCAAGTTTGATCTATTTTATTCATTTGCGGGATGTGGGCATCGCTGACTAGGCCAGCAGTTGTTGCCCATCCTAATTGTCCGTGGGAAGGTGGTGGTGAGCTGCCTTCTTAAACCGCTACAGTCCATGTAGTGTAGGTACACCCACAGTGCTGTTCCAGGATTTGACCCAGCAACAGTGAAGGAATAGTGATATATTTTCAAGTCAAGATGGTGAGTGACTTGGAGGATAACCTCCAGGTGGCGGTGTTCCCATTTACCTGCTGCCCTTGTCCTTCTAGATGGTAACAATCATGAGTTTGGAAGGTGTTGCATAAGGAGCCTTGGTGAGTTACTGCAGTGCATTTTGGAGCTGGCGCACACTGATGTTACTGCTTGTTGGTGGTGGAGGTACTGAATGCTTGTGGAAGGGGGAGCTGCTTTGTTCCTAATGGTGTTGAACGTCTTGAATTTTGCTGGAGCTGCACTCGTCCAGGCAAGTGGGCGAGTACTCCATCATAGATTGTGGACAGGCCTTTGGGAGTCAGGAGGAATTCCTAGCCTCTGAGCTGCTCTTGTAGCCACAGTATTTATATGGATAGTCCCCCCCCCCCCCGGATGTTGATTGGAGATGGCCATTGTCAAGGGCACTTGTGTGACACAAATGTTACTTGCCACTTGCCCAAGTCTGAATATTGTCTAGGACTTGCTGCATTTGGATATGGATTGCTTTATTCTCTGAGGAGTCACGAATGGTGCTGAACATTGTGCAATCATCAGCAAAATCATTCCCACTTCTCACCTTGTGACGGAAGGCAGGTCATTGATGAAGCAGCTGAAGGTGGTTGGGCCAAGGACAATATCCTGAGGAACTCCTGCAATGAATGTCCTGGAACTGAGATGATTGACCTCCAACCACCACAACCATCTTCCTTTGTGCCAGGAATAACTGCAAGGGGTCTTCCCCTGATTCCCATTGACTCCAGTTTTGCTAGGGCTCCTTATGCCATACTCTGTCAAATGCCGTCTAGATATCAAGGTCAGTCACTCACCTCAGCTGTTTTGTCCATGTTTGAACCAAGGCTGTAATGAGGACAGCAGCTGAGTATGACTTGGGAATTCAAACTGCGTGTCAGTGAGCAGGTTATGGCTAAGCAAGTGCCACTTGATTGTGCTGTCGATTTTTCAGCTGTATTGGCACAGCTTGGCAAGGAGCCCTGCAAGTTCTGGAGCGCAAGTCTTCAGTACAATTGCCAAAATTTTGTCAGGGCCCATAGCCTTTGCAGTATCCAGTGCCTTCAGCCGTTTCTTGAAATCATGGGGTGAATGAAATTGGTTGAAGACTGACATCTGTGATGTTGGGGGGCATCAGGAGGAGGCTGAGGTGGATCAAACACTCGGCACTTCTGGCCGAAGATTGTAGCAAATGCTTCAGCCTTCCCTTCTGCACTGATGTGCAGGGCCCCTCCAGCTTTGAGAATGCAACATTTGAAGGAGAAAATTAATCTTCACTTGGAGAGCGAAGGTTTGATCAGTGATAGTATGGCTTTGTCACAGAGAGAATTTGGAATCTAGACTTCCTACAGTGCAGAAGGAGGCCATTCGGCCTATCAAGTCTGCACCGACTCTGAAAGAGCACTCTACCTAGGCCCACTCCCCCAACATGGTACAGGGATGATGGTCGTTTTCTTGAAGCAGATAGGGACCTCAGATTGTTGTAAAGAGAGTTTGAAGATGTCTGCGAATACCCCCGCCAGCTGATCCATGCAAGACCTGAGTGCTCGTCTGGATACCTCATCTGGGGCAGTGGCTTTCCGAGAGTTGACCTTCGAGAAGGCTGCTCCGACATCTGCAATGGTGACCTCGGATACAAGTTCATCCGAGGCTTCTAGGGTGGAGTGCGTGCTCTCGCTGACCTCTTGCTCAAAACGGGCATGGAATGTGTCAAGCTCATCAGTTGGAGCTGGCGATTTTACATCCCTTCATCTTGTAGCCCTTTATGTCTTGCAGACCTTGCCATAGTCGGTGGGAGGTCCGTGTGGCTAGCCTGGGACTCGAGGTGGGAGATCCGGTACTGTCTTTTGGAATCTTTGATGGATCTCCATCGATCATATCTGGTTTCTTGTATAGGTCAGGGTCACCTCAGACCTAGACTTTAGCAAGCAGTGGATATGCCTGTTCATCCAGGATTTCCGGATCCTGGAAACCCTTACAGATCCCTTATTGTTTGTGATATATATAAAGTATATAGATGAGAATGCGGGGGGATTAATAATGTGTGGTATTATCAGGTATTGCAGTACCCGAGAGGCTGATGACCATTGGTTAAACCTAGGAGTTTACCATTGGCTGTTGGTATGTAGCTCCGCCCTGACAGGCGGAGTATAAGAACTGGTGCCGTCCCAGCAGCCCTAATTTTCTATAAGAAAGCTGCTGGGGAACAGTTCTAGTCGATTAAAGTCTTCAGTTGTGTTGCTACCTCGTCTTTGATTGTAATTGATCGTGCATCAATTTAATCGACTAAACTTAAGCTGAAAGGATGGACCGCCGAATCAAGCCGGAGTGTCTACAACTCAGCCCCCACGCGGAGAACTCGGCAGCGATATTTAAGCACTGGCAAGCGTGCTTTAAAGGCTACCTCGAGACGGCCGGAGGCACCCCCTCAGGAGAACAGAAACTGCATCTCCTGCACTCAAGGGTAAGCCCTGGGATCTACACCCTCATCGAGGAGGCGGAGGACTTCGATGCTGCGATCGAACTGTCAAAAGGACGGGAAGCCTTTATCAGGTGCGCCCTCTCTGGCCGGTAGAAGTGCAGTTTGCACTCCGCGCAGATTTGGCAGTCCCTGGTGACTGTCCTGACCTCCTCAATGGAATAGGGCAGGTTGCGGGTCTTAATGAAGAGGAAAGGGTCTTAATGAAGAGGAAAAAACGAGTGACCCCCGGGTGGCAGAGGTCCTCGTGGAGGTCACCTGCTTGCAACTAGACGGCAAAGCCCCGGGAAATCGTTGGAGGAGTTCTACCGTGCGCTACTGGTGCTGGGCAGAGACTGTGGCTGCCCACAAGTTTCGGGGAGCGAGCACACGGAACTTCTAATCCGGGATGCCTTCGTAGCAGGTATGAGCTCCTCAGAGATCTGCCAAAGGCTCATAGAAAAAGACACCCTGGGACTTAGAGAGGCACGGGCCCTGGCAGGGTCCATGGATGTTGCCTCCAGAAACGCGCAGTCCTATGCGCCCGATCGCGCGGCGGCCCCAAGGGCTGCGTGGCATCCCGCAGCGGCAGCCCCGCAGACCTTCCCCATGTCCCCACAGGCCTCGCTGTAAGACGGCCCGCTAAATCCGTCGGGCCCCGCAGTTTCTTCTGCGGGCAGGCAAAGCACCCCCGCCAGCACTGCCTGGCCCGCACCTCCACCTGCAAAGGGAGCGGCAAGAAGGGCCATTTTGTCGGGGTCTGCCAGGCACGAGCCATGGCCACGGTCTCCAGTGACACCGGACCGCCGCGGCAACCTTCCCTTCGGGCTCCAGGCGGCCAGCACTCACCGCCACCCCCCTATCCTAGGGCCACGTGCGACCCACGGGCACGGCCATCTTGCCCCTCGGACACCACGCTGGATGGGTGGGCGCCGCCATTTTGTCCATCTCCGCCGCCATTTTGTCCATCCCCGACCACCATGGGAGACGCCATTTGGATGGGGCCCCAGGCCCCCAGCACGGTCGACTACACGCTGCCCGATCAAAACCTGCAACTGCTTCATCTGGCCTCGGTAACTCTGAACCAAAATCGATCTTGGACACTCGCAACAGCAACGACGACGGTCTTCATCAACGGCCACGTGAAGTCATGCCTGATCGATTCTGGGAGCACGGAAAGCTTTATACACCCCGACACAGTAAGGCGCTGTTCACTTGTTACCTACCCTGTAAACCAAAGATTCTCCCTGGCCTCCGGGTCTCACACGGTGGAGATAAAGGGGTTCTGCCTAGCAAACCTCACTGTCCAAGGCAGGAAATTCAACAAGTTCCGCCTTTATGTTCTGCCGCACCTCTGCGCGGCTACACTCCAATGTAACTTGCAAAGCTTGACCTTCAAATTTGGCGGCCCTATATCCCCCCCCCCTTACTGTCTGCGGCCTCACGACCCTTAAGGTCGACCCGCCTTCCCTGTTTGCGAACCTCACCCCAGATTGCAAACCCGTCGCCACCAGGAGCAGACGGTACAGTGCCCAGGACCGGACCTTCATCAGGTTAGAGGTCCAAAGGCTGCTGAGGGAAGGGGTCATCGAAGCGAGCAACAGTCCCTGGAGAGCTCAAGTAGTGGTGGTAAAGACCGGGGAGAAATATAGGATGGTCGTTGACTACAGTCAGACCATCAATAGGTTTACGCAGCTGGATGCGTACCCTCTCCCCCGCATATCCGACCTGGTAAACAGGATCGCGCAATACAAGGTCTTCTCCACGGTGGATCTCAAGTCCGCCTACCATCAGCTACCCCACCGTACTAGTGACCGCAAATACACTGCCTTCGAAGCAGATGGGCGGCTCTATCGATTTTTAAGGGTTCCCGTTGGTGTAACTAATTGGGCCTCGGTCTTCCAACGCGAGATGGACCAAATGGTTGACCGTTACGGCTTACGCACAACATAGAACATAGAACATAGAACAATACAGCGCAGTACAGGCCCTTCGGCCCACGATGTTGCACCGAAACAAAAGCCATCTAACCTACACTATACCATTATCATCCATATGTTTATCCAATAAACTTTTAAATGCCCTTAATGTTGGCGAGTTCACTACTGTAGCAGGTAGGGCATTCCACGGCCTCACTACTCTTTGCGTAAAGAACCTACCCCTGACCTCTGTCCTATATCTATTACCCCTCAGTTTAAGGTTATGTCCCCTCGTGCTAGCCATTTCCATCCGCGGGAGAAGGCTCTCACTGTCCACCCTATCTAACCCTCTGATCATTTTGTATGCCTCTATTAAGTCTCCTCTTAACCTTCTTCTCTCTAACGAAAACAACCTCAAGTCCATCAGCCTTTCCTCATAAGATTTTCCCTCCATACCAGGCAACATCCTGGTAAATCTCCTCTGCACCCGTTCCAAAGCCTCCACGTCCTTCCTATAATGCGGTGACCAGAACTGTACGCAATACTCCAAATGCGGCCGTACCAGAGTTCTGTACAGCTGCAACATGACCTCCTGACTCCGGAACTCAATCCCTCTACCAATAAAGGCCAACACTCCATAGGCCTTCTTCACCACCCTATCAACCTGGGTGGCAACTTTCAGGGATCTATGTACATGGACACCTAGATCCCTCTGCTCATCCACACTTTCAAGAACTTTTCCATTAGCCACATATTCCACATTCCTGTTTTTCCTTCCAAAGTGAATCACCTCACACTTCTCTACATTAAACTCCATTTGCCACCTCTCAGCCCAGCACTGCAGCTTATCTATATCCCTCTGTAACCTGCTACTTCCTTCCTCACTATCGACAACACCACCGACTTTAGTATCGTCTGCAAATTTACTCACCCACCCTTCTGCGCCTTCCTCTAGGTCATTGATAAAAATGACAAACAGCAACGGCCCCAGAACAGATCCTTGTGGTACTCCACTTGTGACAGAACTCCATTCTGAACATTTCCCATCAACCACCACCCTCTGTCTTCTTTCAGCTAGCCAATTTCTGATCCACATCTCTAAATCACCCTCAATCCCCAGCCTCCGTATTTTCTGCAATAGCCTACCGTGGGGAACCTTATCAAACGCTTTGCTGAAATCCATATACACCACATCAACTGCTCTACCCTCGTCTACCTGTTCAGTCACCTTCTCAAAGAACTCGATAAGGTTTGTGAGGCATGACCTACCCTTCACAAAGCCATGCTGACTATCCCTGATCATATTATTCCTATCTAGATGATTATAAATCTTGTCTCTTATAATGCCCTCCAAGACTTTACCCACTACAGACGTGAGGCTCACCGGTCTATAGTTGCCGGGGTTGTCTCTGCTCCCCTTTTTGAACAAAGGGACCACATTTGCTATCCTCCAGTCCTCTGGCACTATTCCTGTATCCAATGATGACATAAAAATCAAAGCCAATGGTCCAGCAATCTCTTCCCTGGCCTCCCAGAGAATCCTAGGATAAATCCCATCAGGCCCCGGGGACTTATCTATTTTCAGCCTGTCCAGAATTGCCAACACCTCTTCCCTACTTACCTCAATGCCATCTAATCTATTTACCTGGAGCTCAGCATTCTCCTCCACAACATTATCTTTTTCCTGAGTGAATACTGACGAAAAATATTCATTTAGTATCTCGCCTATCTCTTCAGACTCTACACACAACTTCCCATCCCTGTCCTTGACTGGTCCTACTCTGTCCCTAGTCATTCGCTTATTCCTGACATACCTATAGAAAGCTTTTGGGTTTTCCTTGATCCTTCCTGCCAAATACTTCTCATGTCCCCTCCTTGCTCGTCTTAGCTCTCTCTCGTTCCCGTATCATGATAATGTCACCATCTGCGGCCATGACCAGCAGGACCACGACACCAACCTCCGACAATTTCTCCAGACCGCATAAATCCTTAACTTAACGTATAATAAGGGTAAATGCGTATTTAGCACTGACCGCCTAGCCATGCTCGGCTACGTGGTGCGAAATGGAGTTATAGGCCCCGACCCTGAACGCTTGCGCCCCCTTATGGAGTTCCCCCTCCCTCACTGCTCCAAGGCCCTGAAGCGCTGCCTCGGGTTTTTCAGTTATTACGCCCAGTGGGTCCCTAACTACGCAGACAAAGCCCGACCCCATATCAAGTCCACAACCTTCCCCCTGTCGACGGAGGCCCGCCAGGCCTTCTGCCGCATCAAAGCAGACATTGTAAAGGCCACGATGCGCGCCATCGACGAGTCCCTCCCCTTCCAGGTCGAGAGCGATGCGTCCGACGTAGCTCTGGCCGCCACCCTCAACCAAGCGGGCCTTCTCCTGTACCCTCTCTGCTTCCGAAATTCACCATTCCTCGGTCGAAAAAGAGGCACAAGCCATAGTAGAAGCTGTGCGACATTGGAGGCATTACCTGGCCGGCAGGAGATTCACTCTCCTCACAGACCAACGGTCGGTGGCGTTCATGTTCGATAATGCACAGCGGGGCAAGATAAAAAAAACGACAAGATCTTGCGGTGGAGGATAGAACTCTCCACCTACAACTACGAGATCTTGTACCGTCCTGGGAAGTTAAACGAGCCTCCTGATGCCCTGTCCCGCGGCACATGTGCCACTGCACAAGTGGACCGCCTCCGAGCCCTCCACGAGGACCTCTGCCACCTGGGGGTCACTCGTTTTTTCCATTTCATTCAGACCCGCAACCTGCCCTACTCCATTGAGGAGGTCAGGACAGTCACCAGGGACTGCCAAATCTGCGCGGAGTGCAAACCGCACTTCTACCGGCCAGAGAGGGCGCACCTGATAAAGGCTTCCCGTCCTTTTAAACGCCTCAGCATGGACTTCAAAGGCCCCCTCCCCTCCACCGACCGCAACACTTATTTCCTGAACGTGATTGACGAGTACTCCCGGTTCCCAATCGCCATCCCCTGCCCCGACATGACCGCAACCACCGTCATCAAGGCCCTCCAGGGTATCTTTACACTGTTCGGTTTCCCCGCGTACATACACAGTGATAGGGGGTCCTCCTTTATGAGCGACGAACTGCGTCAATTCCTGCTCAACAGGGACATTGCCTCAAGCAGGACGACCAGTTACAATCCCCGGGGAAATGGGCAGGTGGAGAGGGAGAATGGAACGGTCTGGAAGACCGTCCTACTGGCCCTACGGTCCAGGAATCTCCCAGTCTCCCGCTGGCAAGAAGTCCTCCCGGAGGCCCTCCACGCCATCAGGTCTCTGCTCTATACAACTACCAACCAGACACCTCATGAACGTCTCCTCATCACCTCACTCCCAAACTGGCTAGCAACACCCGATTCCATCCTGCTTCGGAAGCACGTGCGGGCGCACAAGTCGGACACGTTGGTCGAGAGGGTCCACCTGCTGCACACTAACCCCCAGTACGCCTACGTGGCGTTCCCTGACGGCCGGCAAGATAGTCTCCCTTCGGGACCTGGCGCCCGCCAGAACCCCGCGCGCACCCGAACCATTACCTCTCTCTCTCTCTCTTCCCCCCCCCCACAGCACCTCACTGGAGGGTTAGTCCTCCTGCCTAGGCCCTCCCACCCACCGACGCCCCCTACAGGCGCCCCCCTCTCGGGCCAACCGTTTGCCCCACCAGCCGGCTAGGGCTGACGAAGCTGCCATGGAGGCCGAAGCCAGAGTCGCAGACGCCTGGACCCCCACCAGAATCACCACCGAAGCCCAGACGATCCAAGAGGACGACCAGGCCACCCGACCGACTGATTGCTTCACTGTAACTGTAAACAAACACAATGTATATATCTTCCACGCTGTAAATGTTCTCGACAACTCTGTAAGGAGGTATCACGGTACCTCCGTATCTGATCATACCATGTTAGATGCAATTGTAACCACTGGCCACCACCCCCGCTGGACTCTCTTTTTTAAACAGGGGGTGAATGTGGTATTATCAGGTATTACAGTACCCGAGAGGCTGAAGACCATTGGTTAAACCTAGGAGTTTACCATTGGCTGTTGGTATGTAGCTCCGCCCTGACAGGCGGGGTATAAGAACCGGTGCCGTCCCAGCAGCCCTCATTTTCTGTACCGAAGCTGCTGGGGAACAGTTCTAGTCGATTAAAGCCTTCAGT
Organism: Scyliorhinus torazame; assembly: GCF_047496885.1. Lineage (NCBI taxonomy): Eukaryota > Metazoa > Chordata > Chondrichthyes > Carcharhiniformes > Scyliorhinidae > Scyliorhinus > Scyliorhinus torazame. Next base: position 233,584,479 of record NC_092716.1, read on the forward strand.
TATGTTACTACCTCGTCTTTGATTGTAATTGATCGTGCATCAATTTTGCAGATGACATGAAGATTGGCAGGGTGGCCTTAAGTTGCAGGAAGATACAGAAAGGTTGGTCAGATCGGTGGCAGATGAAATTTAACCCTGCAAGGTGTGAGGTCTTGCACTTTAGAGGGAGTAACAAGATAAGGGAGTAGTCAATGAATGGCAGGAATGGGTGCTTGTCCACAGATGATTGAAGGTGGCAGGACAGGTTAATAGGGTAGCTAAGAAGGCATACGGGATATTTGCCTTCATCAGACGTGGCATAGGTTATAAGAGCAGGGAGGTTAAGTTGGAGCTGTACAAAACCTTGGGTTAGGCCATAGCTGGAGTATTGTGTGCAGCACTATAGGAAGGATGTGATTGCACTGGAGAGGGTGTAGAGGAGATTCATCAGGATGTTGTCTGGGATCTTGCTTCCTCCAAGTGGTGTTTCATCAGCTATGGGGGGGGGAGGGGAATGGTACTTGATAATCAGCAGGAGGTTTCCGTGCCTATATTTGACCTGATGCCATGAAATTTCATGGGGTCTAGAGTTGATGTGGACTCCCAAGGCAACTCCCTGAGACGGGGGGGGGGGGGGGGGGGGGTGCAATAAACTCACTTCAAACAGAAAGCAAACTATGTCTGGAAATTGGATTTAGCTTCTTAAATAATTCACAATCTTACTGAGCCCACCCTATAGTTTCAAAAACTTGTTATTTTGACGGAAATATATTTAAAGTGCCGCAAATTGTCAATCAGACTTTTCTTTTTAAACTCTTCAGTGCCAAACGAAAGCAAGATTCTGTGGAAAAAGGATCTGTCCAGCTACAGAAGAAACGGATGAAGAAGAATAAGGAAAAGAAACAGAAGTGGACAAAATAATTGACTTGACCAAATGAACAGATTTATTTGGAACTTAGTAATTCAAATCCAGCTTCGTTGATGTAAAATCCTGGCAAGAGGAGGGCGTTTTAATAAAATTGCCAGATTAATTTCAGTCACCCCATTGTAAGAAATGAGAATGTCCTCTGAGAATGATGGGAAGGCATGTACTTGGCAGAAATGCAGATGAAAAGTTTAGTATTTGCTGCATCTCTAAGAAGGGATGGCCAGGTCTTCCTCCTCCCCCAACCACTGTGATTTCCAGGTTTGCTGTTGGATTTTTCATGCTGTTGCACTCCAGTAGATACCCATTGCTGTTGAGTTTGACAGGTGGAGAATCTGTGGATTTATACAAAGGACAACTCAATATGTAAAAATGCCCATGGAAAAATGAGATGTGTCTAAATGTATTAAAAATTGCTTTTATTTTCATTTGTAGTCCATTTGTTTTATCCGTCCTTAGTTTTGGTGTATTCATGAGTGAAGACGTAAGCATTTGAGTCTTTATCTTTTGCGAGCCTCCAGTTTGGTTACATTGAAGTCAGATGGAGCAAAATCAATTTGTGTGTGATTGAACAGTCTTGGAGGCTTCCAGATATTTCATACAAGCTCTTAATGAACCGTACACCAGTTAACATAACTGTCAGATGCAGCATATTAGAGCCACTGAACGATAGTCATTAAGGCATTATTATAATAAGCTGGTACAATTTGGGTTTTGTACTTCTCTGGTTTGAGTCAACTGTCCATAGCTTGACCATCATACTTGCCAAAAAATTAGTAATTACATTCCAAGAGTGATTTGTTCATTGCAAGTACTTTTGGATGTCCTGATCATACGAACCAGGTTATTTAACCATTCAGTCTTGGGATTTAAGCATTGCTGGCACTTAGCCAGGATTCAGTGAACAGAGGCTGCAGCCAAAGACAGCACTGGAATGATGACGCATGGCAAAATAGGAGCATAATAATTAAGTTGTATGAAGGATTGCCACAATCTTCATTTGGAGAAATGTATCTAGTTTTACCTCTATCAAGGCATTATGACTTTAGAAGGAGGTCGACAAGGATTGTCCCTAATCTGAGGTCACTGAGCTACGAAGATGGACTTGATGCTGTGCTAGACAGAACAATTAAGACTATAAGATATAGGAGCAGAATTAGGCCATTCGGCCCATTGGGTCGGCTCCGCTATTCAATATTGGCTGATATGTTTCTCATCCCCATTCTGCCTTCTTCCTATAACCCCTCATCCCCTTATTAATAAAGAACCATCTATCTCTGTCTTAAAGACACTCCGCCTTCTGCGGCAATGGGTCCCACAGAATAAAGAGTGGGAGTAAAGAATGAGTCCTACCCTCTGGCTGAAGAAATTCATCCTCCTCTCTGTTTTAAAGGATCGTCCTTTCAGTCTGAGGCTGTGCACCCGTGTTCTAGTTTCTCCTATCAGTGGAAACATCCTCTTCACGGTCACTCAATCTAGGCCTCTCTTTTTTTCTTTATTCGTTCATGGGATGTGGACATCGCTGGCTGGGTCAGCATTAATTGCCCATCCCTGAGGGCCTTTAATAGTCAACCACATTGCTGTGGGCCTGGAGTCAGATTTCCTTCCCTAAAGGACATAGTGAACCAGATGGATTTTTACGACAATCAACAATGGGTTCATGGTCACCATTAGACTTTTAATTCCAGATTTTTTTTTTTTTTGAATTCAAATTCCACCTTCTGCCCTGGTGGGATTTGAGCCCAGGTCTCTGGATTCCTAGTCCAGTGACAATACCACTGCGCCATTGCCTCCCCTAGTATTCTGTAAGTTCCCTTGTTTAGATGGGAATGAACAATTGTTGCAGTTCACCCATGTACTCCACCATCATCCCTTTATATAACATTCCCCAATCCGTCATAGCCAACTAGCGCCACGTACCATCAAAGTTTCCTTTATTTATCACAGCGCTGAGGTCCCAGGTTCGATCCCGGCTCTGGTTCACTGTCCATGTGGAGTTTGCACATTCTCCCCGTGCTTGCATGAGTTTCGCCCCTACAACCCAAAGATGTACAGGCTGATGGATTGGCCATGCTAAATTGCCCCTTAATTGGAAAAAATTAATCGGGTACACTAAATTAAAAAAAATAGTTTCCTTTATTTAGATTCAGGACCCTAGACTCAGAGTCAGTTACGTCACTCTTTTTAGCTTGATGAAGAATGACATCATACTATAGTCACTCATCCCCAAGGGGTCTCGCACAACTTGATTGCCAATTATTTCTTTCTCATTGTACTGCACCCAGTCTAGGCTGGCCTGTTCTCAAGTTGGTTCCTCAACATAATGGTCCAGAAAATCATCCTGTATACACTCAGGAATTCCTCCTCTATGGTATTGTTACTAATATGACTTGCCCAATCTATATAGCAGATTAAAGTCACCCATAATTACAGATGTTCCTTTATTACATGCACCACTAATTTCTTGGTTAAAGCCATTCCCAACATCACCACGACAGTTTGGGAGTCGATATACAAAACCACTAATGGTTTTGTCCCTTGTTTCTTTCCTACTGTAGCCATCTAGGATGGCCACGCCCCGATTACAAAATGGTCACCTGCAAAGAATGCAGGGAAAATTGGACAATGCTAAGAAACGAGCAGGTGTAAGCTCTGTCTGTTGATTAGAACCTTAAACACTCAGACAGGATGGAAACTACCAAACAATCTACATACTAATGAGCCATCTCCTGGGACAAAAGGGAAACATTTAGATACACAATGTTAAGGCAGACTCCCTGGCGCCAGAAGAAGCTAAGACAAAGCAGATTGACAGTCACCAGGACACGCCCAGCGATCAGGGAACCACCCCTCTATTGGAGGAAAATCAATACAGATGATTGGGAAAGACCCAATTAGTTGAGGCCAAGTTCAAGGCCCGCCCAAAAGCACGCAGTGTCTTTTTCCGTATAAAAGGTATCCCCCAAGGGAGAAATGATCTCCTTTGGCTTTGGCTCTCACCGAAGAGAGAGACCTGCCTAGCAGCTGCATCAGACCAAGTAAGTCCCAAGTCAACGCACGCTATGAGATAGACGCTCCTTGTTGCTACCCTGTAAACAGCTCAACCCAGCAGCCTCAGAACCGAGCAACGGCCATTGTTCCTCTGACTGAGTGGGTGCCCAAAGCTAAGTATAGGCTTTAGTAATAGTGGTAGTTTAGTTTGTAGAGTTTATGCACGAGTAGATTTGACTGTGTGTAAATAAATAAGCATTTATAACCAGTAGAGTAGGACAGTGTCCCGTTTGGGAAGATGAGATCAGAAAATATCTCAAAGGGAAAGGATGGCCCCTTTGGAGTGAATTCTGTGATGAGGAAACAGGACTCGGGAGTATAGGACATACTTGGTGGGAGAACCTGTCAGAGATCCACAAGAAGAGCTTGGGGAAAAGCTCGCAAGCCGATGGCAATCGTGTCCTGTTTGGCACAATTGTGAGGCACAGAGGAGGTCGTTAGGACGCTCCGTAGAGAGATAGAGGAGAGAGACAGAACCAGTGAGATAGATGTGTGAGGTAGAGAAAGAGAATCGAGATCTGAAAGAGCAGTTAGCAGCAAGGGACAGAGAGGTGAATGATGCCAAGAGGGCACATCAGTCTTGCGCATTTGAACAGTTTTCAGACGCAATACGATAAGGCCTACCAGGACACGCAACGTGCGGTATTGATCAGACAAGAAACAGAACAGCAAGTTGAGAAATTGCAGAAACCATGCAATGATTTAAAAGCAGCCCTACGAGCAGTCCATATTTCCACAATGGAACAAAGGCAGAGCTCAGTCGACCACGCAAAATGCCAGAAGCAAATTGCAGAATTGCAATCTCTGCTGTCCGTGCAAAATGAATTTCAGAGTACATTTGGACCCCAATTAGATCAAGAAAACGGCCCCGACTGGCAGGAATTGAACGAGACTGTCCATAGATACGTACATGGGACATGTACGCAGGAAAAATCCCAGAAAAGGAAAGCGCCCCAACCCCCAACCGAACTGGCAGAACACACCCCCATGAATCCTGTGACCACACACCGCAGGGCCGCAGGAGAAACCGATTTCCTTTACACAACCCCGTTAACCGTGACCCAATTACGGGACGCATGTGGAAAAATTACACCGTTCCTTCCCACATCCGACCCCCACCAATTTTTCGCAACAGGCAACCATGTACGGCCTGGACGAAAAGGAGCAAGTGAAGCTCACAGTTTTGAGCCTCGACCCTTCAGTCGTGGCAGCCCTTCCCAACCCACAGAATGTAGGAGGAGGCACACTCCAAGAGATGCACACAGCAATCCTTGATGCGATCGGCTTTAACAGAGGAGACCCCGTAGAAGGCCTAAACAAGTGTAGGCAAAAGAAGACCGAACACCCCACAGCGTTTGCTGGACGTTTGTGGATTCGCTTTACCGCAGTTTTTGGAGAGTTAGCCCACGCCCATTTATCCCCAGATAATATGGCCAAATGGACCTGAATTCTAGTCTCCCACACCACAGAAGCAGGATGAAAAGCTTGCGCGAATTATGACCCCTCAGATGAGGCCCACAATGAAAAATGGGTTTTGAAGAGATTGTCCCGCGCTTGGGAGCAATCAATTGCAGGCAAAGCCGCATTTATAACACCCGATGAAAAGCAGGTAGAAGTGAATCCAGTTAAAGCGCACCAGAACCCCGCATGGGTAAATGAAGGCAGGAACAGCCAACCCCAGCCAAAGCCTCAAGAATGTTATAATTGTGGACAGCTAGGACACTTTGCATGAGATTGCGACGCGCCCCAGAAGCAGCAGAGAAACCAACAGACAGGCACCCTAAACAAGAATAGGGCAAAGCCGATTCATGGCGTTAGCGCCCGTTCAGAGAATGCAGATATGAACGACATCAACTGACAGTGTTCGGGCTCCCCAACATGGGTCTGCGACACCCTTTGGGACAAGACCTGTAGTAGCAGGCAAAGTCCGGGGACAACCCGTAGAATTTCTTTGGGACACAGGAGGGTCCCGCACCACACTCAATTCCTCCACAATGTTTCAGAGAGACACGTGGCCCACAACAGACACCATCACACTCAGCGGCTTTACAGGCCATTTACAACAGGGACACATCACAGCCCCTGGAGCAATACAAATAGGGAACATCATGATCAAGCACCCCGTAATTTTAGTTGACCTGCCCCAGACAGCAGAACATATCCTTGGGATCGATTTCATGAGCTCCCATATCCTTTCTTTCGACCCAGTGAACAAGTGTGTTTGGAAAATGGCAAAGGCAGCACGAGCCCCCGCCACGCTCAGAGTTGGAGAATACGTAAATAGGATTAGCTCAGTAGGAGACTTCTGGTTCTACCCTCGAGCCATTAGTGCAGAGAAACAGGTTAGGGCAGTCCTGCAGGAACATAAAGCAGCATTTGCACAGCACAAGCACGACTGGCAGTTTGGCTTGCTTTGTGAACATTACAGGTTCCGACCCTAAACCCCAGAAGCAGTACGGATTTCCCCAGGAAGCAGAGGGAGAAATTTCCAAAGTAATAGAGAGTTTGTTGGATCAAGGCGTACTCAGATCAGTAGCCTCCACAAACAATGCACCAATTTGGCCTGTCAGGAAACCGGATGGATCATGGCGACTGATTACCGGGAACTGAACAAAGTAACCCCAGCAGCAGCCCCCACCGCAGCCACGAGTCCCGAGACCATGCGCAAACAGGGACTCCAGTCAAAATTTTTTTCGGTTTTGGACATTAGGAATGGCTTCTGGTCCATTCCAGTGGCTAAAGCGTGCCAGTACAAATACACCTTTACATTCCAAGGGCAACAGTACACGTGGACGTGCCTTCCACAAGGCTTCCACAACTCCCCCTCCATTTTCCACCGACAGCTGGCAAATGGATTAGCAAAATCTTCCCGCCCCGATTGTCTGGTCCAGTATGTAGACAACTTGTTACTACAGACAGACACAAAGGGAGAGCAGATTTTGCTTCTCGCCGAACTCCTAGCACTTCTAAAAGAAATTGGTTGTAAAGTCAACCCCAAGCAGGCCCAGATTCTGAAAGAAAAAGTGATTTACTTTGGAACAGTGATCACTCATGGTAAACGCGAGATCGAGCACAAGAGAATTGACTCGATCGTCAAATAGCCCCTTCCCCACAATGTCTCAGCCCTCCAGTCATTTTTAGGACTGGTTGGCTACTGCCGAAACCATATTGACGGTTTCGCCACTAAAGCAGCGCCCCTATCCGACCTTCTCAAGAAGCAGGCACCTTGGGAATGGCTTCCACAGCATACAGATGCCGTGGACACTTTAAAAAGAGCACTCAGCACAGCCCCCGCACTACAGGTCCCAGATCCACATTCCCCGTACGCTGTCTAGGTAGCAAGCACTGACCGAACCCTTTCGGCCGTGCTCCTCCAGGAACGCCACGCCCAATTACGCCCCGTTGCCTCACGCATGTTAGACCCCGTAGAGCAAGGATTTTCTGCCTGTGAAAGGCACCTGCTCGCAGTTTTTTGGGCGGTACAATACTTCGCCTACATTACAGGACTCCACCCCATCACCATCCTCACAGAACACACACCGACACAGCTATTGTTGGACGGCCGACTTAAAGATGGCACAGTCAGCCAAATTCGCGCAGCCCGTTGGACCCTTCTTTTGCAGGGACGTGACATCGCGGTAAAGAGAACCAAAACCCACACCTTCCTTGCCGATAATTTGCAGTATGCAGGCACCCCTCATGAATGTGAGATCATCACCACTAAACAGAACACAGGTCCATTTATTCCCAAAACACTCCCCAGGAAAACAGGTAGTACACCCCAGCCCACAGACACGTGCGCACCCCTGAAGATATAGGTGGATGGCTCATCCACAGTGTTAAACGGAAAGAGAATCACCGGTTGTGGTATATATGTAGAGGACGCGCAGGGACGCGCCCTAGATGAAATTTCTTTGAAGTTGCCAGGACACTTAGGCTCACAGGCAGCAGAGCTGGCAGCGATTGCATATATTGTAGACCACCCAGACTCGTTCCCGACCCCAGCAGACATCTACTCAGACAGCTTGTATGTCTGTAATAGTTTGACAGAGTTCCTATCACTCTGGGAAAAAGAGGATTTGTTTCCGCGGACGGGAAACCCTACCCTCAGCCCCATTACTCCGCCAGATCTTAGAGACAGCAAAGGATAGGAAATATGGAATAATTAAGGTTCGCAGTCATCACCATTCTTACCCATAATGTAATGTTAAAGCAGGCGCCCTAGTGAAGGCAGGCTCCAGGCATGGTTATTTTTGGAACCTCCCCGAGAGCACCCCAGTACACGCAGTTCAGGTCTCATAGACCAACATTCAGGATTTAGCGAAGGCCCAGAAAGAGGACGAGAAACTCGGAAGTTTTAAAGGGAACCTTCCCAGCCCTGTACGACAAGTTTAAAAGCACAATCACCACACACGACGGTGTGATTTTAACGGATGGCCTTTATATAGTTCCCAGCCAGGACAGGAACCTGATCATTTGTCAGTTCCATTTCAATCATGGACACCAAGGAATTGAACCCACCCTAGCCCACCTCAGACCGCTTTGCTGGTGGCCTGATTTAAAAATCAATGTCACACACTACGTAGAGAATTGTTTAATCTGTGCCCAGAACAATCTGGACAGATATGCTAAAAAGGCTCAACTTAGCCATACCCGCCCCGTTAATGGACCCTGGACAAATCTCCAGATAGATTATATAGGACCCCTACCCCCGTGCAGAAATGGTTACAAGTATGTGTTGGTGGTCATAGACACCTTCACAAAATGAACAAGAACAAAGAACAAAGAAAATGACAGCACAGGAACAGGCCCTTCGGCCCTCCCAGCCTGCGCCAATCCAGATCCTTTATCTAAACCTGTCACTTATTTTCCAAGGATCTACTTCCCTCTGATCCCCGCCCATTCATAAATCTGTCTAGATGCATCTCAAATGATGCTATTGTGCCCGCCTCTACCACCTCCGCTGGCAAAGCGTTCCAGGCACCCACCACACACTGCGTAAAAAATCTTCCATGCATATCTCCCTTAAACCATCCACCTCTCAGCTTGAAATTGTGACCCCTTGTAATTGACACCCCCACTCTTGGAAAAAGATTGTTGCTACCCACCCTGTCCATGCCTCTCATAATTTTGTAGACCTCAATCAGGTCCCCCCTCAACCTCCGTCTTTCCAACTAAAACAATCCTAATCTACTCAATAGTTTCTTCATAGCTAGCACCCTCCATACCAGGCAACATCCTGGTGAACCTCCTCTGCACCCTCTCTAAAGCATCCACATCCTTCTGGTAATGTGGCGACCAGAACTGCACACAGTGTTCCAAATGTGGCCTACCCGAAGTCCCATACAACTGTAACATGATCTGCCGACTCTTGTACTCAATACCCCGTCCGATGAAGGCAAGCATGCTGCATGCCTTCTTGACCACTCTATCGACCTGCGTTGCCACCTTCAGGTTACAATGGACCTGAACTCCCAGATCTCTCAACATCAATTTTCCCCAGGACTCTTCCATTGACCGCATAGTCCACTCATGAATTAGATCTTCCAAAATGCATCACCTCGCATTTGCCTGGATTGAACTCCATCTGCCATTTCTCTGCCCAACTCTCGAATCTATTTATATTTTGCTGTATTCTCTGACAGTCCTCCTCGCTATCTGCAACTCCACCAATCTTAGTATCATCTGCAAACTTGCTAATCAGGCCACCTATACCTTCGTCTAGATCATTTATGTATATCACAAACAACAGTGGTCCGAGCACGGATCCCTGTGGAACACCACTAGTCACCTTTCTCCATTTTGAGACACTCCCTTCCACCACTACTCTCTGTCTCCTGTTGCCAAGCCAGTTCTTTATCCATCTAGCTAGTACACCCTGAACCCCATACGACTTCACTTTTTCCATCAACCTGCCATGGGAAGCTTTATCAAACGCCTTACTGAAGTCCATGTATATGACATCTACAGCCCTTCCCTCATCAATTAACGTTGTCACTTCCGCAAAGAATTCTATTAGGTTTGTAAGACATGATCTTCCCTGCACAAAACCACGCTGCCTATCACCGATATGTCTATTTTCTTCCAAATGTGAATAGATCCTATCCCTCCGTATCTTTTCCAACAGTTTGCCAACCACTGACGTCAAGCTCACAGGTCTATAATTCCCTGGATTATCCCTGCTATCCGTCTTAAATGTGGAGTTGCCGGCGTCTCCTCAGCACTTTGCTTTACCACAAACCCACGGATAACCTCACGATGCTTCACTTCTCCAGCTTCCACCCTAAACACATTAAAGAAGCCATCCCCTATGGACAAGCGCTCCGTATACACAGCATCTGCTCAGACGAGGAGGAGCGTAACAGACATCTACAGACGTTGAAAGATGCCCTCGTACGAATGGGATATGGCACTCGACTCATCGATCGACAGTTCCAACGCGCCACAGCGAAAAACCGCACAGACCTCCTCAGAAGACAAACATGGGACACAACCGACAGAATACCCTTTGTCGTCCAGTCCTTCCCCGGAGCGGAGAAACTACGTCATCTTCTTCACAGCCTTCAACACGTCATTGATGACGATGAACATCTTGCCAAGGTCATCCCCACACCCCCACTACTTGCCTTCAAACAACCGCGCAACCTCAAACGAACTATTGTTTGCAGCAAACTACCCAGTCTTCAGAACAGTGACCACGACACCACACAACCCTGCCATGGCAATCTCTGCAAGACGTGCCAGATCATCGACATGGATACCACTATTACACGTGAGAACACCACCCACCAGGTACGCGGTACATACTCGTGCGACTCGGCCAACGTTGTCTACCTCATACGCTGCAGGAAAGGATGTCCTGAAGCGTGGTACATTGGCGAGACCATGCAGACGCTGCGACAACGAATGAACGGACATCGCGCAACAATCACCAGGCAGGAATGTTCCCTTCCAGTCGGGGAACACTTCAGCAGTCAAGGGCATTCAGCCTCTGATCTCCGGGTAAGCGTTCTCCAAGGCGGCCTTCAGGACGCGCGACAACGCAGAATCGCCGAGCAGAAACTTCTAGCCAAGTTCCGCACACATGAGTGTAGCCTCAACTGGGACCTGGGATTCATGTCGCAATACATTCATCCCCCACCATCTGGCCTGCGAAATCCTACCAACTGTCCTGGCTTGATACAATTCACACCTCTTTAACCTGGGGTTACCCCATCTCTGGATCTGTAAAGATTTAATCACCTGCTAATGGTCGCATTCCAACCATTGTTTGGCATCTTTGAATTTGTCTATATATGTGTTTCTGGAACATACCTCTTCATTCACCTGAGGAAGGAGCAGCGCTCCGAAAGCTAGTGACATCGAAACAAACCTGTTGGACTTTAACCTGGTGTTGTAAGACTTCGTACTATCCTTCTTAAACAAAGAGACAACATTAGCAATTCTCCAGTCCTCCGGGACCGCACCCGTGCTCAAGGATGCTGCAAAGATATCTGTTAAGGCCCCAGCTATTTCTTCCCTCGCTTCCCTCAGTAACCTGGGATAGATCCCATCCGGACCTGGGGACTTGTCCACCTTAATGTCTTTTAGAATACCCAAAACTTCCCTCTTCCTTATGCTGACTTGACCTAGAGTATTTAAACATCCATCCTTAGCCTCAACATCCGTCATGTCCCTCTCCTTGGTGAATACCGATGCAAAGTACTCATTAAGAATCTCACCCATTTCCTCTGACTCCACGCATAAATTCCTTCTTTTGTCTTTGAGTGGGCCAATCCTTTCTCTAGTTACCCTCTTGCTCCTTGTATACGAATGAAAGGCTTTGGGATTTTCCTTAACCCTGTTAGCCAAAGATATTTCATGATCCCTTTTAGCCCTCTTTATTGCGTACTTTCCCGATATTCCTCCAAAGCTTCATCAGATTTAAGTCGCCTAGATCTTATGTATACTTCCTTTTTCATCTTAGCTAATCTCACAATTCCACCCGTCATCCATGGTTCCCTAATCTTGCCATTTCTATCCCTCATTTTCACAGGGACATGTCTGTCTTGCACTCTAATCAACCTTTCCTTAAAAGACTCCCACATTTCAAATGTGGATTTACCCTTAAAGAGCTGCTCCCAATCCACATTCCCTAGCTCCTGCCGAATGTTGTTATACTTGGCCTTTCCCCAATTTAGCACTCTTTCTTTCGGACCACTCTCGTCTTTATCCATGAGTATTCTAAAACTTACGGAATTGTGATCGCTATTCCCAAAGTAATCACCGACTGAAACTTTAACCACCTGGCCGGGATCATTCCCCAATACCAGATCCAGTATGGCCCCTTCCCGAGTTGGACTATTTACAACTTCTGCTCCATCTACGCCTCCAACACTACATGAGTCCCATTCAATGCTGGGGAAGTTAAAATCTCCCATCACGACCGCCCTATTGCTCTGACATTTTTCTATAATCTGTCTGCATATTTGTATCTCTATTTCACGCTCGCTTTTTGGAGGCCTGTAGTAAAGTCCCAACAATGTTACTGCACCCTTCCTATTTCTTAGCTCTACCATATTGCCTCAGTGCTCGAACCCTCCATCGTGCCCTCCTTAATCATAGCTGTGATATCATCTCTGACCAGTAATGCAACTCCACCACTCCTTTTGCCTCCCTCTCTATCCCTCCTGAAGCATCTATACCCTGGGATATTTAGTTGCCAGTCTTGCCATTCCCTCAACCAAGTCTCAGTAATACCAATAGCATCATAATCCCAGGTACTAATCCAAGGCCTACGTTCATCTGCCTTACCTGCTACACTTCTCGCATTGAAACAAATGCACCTCAGACCACCTGTCCCTTTGCATTCATCATCTCTTTCCTGTCTACTCTGTCCCTTAGTCACATTGAGTTTATTATCTAGTACCTTACTGGCTTTAGTTGCTGCCTCTTTACTGACCTCTAACTTCCTAATCTGGTTCCCATCCCCCTGCCACATTAGGTTAAAACCTCCCAACAGTGTTAGCAAAAGCACCCCCCAGGACATTGGTTCCAGTCCTGCCCAGGTGTAGACCATCCGATTTGTAATGGTCCCACCGCCCCCAGAACCGGTTCCAATGTCCCAAAAATCTGAATCCCTCCCTCCTGCACCATCTCTCAAGCCACGTATTCATTCTGACTATTCTTGAATTTCTACTCTGACTGTCT